>NC_041392.1:650045451-650136644 GCF_002162155.2 Triticum dicoccoides
GGGGGGGGTTCCGGTAACCCTCCGGCACTCCGGTTTTCTCCGAAATCATCCGGAACACTTCCGGTGTCCGAATATAGCCGTCCAATATATCAATCTTTATGTCTCGACCATTTCAAGACTCCTCGTCATGTCCGTGATCACATCTAGGACTTCGAACTAACTTCGGTACATCAAAACTCATAAACTCATAATATAACTGTCATCGAAACCTTAAGCGTGCGGACCCTACGGGTTCGAGAACAATGTAGACATGACCGAGACACGTCTCCGGTCAATAACCAATAGCGGAACCTGGATGCTCATATTGGCTCCCACATATTCTTCGAAGATCTTTATCGGTCAGACCGCATAACAACATACGTTGTTCCCTTTGTCATCGGTATGTTACTTGCCCGAGATTCGATCGTCGGTATCTCAATACCTAGTTCAATCTCGTTACCGGCAAGTCTCTTTACTCGTTTCGTAATACATCATCTCGCAACTAACTTATTAGTTACAATGCTTGCAAGGCTTATGTGATGTGCATTACCGAGAGGGCCGGAGATACCTCTCCGACAACCGGAGTGACAAATCCTAATCTCGAAATATGCCAACCCAACATTTACCTTTGGAGACACCTGTAGAGCTTCTTTATAATCACCCAGTTACGTTGTGACGTTTGGTAGCACACAAAGTGTTCCTCCGGCAAACGGGAGTTGCATAATCTCATAGTCATAGGAACATGTATAAGTCATGAAGAAAGCAATAGCAACATACTAAACGATCGGGTGCTAAGCTAATGGAATGGGTCATGTCAATCACATCATTCTCTTAATAATGTGATCCCGTTAATTAAATGACAACACATGTCTATGGTTAGGAAACATAACCATCTTTGATTAACGAGCTAGTCAAGTAGAGGCATACTAGTGACTTTTAGTTTGTCTATGTATTCACACAAGTATTATGTTTCCGGATAATACAATTCTAGCATGAATAATAAACATTTATCATGATATAAGGAAATAAAATAATAACATTATTATTGCCTCTAGGGCATATTTCCTTCATATACTCCCTCCTTTCACCTATATAGGGCCTAATGCATTTAAAAACACATTAAGGCCCTATATATAGATGGAGGGAGGGAGTATATAAAAAAATAAAGATAATCAAGCCGTTCCGTGCCGGCCCGCGTGCTCAGCCTAGAAGCCAAGCACGGCCCAGGGTGTGCCGCATGCCAGGCCCGACCCGTTTAGCCCGTGCCGTGCCTGGCCCATGATGGGTCATGCCGGCGTGCTCGTGGGCTGGCCTGATTGGCCCGGCCCGCAACGAGATCAAAGTTTTGTTGAATGTTCCTAATGAAACTCTTAGTGAGAAGTATTTGGGTATGCCATCAGATGTGGGGAGCTCAAAAAATGGTGCATTCAAATATCTTAAAGATCGGTTGTGGAGCAAGGTTCAAGGCTGGATAGAGAGGACATTATCAACTGCTGGAAAGGAAGTTTTGGTGAAATCAGTTGCACAATCTATCCCAGTCTATTCCATGTCATGTTTTAAGCTTCCTAGAGGCATGTGTGAACATTTGAATATGCTGATAAGGAAATTCTGGTGGGGGAGTAAAAATGGACAGCGCAAGCCTCATTGGGTCTTTTGGAAAGCTATGACGCAGCCAAAAGAAATGGGAGGTTTGGGGTTTAAAGATTTTGAGCTCTTCAACTTAGCAATGCTGGCACGACAAGCCTGGTGCCTGTTACAAGACCCGGAGTCTTTGAGTGCTCGTATTCTAAAAAGTATCTACTATCCCAACACGACCATACTTCAGGCTACTTTGGGAAAACACCCTAGTCAGATTTGGAGGGCCATTGTTGAAGGGCGTGACACGTTGAAACAAGGTTTAATTTGATGCATAGGTAATGGTGAACACACCAATATTTGGGAGGACAACTGGCTCCCCCGAGAGGAGATGATGAGGCCTTATGGATGCCGGGTAGCAAACCCACCGCAAGTTGTCTCTGAACTAATTGATCCGACATCTGCCACATGGAACAAGGAGAAGCTGGAATCTATTTTTTTGCATTTTGATATGGAGGTTATTATGAGTATACCGCTATGCACTATGAATATGCAAGATTTTTGGGGTTGGACGCATGAGAGAAATGGCCAGTTTTCAGTCAAATCGGCATACCGAATGCTCGTGTCCATAAGGCAACGAAGAGAGGTGTGGTTGGAAGGCACAGCCGGATCCTCGAGTACACATATGAAGGAAGGATCGTGGAAAAAGCTTTGGCGGACAGAGGTACCAGGAAAAATACGTATGTTCCTGTGGAGACTCTCAAAACAATCTTTACCCACGGAGGATGTTCGAGCTCATCGCCACATGACTACCTCGAGTTCATGCGGAATGTGTGGTGCGCCGGACTCATGGCGACACTCCCTTCTTGAGTGCACAGTTTCAAGATGTACATGGGCTCTCATTGATGAGGATCTCAGAAGCAAGCTGGTGTTGGCCACAGAACCAAACGCAAAAAGCTGGCTTTTCTCACTAATAGAGTCATTATCACATGATCAGTTCATTCTTACAGCAGTCACTCTTTGGACAATTTGGTCTTCTAGGAGGAAAGCTATCCACGAAGCTATATTTCAATCTCCACATGCAACACAAGCCTTCATAACTCACTTCATTGAAGACTTAGATGTTGTTCGGTCAAGGAAGTCTCCCACCCAGAGGGCGGCCAACGTGCATGCAGGTTCCACCATTGCAGCTAGACCCCGCCCAATGGCTTCTCCGACGAATTTTGCAAAGATTCACGTGGATGCTGGTGCACGCGGGCAAAGAGGAGGATCGGCAGCAGCAATATGCAGGGATAGTCACGACAATTATCTGGGAAGTTCAGCTCTAGTTGTGAGAGGTGTTTGCAACCCAGCGACTCTGGAGGCTTTAACTTGTCGTGAAGCTATTTCCTTGGCTCAAGATGTCCAACTTCACAGATTCATCATATCATCGGATTGTAAGCAGGTAGTGGAAGACATCTCGATGGCCAACAAGGGTCTTTATGGAGCAATCATCAACGAAATCAAGCTGAGATCGGATCCTTTTTCCTGTAAATTTATTTTTGAAAGTCGTGTGGTAAATCTAGAAACTCACAGCTTAGCAAAATTTGCTACGAATTTAGCTCTGGGATGTCATGTTTGGCTTGGCCAGCCATATGATGCGGTTGGTATCCCACCTTCCGTGGATTATCATCAATAAAGTGGCTTTACCCCCTAAAAAAAATCTGAAAAAAAAAACTCCTCCCTGGTCGACGCCGCCTCGGCCCCCCTACGCAGCTCCACCTTGCCATCCCGGTACACTCCTCAGTCCTCACCGGCGACTCGCGCCCGGAACCCTAGGCACAGCGATCGCCGGCGAGCAGGCCATGGATGGCGGCGGCGCGGCGGAGCTGCGCGAGACCCACCGCCTGGTTGGCCACGCCGACCGCGCGTGGGCACTCGCCTGGAACCCCAACCCGGGCGCCGGCGCCGGCCCCGTCCTAGCCTCCTGCGGCGCCGACAAGACAGTGCGCATCTGGAAGCGCGCCCCCGACGGCGCCTGGCACTGCTCGGTAAGGCCAATCTACTTCAGCGTGTTCCATGGTCCCGCGTTGCATTGCAATTGCAGTGATTGGTTTCCTTATCTGCGCCCGTCTTGCTTGATTAGGATGTGCTCGAAGGCGTGCACGAACGCACGGTGAGGTCCTGCGCTTGGTCCCCCGACGGGAAGCTGTTGGCGGACGCGAGCTTCGATGGCACGGCGGCGATTTGGGAGTACTCCGGTGGAGACTTTGAGTTGGTCGACACGTTGGAGGTGAAGCCTTTTCTGAATTTGGCCTTTTGGGTTCAGTTTCGGTGTCACCACTGTTTGTTGTGGAGAATGTTGGTTACCTGTGGATGTTAACTCTGTGCTGTTAATGGGCAGGGGCACGCGAACGAGGTGAAGAGTGTGTCATGGAGCCAGTCCGGTTCGATGGTCACGACGTGCAGCTGGGACAGGGCAGCGTGGATATGGGAGATTCTGCCAGGGAACGATCACGAGTGCGTAGATGTGCTGGAGGGGCACACTGAGGATGTGAAGATGGTCCAGTGGCACCCGTTCTTTGATGTTCTGGTTTCTGTCAGCTATGACAATACCATCAGGGTATGAACTTTTGTCAATTTAATTTGTAGTAATGCACTAGCTCGGCCTGCGTTATGTTGCTGTATGCCTTGTGGTTTTACGCTATGGACACTGGATAGGCAACAAGGATGTGCTCTTTGCTCTTGCTCTGTTCGGTATGCAGTTTTTTTAAGTGTCATTATCATTAATATGCAAGCTTTAATGTAGGTGTGGGCTGATGACGGCGATGGTAAGTGGCCCTGTGTGCAGACATTAACTGAAGCCGGTAACAGGTAATGTGGCTCTTTGGTCAAGACCTTTTTTGTCTTTATTTGGTTGATAAAACTTGTACTGCTTGTGGTATAATATGTTTGGACTTATTTACATTGTAATATCGTACAAATGTATTCAGTCGACGAAATCCCAGCTTATGTTTCTTTAGAAGATCAATCCCAACTTATGTGATGCTGATGACTGTGAAAAAGATGTGATGCATGAAGTCGTATGGCTGTTGATTTTATGATCTGGACTAAACTTCTGCCCCATGACCATACCCTCTTTTAATATGTTTGGATCTTGTAGATTTATTTTCTACTAGCGGCCATGTAGATGTATGCACGATTGTAGCTATGTGTATTAGAGGTAATTGTAGGGATCCAACTTAAACCATGAGGTGTTGATGAGAGATTTATGAACAGTTAAGATCAATGGTGTCGCATGGTGTCCTTCTATTTTGGTATAAATATCACTTGATTATTGGGTTTTACTTGTATTTTTTTTTCACAGTTCCCACTTTGCTAAAACATAATGTGGGATTGCATGTCAATTATAGTAATGTGTTTGTGACTTTGTGTTATGTTGCTATAAACTATAAGATTATCTTGATACTGTTCCATCTTGTTTGGATGATATGATAAACTTTCTGCTATTCATCTTAAAAATAGCTGAGCATATCTATTTCCTTCTGAACTTTTGATTGTTAACTTTAATTGTTTTATATTGATTATTCTTTCTGGTGTTAGAGCTTAACTAATTATTGCATCTTGCCCTGGTAAAGTTGATCTCCTTTTTCTTGATCACAGTGGTCATTCCTCAACAGTATGGTCAATATCTTTTAACCAGAAAGGAGATAGGATGGTCACATGCAGGTTCGCTCTAGGCTCTACCATGCTGGATTAATATCCCTATTTTTTTGTAGGATCTTTTTGAAATGCGGTATATTCTCAGATTCTCTAGCACTGCTGAATTCCCGTGCTCCAGACAGGCCCTAGAAAAGTTACTAATGTCATACATTTGTTATCCAGTGATGACTGTACTTTGAAAATTTGGGATACAAGTATTGATTTGTCGCAACCAACAACTGGAGAAGGTCATGAATCTTGGTAAGAGTTTTCTTCTTGATACCTCTTTTTGACTCATATTTGTCGTACAAGGTTGATAACACTGAAATTACACAGCTGTGCCTAAAAGATATGGCTGCAAAAGACAAGCTATGTGGTAGTTCATGTTTAGTCCCCACCCTGAAATTTAGATTACGCCAGAGATGAATCAAGCATATTAGTGTTATTGTGCTATATCTATTGTTATAGTCTGGCATATCTCTGTAATTTTATATTATCCGCCACTTTACTCCCTGGGACAGGTGCAAACTAATAATTGATGATCTGCCTGTTCTTCACAAAGTAATGGTTGTTTGGTGGAGTATACCATTGTGCATTTTATTTGTCGGAGAACTTTTCTAAGTTAGATGTACTCGTCTTTGTTGCTATTAAGATCAAATATCAATGCTTACATTAAGTAAAATTTTAATTCGCTTTCACCGGAGTGCAAATATATATAGCACAACTTGGCCCTTTCCATGCATATGGACTATGAGTAGACTTTAGTGTTGGTGACTGTTCTAGTTCTGCTGATATTGTTATCACATCACTGCAGTGAAGCTTATCAAAATTATGTTGCCTTTCCACACCACCCATTTAATAGGATGATTATCATTTAATTTCAGGCATCATATTTCTACTCTATCTGGATATCATGGTCGAACTATTTTTTCAGCCCATTGGTCAAGGTTAGCTGAACTCCAATCCCTGATACATATTTACTGCTTCTGAATTTCATTCCGCAGGAGCTAGCAAAGTTACTCTTTACAGCTAGAACACAAGCATTTTTATGAATTCAATCAAAAATATAATTTTTATAAAAATAGTTTCTGATGACTTGTTGAGAGCACTATATGCCTGCAAAAAGGAGGCTCATTATACTTTGTGCAAGTTAACTTAATTATACAAATCAATATTCCTGTTGAGCTGATGGCCAGAATCCTGCAGAAAAAGCTAATCAAAGTCCTTAACTGTCAGTTCTACATGTTTACGAAAGATATGACTGACTATTTATGTACTCCCTCTGTAAAGAAATATAAGATCGTTTAGATGACTAAGTATATGTTTTCAGAATACAATTGTCGTATATTTATGTTGAACAAATTTGATCTCCTAGATTTGGCAAATTCTGCTGTCATTCTGAATAAGTGAAGATATTATTGGCCATTCTAATCTTCTGAAGTATATTTACATAAGTCGATATGGAGTACTATTCTTTGACATTTTTCATGCTCCTCTGTGCATGCAGCGAGGATGTAATTGCCAGTGGGGCAAGTGATGATGCTATCTGCTTATTTGCCGAGGAGAATAGTATGGTATCTTATCCTTCCGCTGAACATTCAAATTCTCACGACTCTCCATTCATCTCTATGGGATCTGCTTAGCTGACCATTTTGTCCAAGTTACATTTGCGGTAGTAGGTAGATAGTGGAGTGTGATGTTCCAACATGTAGTGCATACTTTAGTAGTGGTCATACTTGTCTAGGAATAAATAAATGCTTGAGTATTTGTTCATATTTTTTCTAAATGCAGTGACCACCCTTTGATTTAAGTATTAACAGCTACTTTGGACAGTGCAGGTTGAGGGGCCTTCCTACAGATTAATACTGAAGAAAGAGAAGGCACATGACATGGATGTAAATTGTGTCAGATGGTGTCCTCAGGTAATCTCAGAAAATTAGCAACAAAATAGTCTCAACGTGTTAAGCTGGTAATGGGCTTCATTTGTTTTGCCGTGGTTTATGAGAACTATCAATATCTATAATGGTTCAGGTATCTTTTACTTTATTTAGAAGTGCCTAATTCTTGTCAAATAAACTCGTAGGACCCAAGGGTGTTGGCATCCGCGAGCGATGATGGCACAGTCAAATTGTGGGAGCTGCGGGGGGATATACTGGATTGAGTTGTACTCTTCTGCTGTAATATGATTATAGTTCTAGCTGTGCATCTTAAGATCCTAAGAACAGAGTAGGGATCACCTTTTTTTTTGTTTCTTTTTTCAAAAACAATGCTCCCTAGTTTAGCTATTACTACCTCTGTTTCTAAATATAAGTACGTAGTTTTAGAGATTTCCCTAGGGACTAATACGGATGTATATAGACATATTTTAGAGTGTATTTTCACTCATTTTGCTCCTTGCTCCGTATGTAGTCTATATTGGAATCTCTAAAAATGACATATATTTAGGAATGGAGGGAGTACCTTTTTGTACTCGTAAAAGCTTGGATGGTGATGATTACAAGCCTAGCATCCTGACGGGTTGTGGAATTGTTCGTGTATACAATGTGAAACAATAGACCTGTTACATATCATTTTTGCGAATGAGTTATGAAACATCAAATTAAGTTTCGCCATTGAGAACACCAGATCGTTTGTCACACTGTTTGGTGATTGGATGTCATTGTTGCCGCCTCTTGATGAGATTTCAGATTCCATATCCTTTCGTGTACTCACTCTGGAAGAATGCATAGGGCGTCTGCATTTTCTAGGTTATATATTTGACAAACTAAATATTGTTATATGTCACAAAAGCACATCAATTGGACGAAAGTCATGTTATGCTCCCAAGCTCATTTTGAGCTCGGGATGAACAGTAAAATTGAAAAAAAAAACATTTCAAAAAATTCTGAATTTTTTTTGGTGGAAACATTGACAAAAATTCTCAGTGCTTGCAAAATTTCATCAAAAAATGACATTCGTACAATTCGTAGCAAAAAAAAACAGTACTCCAAAATGTTTTTGGAACTAACATTTTTGAAGCATCAATTTTGTTTTTTTGCTGCGACTTCCACAAATGTTATTTTGTGATGAATTTTTGTGAGCATTGAGAACTTTGTCAATGTTTGCACCCAAAAAAATTCAAATTTTTTTGAATTGTTTTAAAATTGCTTTTCGGATTACTGTTCACCCGAGCTCAAATCAAATACATCACGTCCATCATTGGATTCATATACGGATGAAATTTCTAAACATATATTACCTCTGTCTCAAATTAGTTGTCTTAGATTTGTTTAGATACGGATGTATCTAACATTAAAATGTGCTTAGATACATCTGTATCTACACAAATCTAGACAACTAATTCTGCACGGAGAGAGTAGTCCCTCCATTCCGGAGCTAAATGAGTGAATCTGCACTCTAAAATATGTCTATATACATCCGAGTGTAGCCCGTACTGAAATATCTAAAAAGGCTTTTATTTAGTAACATATGGAGTATATATTTTATATAGACAACCCCACTAGCAACAATTAATTGTTATTTTCCTGCTCTCATAATGAGCCACATTATCAAAATTGTTGTAGCCATTTATATGTTGTATATCTCAATGTATAATAGCCATCCGATGTTGAGTTACTGTCCAAGCTGAGCAACACGTAGTAAACGGTGACGGTAAGGGCCAGTTCTTTTGATGTATTCTAGAATAAGTTGGAATAAATTACCCCCTATCCAACTTATTCTAAAAGCCCAATCAAATTAATTTTTTAGAAGCCTATTAATTAAAACTTGACTAATACGCTTTTAAAAAAATTAGGCTGGGCTTCTAGAATAAGCATTCTAAAAGCCCAAAAAGCCATCAAAAGAATTGACCCTAAGGCTACAAGGTTATCCTTTCCCTCCTTCCTCCTGTCCCGCACCATGTCACTAAATTTTCATTTGGAGGGCACTTCATGGCCTAATCCTGGGAATGGCCATTCTAGCTGTAGCTGATAGACACATCAAGGTCTCGCCGGTTTGTCCAGTATGTCAGTCAGGTCTCGAGGATATTAAGCATATGCTATTTTACCTGCCCATGTGCAGCCCAAGTCTGCAGTGCTCTTGGACTGGATGAAATTGTAGAAAAAGCTTTGAATGTCGATCGCTCTGGCTCGGTTGTTGTTGAGGCATATCTCTCTCGATGTGGTTTTGGTGATTGATGACAACATGTTTGCGGACTAATCGTGTCCTTTGAGTATTTCAGAGATTCATCCTTGGCACGAGACGATTTCTTCCCCTCGGAGTGTCATTCAAGACGGTGTAGCTCTTTCGTTTCTCTTTCGGTGGACTAGTTGCGTAGAGGGAACCGTACTATCAAGAGGGGGTCCGCTGGGGTATTGCTTGGATGGAATCAACACGTACACATCCGCTTCTCACCCTCAGAGCTCTTCCGCTTCGTTGGAGAGATCTCTTCTCTCTTGTGTCTTGTTTGGGTCCCAGCGATAGTACCATGCAACCCAGCGGTAGTACCGTTGAGGGGTCACAAGCGGCAGTACCGCTCCGTAGCGGTAGTACCGCCGGTGACTCCACAACAGTACTACCGCTGGCCTGCCTGGCACTACCGCCTCGACCTCAGCCTCGACGGAGAGATCTTCTCTCTCTCTTGTCTGAGTCCCAACGATAGTAACGCACTACCCAGCGGTAGTACCGCTGAGGGGTCACAAGCGGCAGTACCGCTCCGCAGCGGTAGTACCGCCAGTGACTCCGCAGTTGTACTACCGCTGGTCTGTCTGGCTCCTACCGCCTCGACTTGAGGGCTCTTTTTTCTCGTGTCGGGTTTTGCGGCACTAGTTGCGGCAGTAGAGGCGGTAGTACCGTTTCGCAGCGGTAGTACCGCCCTTACCACCGCGGTAGTACCGCTCTGGGTCCAGGTCCCTGCTGCTCTCCTCTGTGCGGTAGTACCGCTAGCTGGAGCGGCAGTACCGCTGGCTCAATGGTAGTACCGCCCCCCTAGCGGTACTACCGCCCTGTGCGGGGCTGGTTGGTGGGGCAACGATTGGATTGTTGCCCCCACTATAAAAGGGGGTCCCCTTCTTCCCCGTTGACCTACCTCTTCCCTCTCAAGCTCCATTAATGCTCCAAGCTCCATTTTCACCCGATCTATCTCTCTAACCAACCAAACTTGTTGATTTGTTCGGGAGTGGTTGAGAAGGCCCCGATCTACACTTCCACCAAGGGATTTTCGATTCCCCCACTCATCCCTAGCGGATCTTGTTACTCTTGGGTGCTTGAGCACCCTAGATGGTTGAGGTCACCACGGAGCCATAGTCCATTATGGTGAAGCTTCGTGGTATTGTTGGGAGCCTCCGATTAAGTTGTGGAGATTGCCCCAACCTTGTTTGTAAAGGTCCGGTCGCCGCTTTCAAGGGAACCAATAGTGGAATCACGCCATCTCGCATTGTGTGAGGGCGTGAGGAGAATACGGTGGCCCTAGTGGCTTCTTAGGGAGCATTGTGCCTCCACACCGCTCTAACGGAGACGTACTTCCCCTCAAAAGGAAGGAATTTCGATAACACATCCTCGTCTTCACCGGATCCACTCTTGGTTATTTCCTACCTTTATTTGTGCAAGCTCTTTAGTGTTACTTCTCGTGCTTGCTTGTTTGTTTATTGTTATTGCATCATATAGGTTGCTCATCTAGTTGCACATCTAGACAACCTACTTTGATGCAAAGTTTAATTTCGTAAAGAAAGGCTAAACATTATTAGTTGCCTATTCACCCCCCTCTAGTCAACCATATCGATCCTTTCAATTGGTATCAGAGCCTTGTCTCTTTTTTTAAGGACCGTCGGTGTCAAAACCGGCGGATCTCGGGTAGGGGGTCCCGAACTGTGCGTCTAGGCCGGATGGTAACAGGAGGCAAAGGACACGAAGTTTTACCCAGGTTCGGGCCCTCTTGATGGAGGTAAAACCCTATGTCCTGCTTGATTGATATTGATGATATGGGTGTTACAAGAGTAGATCTACCACGAGATCAGAGAGGCTAAACCCTAGAAGCTAGCCTATGGTATGATTGTATGTTGTGATTGTTGTCCTACGGACTAAAACCCTTCGGTTTATATAGACACCGGAGAGGGTTAGGGTTACACAAGGTCGGTTACAAAGGAAGAGATATCCATATACGTATTGCCTAGCTTGCCTTCCACGCCAAGTAGAGTCCCATCCGGACACGAGACGAAGTCTTCAATCTTGTATCTTCATAGTCTAACAGTACGACCAATGGAGATAGTCCGGCTGTCCGGAGACCCCCTAATCTAGGACTCCCACAGTAGCCCCTGAACCAGGCTTCAATGACGATGAGTCCGACGCACAGTTGTCTTCGGCATTGCAAGGCGGGTTCCTTCTCCGAGTACATCATAGAACAATTTGAATACGAGGATAGTGTCCGACCCTGCAAAATAAGTTCCACATTTCACCGTAGAGAGAATAATGTCTTCGCAGATCTAATCCGCTAGCTTGTTTTGGTAACATGACATCATGTCATGGCCCGGTGATTATTCGAACCGTTTCATTTAACCAGCCCCGCACATAACGCGAGGCAGTTTTTCGACACGTCTTGTCAATGTAGAGATTGTGTCCCCTTATTATGGGATTCTCATCAATACGGGCGTGGGTAACCCAACAGCGCCATCAATTGCGGCGCTTGGGGGATAAGCGAGTTTTACTAGGCAAGTGGGGACGTTTAATTTTGTCCGCCCATATAAAGGGATAAGGATTCACCTTTCTATCCACGCCTTCTTCCTCCTCTGCTCATCCGCTCCCGCATACTCGAGCTCTAGCGCCCAAGCTCTCACTTCCACCTCAACCTTCTCCAACCATGTCCGGAGCGGGAGGCAAGTGGATGGTCTCCTCCGTCACGGAGGGAGACGTCAAGAAACTGAGGAGAGCCGGATACCTGCACGACGACATCGCGCACCGGCTCCCAGATGAGGGACAACTCATCCCCACCACCGAGCCCCATGAGAGGGTGGTATTCCTCACCCATTTCCTCCGCGGACTAGGATTCCCTCTCCATCCCTTCGCCCGGGGGCTCATGTTTTATTATGGCCTGGATTTCCATGATCTGGCCCCAAACTTCATCCTCAACATCTCGGCGTTTATCGTCGTGTGCGAGGCCTTCCTCTGCATCAAGCCCCACTTCGGCTTATGGCTGAAGACCTTCAATGTCAAGCCGAAGGTAGTGAGCGGCAGCCAGGCGGAGTGCGGAAGCGTCATGGTGGGCAAGATGCCCAACATCACATGGCTCGAGGGCACCTTCGTGGACACCATAAAGGGGTGGCAGTCGGGGTGGTTCTATATCACCAAGCCGCGCGACTCCGCATGGGCAGCGACCCCTGAGTTCCGATCTGGCATCCCCATGCGGCTCACCTCCTGGAAAGAGAAGGGTATGTCCTGGGGTAATTCAAAAGAGCTGACCGGACTCCAGCCATGTATTCAGAACATGGTGGATAAGAAGCTCAAGCTTGTCAACATAGTCCAGGTTATGCTCGTTCGCCGGATACTCCCGTGCCAACAACGGGAGTTTACCTTGTGGGAGTTTAATCCGGCACAACACTGAACTCTGAACAGGCTCTTCGACACGACTCATGAAGATGCCTGGAGGGTGCTGTTCAAGGGCTCCGCGGTCCCTCCCCCCATTACTGAGGATCGTGGATTCAGCGTGAAGCGCCACGCCAATGCGGTAAGTTGTTTTACCTCTTACAGGATATTTGTTATATATATATAGATTGGCCCTATGCGGGATCTAAACTCCCGTAATTTTGACAGGACTGGCAGAAGATGGCCGGACAGATCGACTGTCCGGCTCCCTTGCCCGAAGGCCCCGCAGACGCTCTTCTGACGAAGATGCTGACTCCGGCCCCTTATAAGGTGCCGGAGAATACCAAGAAGGCCAAGGGAGCTCGAAAGAGTTCCCGACACCAGGCATCGTCGGACTCACCGTCCGATGACTCTGCGGTGCACTCTTCCCCCGAAGACGAGGAAGAGGAAGAAGAGGCTCCCCCACCGACTGGGGAGACAAGAAAAGGAAGGCCGCCCCAACTGGGGAGGCCGAAGGGTCCAAGAAGGGAAGGACGCTCCTTCCGGACAGCTCCACCGCCGTTGTCGAAAGTGAAGACGAGTGGTTGCCCAGGGGCAAGCCCCAGGGGAGATCGTAAGTTTTCGGATACCGAAGTAACCCATAGGATTCCTTTGTCGCATTGCTTTCCCTAACGCCGAACTCAATTGTACAGGCTGCCCCGAGCCAATATCGAGGTATCCTTGGACGGCTCCCTGGGCTCGTCAGACATGGATAGCGATCCGGTCCCGACCGCCACCTCCCCTCATCCGGCCGACGACACCGAGGTGCTGTCTCAAGAGGCACCGGATCAAGGGGGGACAGTCCTGGAGGCGCCTCAAGGCGACCTTCCGGACTCCGGGAGCTGAGGGGACGGGGTCCTCGAAAGCTCCAAGTTCGGCCCTCAGCCGAACACCGTGCCGGACCCTCCAACGGATCCGAGCTCGGGCAGGCGGTCCCCTTCTAAGGAGGGTGAGACGCCTGTGCCGGTGACCTCTGTCCACCCAGAGGCGCCGGACACTATGTTGGAAGCGCTTCGCAGTGCTTCCATCGAGGAGGAGCACCGCACTATCATGAGTGCGGTGATCCAGAAGGTTCAGTCCGCCAAGAGCGGATTGACTGAAGCCTGTACTAGCCTTCTAACAGGCTTCGAGGTAAGTGTTTTAAGATGTAGTAGAAATATTACCGCATAGACAGTAGCCCCTGATGCTTTGTTCGGTGTTCACAAAGAAAAGCCGAACAGAGGATCAAATAATATCACAGGAGTCTAATATAAGTATGTCAATATGCATATGCAGGCTTCGCTGCTGGCGTCCGCCGCACTGACTGCGGAGGTCACCGTACTGAAGGAGGCCCTCGAGGGGTCCCAGAAAGAGCTCGGCCTTGCTAAGAGGCAGCTCGAGGAGAACAAGGGTAAGTAATACCCCGTCTGTAGATGAGAAGAAGGACGCAATTGCTAAATGACAGGATCATTGTATGTTTGCCAGGGGCCACGACCGAGGTGGCGACCCTGAAGCAAGCGTTGTCCCAGGCCGAAGAAAAGGCGGCCCAGGAGCGCACCGAGCGAGAGAGGCACGAGGCTCGGGTGGGCGAGGTGCAGCAAGAGCTCCAGGCTCTCGTGACGAATCACGAGGCATTGGAGCTTGACTTGAAGACGCGAGAGTCTGAGCTTGCCGCGGCCCGTGAGAGCACGAAGAGTGCCAAGGGCGAGGCCCAGAAGGCCCTTCAGGAGATCGACGCGATGAAGAAGATAGCGGCAGGTAAGGCTTTCTATATGCAAAGCAAGCGTGTAAAAGTAATTTACCGATTACTTACCCGAATCCGGAGCTCTTTAGGAGCATTCGCAGATTTGCCCCGTAGTGTGTCCGATGCCGCACAATTCTACTAGGCCGGGGACGGGAGCTCGACGGAGAAGCTGTTCTGGTCTCAGTATGCTGAGGCCGAACATCCGGTGCCATTGAGCGACCAGCTGAAGCAGATGGCCGAGCTACATAAGGCGGCCGATCAGGCCATGAAGGGGTTCATAGTCCGGTTGTGGCCTGGCGATGCCCTTCCGAATAGCTTCTTCGGCCTAGTGAGGCGGCTTGTGGATGCCTGCCCACGGCTGGAGGTCGTCAAGCGATCCTTCTGCATTGAAGGTGCACGCCGGGCCTTCGCCCGTGTGAAAACGCAGTGGGTCAAGCTGGACGCCGTGAAGCTTATCAAGGAGGGGCCGCCAGAGGGCAAGGAGCACTGCCACCCCGAGATGTACTACGAGGGTGTTCTGCCGGGCGCCCGTCTTATCGCGGATGAGTGTTCACAAAATGTAATATTTGAATGAGACTTGCTCGTTTTGTATCCGGTGTGATGAAAACTTGTTTCATATGCGCTATGCAACGCTTGTGTGAATTTAAAATATTACCTTCTGTTTGGCTGTTTATCCAATCTGAGAGATGACTAGTCCTCGGCTTCTGCCCCCATACCACGAGTGCTGGGGTGTTCGGGATAAACCTGAGCACTCTTGTTCCCATGATTGGGTCCTTCGAGGGAGGTGCTCAGCACAACGAACAAGGCAACCGGACTAATAATGCTTTATCACTCTCACTTAGCCATAGAATTCTATAATTTTAAGTTTCGGCGAAGCCCTGGTATTTGGAAGACCGAATTCGGGGCGCGATACACGCCTATTAGCCGGACGGAGCCGCCCCCTCGCCCTAAGTGGCATAAGTCTTTAGGGACTCGAAAAACCTCGCCGAACAGCGACCAATCTCTCGCCTTATCATGACAGTTAGTTTTAGCTTTCTCTACTGAGGTGCTCGACCCGACAGAACCGGGGCACAATCGCAGTAGTTCTCCTAGCGCTACCTTAGCCGATAGAGCGGAACGTAAGGTACCAAAACATAGGAGCCGGGCAAACCCAACATTTGACCAAAGACATGATTCGAAGCTGATGCATATAATGCTATAAGTTCGGGGTGCCGCACTTGTGGAAGTGTTCGGACTTTTCACACCATATTGTGGGTACGTAAGCCCCTGGTGCATTAGCCGTACCAAAGTGTACGGTTGCTAGGCGTTATTAATGAACAGATAGATATGTATATATAACAAAAATGCGATAATAGTCGTAATGTCATGTATTTTATATTGAAAAAATTGCATTAAAGCAGAGTGATACAGATAGTGTAATAAGAAAAAGAGTAGGACTATGTCCCTTCCAAGGGCAAGCTGAGGAATTATATCCACCTTGGAATTCCGTAGTTGTCAACCTCCTTGGTTGTTGTATCATGTGTTCGGCAATAGAGCTCCCGGGCAGTGTTTCCAGAGATTGAAGTCATGAAAGAAAAAGAAAAATAACCAAACGGGAAGCCCCTGGTGCGGTTTAGGCCACGTTTTGGGGCGTGCCGTAGTTGTGCCTCCCCCTCCCCACCTGTGCCCATGGTATTTTTAATGCGTAATTATGTACGCGTGGCACGAACAACGCCGTTGGGCTGGGATTGGGGTGGCCGCCGTATTGCTACACGAGTTCAGATCGTGCCAGGCGGTCTGTTTGCCGATTGCCCCGAGCGCGCTTGAAGGTGTCCGGGCTTTGAAACGCCGAACTGGTAGATTGCCTTGAGAGGCTGCTTTGCGCTTCTGCTGCGAGGGCCATGGTGTGCTCCTCTGTTTGAAGAGAGCGCTCTATGTTTCCATTGACTGTAATAACTCCGCGAGGTCCTGACATCTTGAGCTTGAGGTATGCATAATGTGGTACCGCATTAAATCTAGCAAATGCGGTTCGTCCGAGCAGCGCGTGATAACCACTGCGGAACGGGACTATGTCAAAGATTAACTCTTCGCTTCGGAAGTTATCCGGGGATCCGAAGACCACTTCCAGTGTAATTGAGCCTGTGCAGTGGGCCTCTACGCCTGGAATGACGCCTTTAAAGGTCGTTTTTGTGGGTTTTATCCTTGAGGGGACTATACCCATTTTGCGCATTGTGTCCTGATAAAGCAGGTTCAGGCTGCTGCCGCCGTCCATAAGGACTCGAGTGAGGTGAAATCCGTCAATGATTGGGTCTAGGACCAGTGTGGCGAATCCACCATGACGGATACTAGTGGGGTGGTCCCTGCGATTGAAGGTGATCGGACAGGAGGACCAAGGGTTGAACTTTGGGGCGACTGGCTCCAACGCATATACGTCCCTGAGCGCACGCTTCCGCTCCCTCTTGGGGATGTGGGTTGCGTATATCATGTTCACCATCCGCACTTGCGGGGGAAACCTCTTCTGTCCTCCAGTGTGCGGCTGCCGGGGTTCTTCCTCGTCATCGCTATGCGGCCCCTTGTCCTTGTTTTCGGCAATTAACTTGCTGGCCTGCTTGAACACCCAACAATCCCTGTTGGTGTGATTGGCTGGCTTGTCTGGGCTGCCGTGTATTTGACACGAGCGATCGAGTATACGGTCCAAGCTGGACGGACCCGGTGTACTTTGTTTGAATGGATTTTTCCGCTGGCCGGGTTTAGAGCCTTTGAATCCGACATTGACTGCCGTATCCTCCGTACTTTCGCCGCTAATGCGACGCTTATGCTTGTTGCGACGCGACCTGCTATTGCCGTCCTTGGTATCTGGAGTACCATGGTTCTTTGATATGTTATTACTGCGAGCCAACCAGCTGTCTTCTCCCGCACAAAAGCGGGTCATGAGTGTCATGAGGGCTGCCATAGATTTCAGTTTTTCCTGACCAAGGTGCCGGGCTAGCCACTTGTCTCGGTTGTTGTGCTTGAAAGCCGCTAAGGCCTCCGCATCCGGACAGTCGACGATTTGATTTTTCTTTGTAAGGAACCGAGTCCAGAATTGCCTGGCCGACTCTTCTGGCTGCTGAATTATGTGGCTCAAGTCATCGGTGTCTGGTGGTCGCACATAAGTGCCCTGAAAGTTGTCGAGGAATGCGGCTTCCAGATCTTCCCAACAGCTAATGGAGTCCGCTGGCAAGCTATTAAGCCAGTGCCATGCTGGACCTTTGAGTTTTAGTGGGAGGTACTTGATGGCATGTAAGTCATCACCGCGGGCCATGTGGATATGGAGGAGGAAGTCCTCAATCCATATCGCGGGGTCTGTAGTGCCGTCGTATGATTCAATGTTTACAGGTTTGAAACCTTCTGAGAATTGATGTTCCATTACTTCATCTGTGAAGCATAAGGGGTGTGCAGCACCTCTGTATTGGGCTATATCGCGACGCAACTCGGATGGGTCCTGCCTGCTGTGTTCGGCCCGGCCGGATTTGCTTTTACTGTATCCGGCGTGACATGTATCGTCTCGTAGAGTGGTGTGCCCTCGTGATCCGTAGATCGATCTTGAATGCTTTGCTTTGTCCTCCAATATGTCTCGCAGGTCCGGCGTATCTCCCCATGCCTTTTTATTTGAATGGCGTTGGGGTGGAGGCTGAGTTATTGGCCGGAATGCCTCTCTATCGCGACCGCGAGGTGGTCGATCAGCCGTTTCATATGCTTCTTCCTCCAGTAGGGGAAGTAACCTGCACCTTGGATAGCTCTTGGAGGGACACTCGAGTTTATATTGCTCGGCCGCGAGGACTTCAGTCCATTTGTCAGCTAGCAGATCTTGATCAGCTTGAAGCTGCTGCTGCTTTTTCTTCAGGCTATTGGCCGTGGCCATAAGCCTGTGCTTGAAGCGCTCTTGTTCGACGGGATCCTCTGGTACGGCGAATTCATCGTCGCTGAGGCTTGCCTCGTCTTTGGAGGGGAGCATGTAATTGTCATCCTCCTCCTCTCCGCCAGCCGCTCTCTCAAGAGAGCTAGCTCCTTCATCCTCCTGCTCTAAATCTTGCTGGAGGGGATTATTGTTGTCTTCGGCGCTATCCGGAGTGTTATTATCTCCTGTGCCGGTATCACCACTTTTGCTTTGGCGGGACTTAGAGTGGCGCCGCTGACGTCGGCGCTTGGGTTGCTTCTTGGAGGGGTCATCCTCCATTCTCTCGTCGCCATTGCCTTCATTGGGTGTATCCACCATGTATATGTCATACGACGAGGTGGCTTTCCAGTGCCCTATAGGTGCTGGTTCATGTTCGTCTCCTACATCGTCGTCCATACCGTCGATGTCTTTGGAGTCGAAGTCGAGCATGTCGGTTAAATCATCGACAGTGGCTACAAAGTGGGTGGTGGGTGGGCGTCGAATTTCTTCGTCGTCCGCATCCCAGTCCTGTTGGCCATAATCCGGCCAGGGCTCTCCTGACAAAGAGAGAGACCTTAGTGAATTCAGAATGTCGCCAAAGGGCGAGTGCTGAAAGATATCCGCAGCAGTGAATTCCATGATCGGCGCCCACTCGGATTCGATTGGCAGGGGCGCGGATGGTTCGGGGTCCGGAAGAGAGTCCGGCACCTTGGAGTCATAGGCTGCGCAGAGGATTATGCTGGTGTTCGGCTCGATCGCCGTCAAGACTGCAGCCCCTGAGGCGGTGTCTAGCCACCCGTCCTCAATTGGCGCAGTTGGCTCCGAGCTAAGGGTCGGAGCTGGTGTGGGCGCGGTCTCTGGAGTACCGTCCGGTGGCAGAGCTAGGTCATACCCATCGAGATAGTGCGGCGCACCCGGTTGTGGCTCGAATCCGTCGAAGATCAAGTCCCCGCGGATGTCGGCCGTGTAGTTCAAACTTCCAAATCTGACCTGATGGCCAGGGGCGTAGCTTTCAATCTGCTCCAGATGGCCAAGCGAATTAGCCCGCAGTGCAAAGCCGCCGAATACGAAGATTTGTCCGGGGAGAAAGGTCTCACCCTGGACGGCATCGCTATCGATGATAGTAGGAGCCATCAAGCCTAACGGTGACGACACAGAGGAACTCTCAATGAAAGCACCAATGTCGGTGTCAAAACCGGCAGATCTCGGGTAGGGGGTCCCGAACTGTGCGTCTAGGCCGGATGGTAACAGGAGGCAAGGGACACGAAGTTTTACCCAGGTTCGGGCCCTCTTGATGGAGGTAAAACCCTACGTCCTGCTTGATTGATATTGATGATATGGGTGTTACAAGAGTAGATCTACCACGAGATCAGAGAGGCTAAACCCTAGAAGCTAGCCTATGGTATGATTGTATGTTGTGATTGTTGTCCTACGGACTAAAACCCTTTGGTTTATATAGACACCGGAGAGGGTTAGGGTTACACAAGGTCGGTTACAAGGGAAGAGATATCCATATACGTATTGCCTAGCTTGCCTTCCACGCCAAGTAGAGTCCCATCCGAACACGAGACGAAGTCTTCAATCTTGTATCTTCATAGTCTAACAGTCCGGCCAATGAAGATAGTCCGGCTGTCCGGAGACCCCCTAATCCAGGACTCCCACAAGGACTTTATCGTCTGAAGAGTATGGTTGATACCATAGACGGTGTGGAGGACACTCCGGTGTGAATCCGATCTCGTCTACGGGCGATGGGGGAACCTCGGTCTCTCGTGAGGAGTTCAATGTGGCCTTGGAAACATTGAAAACCTCCATGACGACCGAGGTTGAAAGCATGTTTACTAAATTCCTTGAAGGGCTTAAACTATCCACCGCACCATTGAAAGTGGGTAATCCCTCCGACAAGGTGACGGATGCTACCTCCGATAAGGGGGAAGCTAGTAGCGAAAAGGCTCCTTCTTCTAGTGGTAAGAATGGCACCGGCATCTTTGCTCATGTGGAACCACCACTTGTTTATGGTGGACCGGTTCCTTCCACTCATTTGAATCATGCCGGTCCTCCCCCTAAGATTGTGAAAAATGAGGAATTTGATTCTTGGGTTTACCACTTTAAACATCATTTAAATCATGTGAACACTAATCTTTGGAGAATCATTGAAGAAGGTTTCTATCCGCATGATCCAAGCAACTTCACTCCTCGAGAAGCCGCGGATAATCAATTCAATGAGAATGCTCTCTTCATCATTCAAGATGCAATCCCACCCGAAGACCTACCTCATCTTCGGCCCTTCGCCTTGGCCAAAGACGCATGGCTTTGTGTTGTCTCCCTCTATCGGGGAAGCGCAAGCATTCAACGCTCCAACTATGAAGTGGTGCAAGATGAGGCCGATGAGTTTGCAATGAAAGAAGATGAAGAACCTCGTGAGCTTTATCGGAGAGTAACCAAACTCGCGGTCTCACTGCGAGATCACGGGAGGAAGGACACGGATGACAATTGGATCAAGCGCAAATTCCTCAAGGCAATGATGCCCTACCACAAGGCCATGTCCTCCGTCATTCGTCAAAGACCGGACTTCCACACTTTGACCTCAAGCGAAGTGTTGGATGAGTTTGTGGCCATGAACATATTGGACAAGACCGCCGACAATGTGGTGCTTCGTTCTCAAAGGGCAAAGAAGCCCAACCTTTCATTGAAGGCCAAGCTATCCGTTGAAGAAGAAGAAGAGGAAGAAGAGGAGAGCAACCCCGAGGATACAAAGTATGCATATCATGAACACATGGCACTCGCTTCAAGGCAATTTTGGAGTAAGAAAAACTCGAGGCCAAACTTTAACAAGAACAACTCAAGTGGCACGAAGAGCAAGCAACGTGTAAGGACTTGCTACAATTGTGGCAATGTGAGTCATTTTGTTGTGGAGTGCCCGTATGAGAAGAGGGAAGACAATGGTGGCAAGCTCATCCGAAAGGACAAGGCCAAGTCGTTCCCCAACAAGAGCAAATTCACCAAGAAGACTCCTCCCAAGGCATTGGTGGTTCAAGAAGAGTACAATGAGGATGATGACGATGATGAAGGTGATGAGTCAGTTGCCATGGCCTCCGTTGCCATTGCGACGACTCCACGGGTGTCTCTCTTCGACTCACCCAATGAGAGCATCACCACCAAGTGCCTCATGGCTAAAGCCACCAACAAGGTAACCCCCAACATCAAAACTACCATCATTAATCATCCTTCTCTGATGGATAGCATTAATGAACTTGAGGGAGCTAATGTGGAGGCAAATGAGTTTGAGGCCTTTATGGGAAAACTTAAGGGAAAATCCAAGAAGCACTTTGTTGCTCTCTTGGAACAACTTGGTCAAGCCAATGACATGATCGAGGCTCACGAAGACACCATCACTAAGATGGAAGGGCATAGTCATGACTATGCCGATGAGATTTCGGATCTTTCCAATGCTCTTGAGGAAGAGCGTGGTCTTTGTTTGGCTCTTGAGGAGTCACACAACGTTGATCATGCTAAGTTAAAGAAAGATTATGATCATGTCCTCATTGTTTCTCATGTGCTAAACTCCGAGAAGACCGAACTTGAGGTTGATCTTGCTAGACCCAAAGAGGAGTTTGGCCTACTTGACAAGGCTCACAAGGTCTTGAAGGGTGCTCATGCTAGCCTCAAAGAGTCTCATGATCAACTTCAAGTAAAGCTAACCAAGGAAAAAGCCACTTTTCCTCGTATGATGTTAATTGATAATGCAAATGCTACTAACCCGTTTTGTGAGCATGTGCATCTTGTTGAGGAGAACGCTAAGCTAAAGGTGCAACTTGAGAAAGGTCTTGCGTCTTGCATACAAGGCAAGAAGAACCTCAACGACCTCTTGACCAACCAAAAGGGAGTTGTGGCCAAGGAAGGGATAGGGTACGTGCCCGAGTGCAAGAACAAGAAGAAGAATGACAAGACCAAACGACCTCCTCCTCTCATGCAAACCTTTGTGAAGGAGGGTGAGAGTGCTTCCAAGGAAAAGAAGAAAAATGCGAAGGGTGGCTGTGTCAAAAAGGGCAATGCCACTCCTCCCATCAAAGCCGGTGACTTTAATCCTTCTTATGTGTTATGTCGGGCTAGTGATGGGCATGTCTATGCCAAATTTGTTGGTTCCCCTCATGAGTACATTGAATGGCCTATTTGGGTTCCAAAGACCCTTGTTACTAACATCAAAGGACCCATTACAAAATGGGTACCTAAAACCAAGCATTGATCTCTTGTAGGTGTTTGCTTCCGGTGGGGGATCATGGTTGCTCGATAGCGGAGCCACAAATCATATGACCGGAAGCAAGGACTTGGTGGTGGACGTGCACAAGATTCCATCTATGCCCACCAATGTCGAGTGGGGTGACGCCTCATCTTATAAGGTATTGGGACTTGTCAAGGTAGTCATTTCTCATGATGTCATGATCGAGAAGGTCATGCTTGTTGAGTCCCTTGCATACAATTTACTTTCTGTTTGTCAACTTGCAATCATGGGCTTTGCCACTTTCTTTGATATCGATACCGTGGCCCTCTTATGGAGCAAGACTCTTAAAGTAGCCTTCGTTGGGCATGTCAAGAACGGCCTATATGTGATTAACTTTTCAGAGCGACCCACTAAGACCGCGACATGCCTAATGGCTAAAGTTGATGTGGGATAGCTTTGGCATCGCCGTTTAGCCCATGTCAATATGAGATCTTTGCAAAGTCTTCTCAAGGGGGACCATGTCCGTGGACTAACGAATGTTAGTTTTGCTAAAGATTGTGCTTGCAGTGCTTGTATCGAAGGAAAACTACATGAGAAGGCTCACCCTCCCACGACTATCATTTACTCAAAGAGGCCTTTGAAGCTCCTTCACTTGGATCTCTTTGGGCCTCCATCCTTCGATAGTCTTGGGGGTAGGAAGTATTGCTTGGTGATTGTGGATGACTACTCAAGATACACTTGGGTGTACTTCTTCAAGAGGAAGAGTGAGACCCAACAAACCGTCATTGACTTTGCAAATGAAGCACAACGTCAACACAATGCAAAGATCTTGACAATAAGAAGTGACAACGGCACCGATTTCAAGAACTACACCTTGGATGAGTTTCTTAGTGATGAGGGGATCAAGCATCAATATTCCGCACCTTACACCCCTCAACAAAACGGTGTTGCGGAGAGGAAGAACCGGATGTTGATGGATGCGGCAAGGACCATGATGGCGGAGTTCAAGTCTCCATACAACTTTTGGGCCGAAGCCATCAACACCGCGTGTCATGCATCCAATCGGCTCTACCTCCGCAAAGGCTTGAACAAGACTCCATATGAGATACTCACCGGTAACAATCCAGCCTCAAGTACTTTCGGGTGTTCGGGTGTAAGTGTTTCATTCTCAAGAAAGGTGTTCGGTTGTCTAAATTTGAAGCTAGAGCTTATGAGGGCATATTTGTTGGTTATGCTACAAACTCTCATGCTTACCGTGTCCTCAATAAATCTACGGGACTTATTGAGGAGACGTGTAACATGGAGTTTGATGAAAATAACGGCTCCCAAGTGGAGCAAAGTGGCACTTGTGATGTAGGTGATGAAATTCCTCCTCAAGCCATAAGAAGAATGGTTGTTGGCTTTATCCTACCCATTGAGGAACCCCTTGTGGCCGAAGGAGAAGGAATGCTCCACTCAAGTGGAGCCATCACCAACCCAAGGTCCACACGCTTCCGAAGAACAACATGAAGGCCCTCATCCTCAAGAACAAGACCAAGGGCAAGATCATGCTCAAGACGGTGTTGACACATCAAGTGATGCCCAAGGTCAAGTTCTCTCCTCCGAGCAAGTTCAAGAACAAGAACAAGCTCAAGACAACGCTCAAGATGATCAAGTAACCACTTCTTGTCTCACCCCCGAGGAGGAATTGGAGCGTCGTGCCGCCAAGGTTGCTTCCAAGCTCTCCACCAAGGATCATCTCATGACGAATGTGCTTGGAAGCTTAAGAAAGGGGGTAAGCACTCGTAGACAATTAGCAAACTATTGTGAGCATCACGCGTTTGTCTCTTTTGCCGAGCCCCACAAGGTCTATGAGGCGCTCGAAGATCCGGATTGGCTCAATGCCATGCATGAAGAACTCAACAACTTCGAGCGCAACAAAGTGTGGAGATTGGTGCCAAGACCGACGGGGAACCACAGTGTCATTGGAACCTAGTGGATATTTAAAAACAAGCAAGATGCCCATGGGATTATCATTCGCAATAAGGCTCGTTTGGTAGCACAAGGCTACTCCCAAGTCGAGGGTATCGACTACGGTGAAACCTTTGCTCCCGTTGCTCGTCTTGAATCCATTTGCATGTTGATTGCATATGCTTCTCATCATAACTTTAAGTTACAACAAATGGATGTGAAGAGTGATTTTCTTAATGGTCCTATTAATGAATTGGTTTATGTCAAGCAACCCCCCGGGTTCGAGGATCCCTACTTTCCCGATCATGTGTATCAACTCGATAAGGCACTTTATGGCCTTAAACAAGCCCCACGTGCGTGGTATGACCACCTTACCGAGTTGTTACAAGACCATGGTTTTGAAGTTGGGCTAATCGACCCCACTCTTTTTACTAAGAAGGTCAAAGGGGAGTTGTTTGTGTGCCAATTATATGTTGATGATATTATTTTTGGTTCACCTAACAAAGCTTTCAATGAGGAATTTGCCGCTCTCATGACCTCAAAGTTCGAGATGTCTTCCATGGGAGAGTTGAAGTTCTTTCTAGGGTTCGAAGTGAAGCAAAGAAGAGAAGGAACCTTCATCAACCAAGACAAATACACTCAAGACATGCTCAAGAGATTCAAGCTAAGTGACGTCAAGCCGGCTTCCACTCCAATGCCCACCAAGTGCCAACTTGACATAGATCCCAATGGTAAAGTGGTGGATCAAAAGGTATATCGCTCCATGATTGGATCCTTGCTTTACCTTTGTGCATCTAGACCGGATATCATGTTGAGTGTGGGAATTTGTGCACGGTTTCAAGCTGCACCTAAGGAAAGTCACTATGTGGCGGTCAAACGAATCTTTCGATATTTGGCTCATACCCCAAACTTTGTCTTATGGTACCCAAGAGGATCAAACTTCAAGCTTGTAGGGTATTCGGATTCCGATTGGGCGGGAGACAAAGTGGATAGGAAGTCCACTTCCGGAGGGTGCCAATTCCTTGGTTGCTCTTTGGTAAGTTGGTCTTCCAAAAAGCAAAGTTGTGTGTCTCTCTCGTCCACCGAAGCGGAGTATGTAGCGGCCGGTAGTTGTTGTGCACAACTCCTATGGATGAGGCAAACTTTAAAGGATTACGGTGTCACTTGTGACAAAGTGCCTCTTTGGTGTGACAATGAAAGTGCCATCAAGATCTCTTTCAACCCGGTGCAACACTTCAAGACGAAGCATATTGAGACTCGGTATCACTTCATCCGGGATCACATTAGGCGAGGATAGATCGAGCTCAACTATGTCAACACTCATGATAACCTTGCAGATATTTTCATGAAGCCCTTGGATGAAGCAAGATTTCGCGAGTTAAGGCATGAGCTAAATATCATTGATTCGAGCAATGTGACTTGAACCCTTGCACACCCCACCACACTCAATGTGTTGTCTAGTTTAGATATAGGCATGGACATGGGGGGAGTGTTGTTCTCTCAATGAACTCTCCCTCCCCCCATTATGCATAAATTGATCAAGTCTTTCACATTAGCCATTGTTGATGGTACTTGTGTTTCAAAGACGAGTTTTGGCCATGGGCCCAAGGTTAAAATCTTCGCGGCGCCATACCTCTTGACTCAAACATAGGTGGCCTCGGCCACCGCCCTCTCTTGAAGAGGTGTGTCTTGGCCTTTTGCTGGTGTGCTCTCTCTTCTTGCCTTTTTGCTTTTCTTTCGAGCTAAGCCGTGTTGTTTGGTTGCCATGGCGTGCTGGGCGGTACTACCGTTGGTGGTGCGCGGTACTACCACTTATAAGCGGTACTACCGCCCCCCCAGCGCGGTACTACCGCTGAGGGACGGGACCATGGGGTTATATCAGGGTAGGGGGAGGTTTCTTCTCCCCCATACCCATTCGCTTTGCCCCCTCGTTCCTCTTCTTCTCTCCAGCCTCGCCTCGCCGCGGGAGGGCTCCTGCGGATCTTCGTCTCCGGGGCGTCCCTCTCCATTTCCTTTGGTGGAGTCGATCCCCACCTCGTTCTCTTGCCATGGATGCCGGTATTGCCCCCGTTCCTTCTCTCCTTTTGTCTCGTTTTCAGATCTTGCGTCTTAGGGGCAATGGTGGTTGCATCTCTAGATTTTTGGCTAAATCTAGGCTTAAGTAGGTTGGAGAAGGCAACTAGACTATCTAGATTAGAGTTTGGTAGGACTATTTTTTGAATTTGGCAGGCCGGTAGTGCCGGATCTGACCACGGTAGTAGGGAAATGCTGTTTCCCGCCTCGAGCGGTACTACCGCTCTCGTTGGAGCGGTACTGCCGCTTGACCTCGAGCAGTACTACTGCTCTCTTTGAAGCGGTACTACCACTTGGGCGGTACTTCCGCGGGCATGTCATGGTACTACCGCTGCCTGCCAAGTTCCATCATGTTCCTGCCATACCTTGATCCTTTTGTTGTGTTTGTTGGCTTATGCTCGTTCTTTCTGGTTGTTTTGCGTGTTCTTGTATTTGGTTCCAGGTGATGATCATCCTGAGCATCAAGCTCACCGTGTCAACCCCGGGCGTGCAACGTCAAAGCGCTACCGCACCTCTGAGCCAGCAGGTGGTTCCTCTAGCACTCAACCGCCACCAGCAGGCGCATCCGCAAGTGCACCTCCACCACCTCAGCAGTCGAAGAGACCCGCCAACAAGCCAAAGGGAAAGACCGTGACTGAGATGACTATCAATGAGTTTTGGGAAAAGCGTCGCCGCAACCCCTATGAGGCGGACCAAGATCCCACTTTGGTCAACCGCCCGTTCTGGAACCGCTTTCAGTTTTCCATCTATTTTGATGTGATCAAGGCCAAGAAGAATCTCTATGTTGATGTTCGCTCCATCGACACTGATGCCATAGAGAAGGACCCTGAGTACCTTCAGATGTGCAATCAGCTGAACATTCTCAGGATCATGCAATTCAACTAGGATTTTGATGCAGATTTGGTGGCTCAATTCTTTGCTACCGTTCGTCTTGGAACGGATGCCGACAGGACTCTGACTTGGATTACCAATGGCAGGTTGCTTTCTGTCAAGTGGAAGGCCTTCATGGAGTTAGTTGATGTGGAAGATCGCGGGCTTGAGACTTCAGTAGGTTTCCGCCCTCACCGCAATACTACATCCACTCACAAGCAAGCCCTTTGGCCCTACTGCACTGTGAAGGTTCACCCAGTGACTAAGAAGGAAACCTATGAGCTGTCTACGTATCTGGACATTCTTCATCGTGTCTTCCGTGAGACTCTCTTCCCTCGCATCGGGAATCTGGATATGGTCCACTCCTATCTCGTGGACATGCTTCTTTTCTGCCAGCATGAGAAGGAAGCAAACACAGGAGAGAGCCCGGACATTTCTCATGTTATGTGGTCTGAACTTCTCTCTGCCGTTTCTGAGCGCAAGTGCCCGATATATGGCCCATTCATCATGAGGCTCATTGAGAAGGCCTGGGCACATGTCTATCCCAGAGTGATGTTGGAAATTGGAGACTTGGTTTCTCATGAGATCAAGCGTCTGAGGAAGAAGGACAATTGAGGCACCCCAGCGCCTAAACCCGGGGGTCCGTCTGCTGCTGCTGCCATGGAGACTGAGGGTGGGGCTGCCACTGATGATCACGAGGAGGACTTTGGGCCCTCTAGTGCAGAACCTTCTTGGACAAAGAAGCTTAAACACAAGATGAAGAAGCTTTTATGCATGGAGTCTCATGGTCAGTACATGACTCATGTGGCGGAGAAGCAGGCCAGGGTGCGCCACAAGGAGCTCATGCGTCACCTGGGTGCGACCGTTACAAGCGGTTCTGAGGGACAGATCACTGAAGAGGAAGAATGGATTCACCAGCATTGCCCTTGGACTGATTCAAACGCCGAGCAGTTTCCGACCAACGACGGAGATGCAGATGATCACGCTGAGATGTGATGTTCGAGATCCTCAGCTTGCCATCACCTGGAGTCGTAGCGTCGCTCTTTACCCTTTTGGTGTCTCGATGCCAAGGGGGGAGAGAGTTTAGGGATTTGTGTTATTGCCGTGCTGCGAGTGTGTCTTTGTGTTCTCTCGCTGCCTTTGTTTCGTTGCCTTTGGTTGGTTTGGTTTGGTGCCTGTGAGACCTAAGTTCTAGACATATGCTCCCTATCGCTACCTTATTACTTATGTCTATTCAGTACGGTAGCATCTTATGAGTTGCATGCTTGTCCTGTTTTATACCCTTACCCTACTCTCTTTGATCATGTGCTTAGAATTGTTGGACTATAAAATATAGGGGGAGTGTTGATCTGGATGTGTGTGTCTTGCATTCCAAAGGCTTCACTAACTAGGTGCACACATTCAGGGGGAGCCCGTCTATATTTTGTAGTTCTAAGTATTCTTACTTTTATATCTTTTCCTTGTGCAAATCCCTAGTTGTCATCAATCCACCAAAAAGGGGGAGATTGTTGAGGCATATCTCTCTCGATGTGGTTTTGGTGATTGATGACAACATGTTTGCGGACTAATCATGTGCTTTGAGTATTTCAGAGATTCATCCTTGGCACAAGATGATTTCTTCCCCTCGGAGTGTCATTCAAGACGGTGTAGCTCTTTCGTTTCTCTTTCAGTGGACTAGTTGCGTAGAGGGCACCGTACTATCAAGAGGGGGTCCGCTGGGGTATTGCTTGCATGGAATCAACACGTGCACATCCGCTTCTCACCCTCAGAGCTCTTTCGCTTCATTGGAGAGATCTCTTCTCTCTTGTGTCTTGTCTGGGTCCCAGTGGTAGTACCGTGCAACCCAGCGGTAGTACCATAGAGGGGTCACAAGCGGCAGTACCGCTCCGCAGCGGTAGTACCATCGGTGACTCAACAACAGTACTACCGCTGGCCTGCCTGGCACTACCGCCTCGACCTCAGCCTCGACGGAGAGATCTTCTCTCTCTTGTTTGAGTCCTAGCGGTAGTACCGCACTACCCAGTGGTAGTACCGCTGAGGGGTCACAAGCGGCAGTACCGCTCCGCAGCGGTAGTACCGCCGGTGACTCCGCAGCTGTACTACCGCTGGTCTGTCTGGCTCCTACTGCCTCGACTCGAGGGATCTTTTTCTCGTGTCGGGTTTTGCGGCACTAGTTGCGACAGTAGAGGCGGTAGTACCGTTTCGCATCGGTAGTACCGCCCTTACCACCGCGGCAGTACCGCTCTGCGTCCAGGTCCCTACTGCTCTCCTCTGCGCGGCAGTACCGCTGGCTCAGCGGTAGTACCGCCCCCCTAGCGGTACTACCGCCCTGTGCGGGGCTGGTTGGTGGGGCAACGGTTGGATTGTTGCCCCCACTATAAAAGGGGGTCCCCTTCTTCCCCGTTGACCTACCTCTTCCCTCTCAAGCTCCATTAATGCTCCAAGCTCCATTTTCGCCCGATCTATCTCTCTAGCCAACCAAACTTGTTGATTTGCTCGAGAGTGGTTGAGAAGGCCCCGATCTACACTTCCACCAAGGGATTTTCGATTCCCCCACTCATCCCTAGCGGATCTTGTTACTCTTGGGTGCTTGAGCATCCTAGACGGTTGAGGTCACCATGGAGCCATAGTCCATTGTGGTGAAGCTTCGTGGTATTGTTGGGAGCCTCCGAATCAGTTGTGGAGATTGCCCCAACCTTGTTTGTAAAGGTCCGGCCGCCGCCTTCAAGGGCACCAATAGTGGAATCATGGCATCTCGCATTGTGTGAGGGCGTGAGGAGAATACGGTGGCCCTAGTGGCTTCTTGGGGAGCATTGTGCCTCCACACCGCTCTAACGGAGACGTACTTCCCCTCAAAAGTAAGGAACTTAGGTAACACATCCTCGTCTTCACCGGATCCACTCTTGGTTATTTCCTACCTTTACTTGTGCAAGCTCTTTAGTGTTACTTCTCGTGCTTGCTTGCTTGTTTGTTGTTATTGATCATATAGGTTGCTCACCTAGTTGCACATCTAGACAACCTACTTTGATGCAAAGTTTAATTTGGTAAAGAAAAGCTAAAAATTGTTAGTTGCCTATTCACCCCCCCCCTCTAGTCAACCATATCGATCCTTTCAGTTGTGCTTGAAGAAATTCTCAGGCTGCCGAGAGGTCCCTCTCCGGTTCCGGGTAACTGGGCTTGCATGAAATAGTGGCGGTTACATCATGGTACATTTGATGGGAACGTCATGAGGGACACAAAAGGGAAGACCGTCAAAATTCCAAAAGGTACATTCGCCATTCAGGCTATCATGGCCAACTCGGAAGTTAGGAAACCCACTATTCCTGTCAAAACTGGTTGGGTTAAACCCGCCGTCGGATCTTATAAGTTGAAATGTTGAATACAGACGCATCATATTTTGAAGATGGGTCGGGCGTCGTGGCTGCAGTTCTACGGAATAGCAAAGGAGAAGCGGTGGCAAGAGTTGCCAAACCCTAGTGCAGCGACAACAGAAGCTTTGGCTATCCGTCGTGGTTTTCAACTTATTTTTCAGGTTGGATGCTCTAGGGTTCTCATTGCCAGACTGTCTGGAGGTCATCAAAGCATGCAAGGGGGCTACAAATATTTTGGCTACTTACTCTCCACTTCTTGTAGATTGCTTCCATTTGGATCATGAAATACCTTCGATAAGGTTCGAGCATTTGCTCTCGGGAGGCCAACACTTTGGCACATTTCCCTTTTTTCGAGAAATACTTTCGGATCTATTCATCATCTGTCAAGGCATTATAAAGAATACTGGAAGTAAAAATTACATCCAGATCCGTAAACCACCCAGCGAGGCAAATTTTCGTGTTTTGACCCTTTTCTGAAAGTTATTCGAGATCTGACCCCAGTTCATAAAAATTTCGGGATCTGACCCTTTTGCTACCGCCAGGATCCATGGCGGTAGGGTTGCATAACCTACCGCCAGGGTCTCTGACGGTAGGACTTATCAGCACCATCACATATGTTTAATATGAAAAAGACCCTACCGCCGTAGTCCTTGGCGGTAGGCAATGCAACCCTACCGCCAAGGTATTTGGCGGTATGATCGTCTAGCCAGATTCCACACGCCATGTCAATCTGAATAATCTACAGTAGCCTAGTAACCCAGTAGTCAGTCCTTGGTCATGCACGAGAGAGAGAGAGCATATAAAATTCTACTCGCCTGAAACTTGTCGCCGCTGTGTGCTCGCTCTCTCATGCATGCACACAACGCTCAATGCATGCAGCACATCCATACATCTATCTCAGGGCATCTCCAACAGTTTGTATGTTAGCTTATTGGTAAAATATGCCATGTCATCAACCAACACCTTAACATACAACAACTCTAAGGGCATCTCCAACAGGTTGTATGTTAGTCTTGTTGGTAAAATGTCCATGTCATCAACCAACAAGCCATCATACATCTTGTCGGTGTCAAAACCGGCGGATCTCGGGTAGGGGGTCCCGAACTGTGCGTCTAGGCGAATGGTAACATGAGGCAGGGGACATGATGTTTTACCCAGGTTCGGGCCCTCTTGATGGAGGTAAAACCCTACATCCTGCTTGATTAATATTGATGATATGGGTAGTACAAGAGTAGATCTACCACGAGATCAGAGAGGCTAAACCCTAGAAGCTAGCCTATGGTATGATTGTTGTTCGTCCTACGGACTAAAACCCTCTGGTTTATATAGACACCGGAGAGGGCTAGGGTTACACAGAGTCAATTACAATGGTAGGAGATCTACATATCCGTATCGCCAAGCTTGCCTTCCACGCCAAGGAAAGTCCCTTCCGGATACGGGACGAAGTCTTCAATCTTGTATCTTCATAGTCCAAGAGTCCAGCCGAAGGCATAGTCCGGCTATCCGGACACCCCCTAATCCAGGACTCCCTCAGTAGCCCCTGAACCAGGCTTCAACGACGACGAGTCCGGCGCGCAGATTGTCTTCGGCATTGCAAGGCGGGTTCCTCCTCCAAGTACTTCATAGAAGATTTTGAACGCAAAGGTAGTGTCCGGCTCTGCAAAATAAGTTTCCACATATTGCCATAGAGAGAATAATATTTACACAAATCTAATCTGCTGACGTATTCCGTAGCGTGACATCACACCACGGCCAAGTCTTTATTTGAATCGTTTTACTATCCCACCTCAGCGCGTTTAGCGAGGCAGTTTCCTTGGCACGTCTTGTCAAAGCAGAGATCATGTCCCCTTATTCTGGGATTCTCATCAATACGGGCGTGGGTAACCCAACCGTACCCGTTGGTATGTTTTCTCGATCAAAGGCGAGTCCCAAACGGTCACGGGGAGGGCCCTTGGTATTCAACCTCTTATAAAGAGACCAAGGCCCTACTCCTTTCTTTCAATCTCAAACGAGTTCGCCCTTCGCCTTGAGTTCCAACACCCAAGGCTCCAGATTTCAGGTGCTTCGGACCTTCGACAATGTCCGGTTCCGACCTTCGAGGCCGATGGATGCCCTCCTCCGTCACGGAGGAGGACGTGCTGAAGTTGAGAGAGGCCAGGTTCTTGACCGGCGAAATCTCACATAGGCTGCCTGCTCAAGGGCAGGTCATTCCCACTCCCAAGCCTGGTGAGAGTGTGGTGTTCATGTCTCACTTCCTTCGGGGGCTAGGCTTCCCGACGAATCCTTCGTGAGGGGGATCATGTTTTATTATGGGCTGGAATTTCACGACTTAGCTCCGGAGTCCATCCTCCATATTTCCTCATTCATCGTCGTGTGTGAAGCCTTCCTCTGTATTACTCCTCACTTCGGCCTATGGCTCAAGACCTTCAAAGTAGAGCCGAAGATGATCGAGGGACGGCACGCGGAGTGCGGAGGTGCTTTTATAAGCAAGAATGCTGGCGCTCCATGGCCCGAGGGCTCTTTTCAAGGAGAGTCCAGCTTATGGCAACGAGAGTGGTTTTATATCACAGCTCCTAGGAGCACCAAGTGGGTGGCGCTGCCTGCTTTCCGCTCGGGTCCCCCGCCATGACTGGCGTCATGGGTCAATAAGGGGCTGGACTGGGGGCCGGCAAAGGACGTGCCCTTGTTGCAGGGCCGCATCCGAGATCTCCTAGAAAGAGACATCAGTCTGGTCGTGGTGACGCAGGTTATGTTAATCCGCTGAGTTCTGCCCTGCAAACGTCGCCCCCTTCGCCTGTGGGAGTTCAACCCGGAGGGACCACGAGTTCTCCAACATTTTCTTGGCATGACGCCCGTGGAGATGTACAAATTGTTCTTCGGACCACAAGTAGTGTGTTCGGATTCTACGGAGGACGCAGGTCTGAGATGCAATCGTCCGGATACTCAAGTAAGTAGCCTTGTGCCCGGACTTGCTATTCGTATATTTATCATAAAATTGCCCCTAAAAGAGTTGTCCTTCAAACAGGAGTGGATAGAGAAAGCAAAGCTAATCAGGTGTCCGGCCCCCTCCCCGAGACCACGCCGGGTCCCGTGCTAGTCAGGATGTTGGAGGTTGTGCCTTCGGAGGAAAGCAAGGGAGGGGGAAAGGAAGCTACAGCCTCCTCGAAGAAGGTTGTCCGGAAGGGAGGAATCGGAAATTCCTCTCCTCGGGGGAAGAAGAGGACCGCCTCTGACGACCCGGAGACCATGGCCTCAAAGCGGGGGAAGAAATCTTCGTCAAAGGGTCCTGCGCCGGGGGATACTTCGGCCGAATTATGCCCTCAAGGGGATCAGCCCTCCACCAAGCCGTAAGTAGAGAGGAGTTTTCTTTTTAAGAAATGAGAGAAATCCTTGCTTTATATCTGAGAAAAGTAATCGGAAATTTACCTTGTAGCTCGGACCTTAGCCCTTCTCAGCAGAGCTCGTCTTCGGGGGATCTTCTTCCGGAGATGATGGAGAGCGGAACGCCTCCCCCTGCCGTACCGCCTTGCGAGGCGGGTGACCCTGAGGTATCGTCGCGGAGGGTTTCTCCGAATCCGGCAGGGCCGGAAGGTAGTCATATGGCCCCTCAAAGCCCTTTGCGTCCGACCTTCGAAAAGGGCCATCGGACAAGTCCGGCACCGTCTGATGCGCGGTCGGAGGAGCTGAAGGATCTGCTAGGGCGAGCATCTATCTCAGAGGAGCACCATGCATTGATGGGTATGGTGATTGAGAGGATTTCATCCGCAGAGAGCGGATTGCACGAGGCCGTCAGGAGTTTACTGACAGGTTTTGAGGTACGTGAAATAATGTACCCTTTTTGGACAGTTGCGCATAAATAAGATGCGCCCTGTGTAGATAGTAGCCCCTGAGACTCTGGGCGTTGTCAAAAGTGATGGCGCGCAGAGGATCATAATCCCAGGTCTAATATGTCGCCTTCATACGTAGGTGGCGAAGTGTCCGGTGGCCAGCCGGACTGATAAATTTGCCGAGCTAAAGCGGCAACTTGACATGGCAGATGCTGACATCGTGCTTGTCAACAAGCGGCTTGACGAGGCACAAGGTATGTAATTCCTCCGGTGGCACCTGGTAAGGAGGAGCTTTATGCCAGTATCTTACAATGTGTGCGCTTGATGCAGATGGTGCTGCTGCCATGGAGAATCTTCGGGCGGAACTGGCCTGAGCCAAAGAGCAAGCCAGGAAAAGTGATGCGGCTGCCGGAAAGGCAATTGAAGAGCTGAAAGCCGAACAGGCTGCTCACTGCCGAAGCAAGAAGAAAATGGCCGAGATGGCTGTGAAGCTGAAGGGCGCTGCTGACCGTTGCAAGCTTCTTGAAAAAGAAGATCAGGCGGAACAGACGGACTTGGAGAAGGCCATTGCCGATGCCAAGGATGCTCGCTCTGTGATGAGAGCTATGAAGGAGGAGCTGCGTCAGGCCGGAGAGATCGCGGCTGGAAAGCCCTTTATGCTGCGGAGGAAGTTCTATGATCCTAAACATGCTCCGTTGGACCGGATGTGGAGTACGGCGGACACCTATCTGGATTTGGCAGCGAGTGCCGCAGATGCGGCCGAACACTTCCGAGATCAAGAAGATCGCGAAGTGGAAAAGCTCTTTTGGTCGCAGTTCCACAATCCAGAGCGTCCACTGTCATTAGCCAACCGTTTGGCCGAATGGGCCGAGCTAAATAGGTTGTCCGGACTCGCCATGAAGTATGTCATGAGTCATCTGTGGCCAGAGAGGCCAGAGCCGACAAGTTATTTCAACTTGGTGCAGCAGTTCCTTGTGCGGCGCCGCATATCAATGCGATGAAGAGATCAGCGTGCATAGAGGATGCGTGGATGGCTCTTGCCCGTGTCAAGACATACTGGGCGGAAATGGAAGCCACCGCTGTTGCATCCCCAGACTCGGGTGGAAGCCGAGTACCTGCCGAGCACTATTTTCAGGAAGTTCTGCAAGGCGCTTGTTTAATAGAGACGCAGTGCTCGAAGGATACTATATTCGAATAACATATATTATTGTAAAACAATATTGTGATAAATTGTGGAAACTTTTTTATACTTGAGCCTGCAAGTATTATAACACTTCCTGTGCGGCTGTTTAACATATATGTATATATAATCTGAAAGATGGCAGTCGTCGGCTTCAGCCCTCACGCACATAATGCAGGGGTGTTTGCAGAAGGCGCATTTTGACACTTGATCCAACGTCTTGGTCCTACAAAGGAGGTGATAGCGCAGCGAACTAGGCAATCGGACTATGATGCTTTATCACTTTCACTTAGCCATAGGAGTTTGACAGTGAGGCTACTTATATAGCCCCTGGTGGCACCTGCGCTCGCCCGAACTCGGGGCGCGTATGTGCCTGGCCGAGAAACGGCCCTTCGTTAATGCGGAGGAATCCTAAAGATTCCGGTAAGTCATCGAGTGGTTGACCAGTCTCATGCTATATCATGACAGTCAGTTTTCGGCTTTCTCTACTGAGGTGCTCACCTGGCCGAACCGGGGCACAATCGCAGTAGTTCTCCTGGTGCCGCCTTAGCCGATAGAGCGGAACATAAGGCAGCAAAACACAGGAGCTGGGCAAACCCAACATTTGACCAAAGACATGATTCAGAGCTGATGCATATAAGGCCAAACTCGCGACGCCGAACACTCCCTAAGGTATTCGGTCTTTATGAGGGTGGGCGGGACAACACCCTTAGTAATAAGCCCCTAGTGTCCGGGTACTCGCAAAACTCTGACGTGGCCACATGCCAAAACGCCAGCCTCCTCCTTGGTTATACCAAGAAACCAGGGGATGTGTATTAACAAGAGACAGTAAAAAAGGTTTACGCAGGGTCTTAATCTGAAAAGAATCCTTGGAACGGGTCCCTGCTGCACGTCTGCGCCTGTGTCTCCATTGTGTCGTATCCTGGACGGGCGTAGCATGGTGTTCATATGTAAAAGAGAGGAACTTAGTTAAAGAAAGATCGTGCCGAACATGAGTTATACTAAATAAACAAAGTATAAATTGAAATGGGTAAAATTGAGCTTTACTGTCTCTTGTTTTATATGCGTGGGGCCCCTAGTACAGGGGTATACGGCTATTAAGCCTTTATCAATTGTATGTTTATGTCGGACTCGTCTAGCCGTGTCCGTGGTCTTGACGACCTGTTTAGGTGCTTTGGCTGGTGAAGCCACTTTATTGTGGGGTTGTCGAGGCAGCCGCACTGTCTTCCGCACGGGAGGAACACTCAATGTTTTCCCTTTAATGAGATGATGCCTCGTGGAACGGGCATCTTAATCGTAAGAGATGCATAATGCGGTATTGCGTTAAAGCGGGCGAAAGCTTCGCGCCCCAATAGTGCTTGATAGCTACTTGAGAATGGGGCGATGTGGAAAGTTAGCTGTTCGCGACGGAAATTATCGGGGGAGCCGAACATAACTTCTAGCCGGAGAGAACCAATACAACGGGCATCCGGGCCTGGCGTTACCCCTTGAAAGGAGGTTTTGCTGTGGCGAATTTTTGTTGGGTCTATCCCCATGTTGCAGATTGTGTCCTGGTATAACAGGTTTAGACCATTGCCACCGTCCATCAGGACATTTGTAAAGTGGAGTCCGCCGATTATTGGATCTAATACCAAGGTAGTCCAGCCTGCGTTCCGGATACTTCTAGAGTAATCCTGATGGTTGAAGGTGATCGGTTTTAACAACCATTGGCGAGATTCCTTTGGGATAGGCCGTATGGCGCGTATCTCTGTTGGCGCCATTATGTTCGTCACGTGAAGTAAGTTTACTGTTTTGACTTCTTGTGGGAAATCCTTTTATTTCCTGGTGCTCTGCTTGTGGGGTTCATCATCGTCCTCACTTGGTGTGTCGAGCCCCTTGTGTTCGGCGTTAAGTTTGCCGGATTGCTTGAAAACCCAACAGTCTCGATGGGTATGGTTCACAGGCTTCCCGGAAGTACTGTGTATTTGACATATCTTGTCCAAGATTTTGTTTAAGTTGGATAGCTCGTCTCTGTTATCCTTGGTGGGCGGCTTTCTCTGATTCTGCCGCGAGCTTTTGAATCCGGCATTGACCGCCGTGCTCTTTGGGCTGTTTCTCTTATTCTGGCGCTGGTCCTTGCTGCGTCGGGGTTTTCCGTTTCCATCCCTAACTTCGGATGTACTTGGGTCGCTGGTGCTACATCTTGCCAACCAGCTGTCCTCTCCTGCGCAAAAGCGGATCATGAGGCTTGTTAATGCAGCCATTGTTCTTGGCTTTTCTTGGCCGAGGTGTCTGACGAGCCATTCGTCTTGAACGTTATGCTTAAAAGCTGCTAGGGCTTCGGCGTCCGGACAGTCGACTATCTGATTCTTTTTAGTAAGAAATCTGTTCCAGAATTTCTGGGCTGACTCTCCGGGCTGCTGAGTTATGTGACTGAGATCGTCTGCATCCGGAGGGCGGACATAGGTCCCTTGAAAATTTGCCCGGAAAGCATCCTCAAGCTCTTCCCAACTTCCAATGGTGTTTTCGGGAAGGCTTTTGAGCCAATGCCGGGCTGGCTCTTTAAGCTTGAGGGGTAAGTATTTTATGGTGTGGAGGTCATCTCCTCTGGCCATGTGTATGTGGAGGATATAATCCTTGATCCAGACCCCAGGGTCTGTTGTTCCGTCGTATGCCTCTATGTTTACGGGCTTGAACCCTGCTGGAAATTCATGGTCCAGCACCTCATCGGTGAAACATAGGGGGTGTGCGGCACCCCTGTATTTGGGTATGCCGTGATGTTCGGATATTTTTTGTGTTGCATTACTTACTAGAGCTTGCTTTCTTGGCCCGTAGATAGATCTGGCTGGGCCATCTTTTTGATGTGGATCCTTTAGTGGATCGTGTGTCGGCTTGTGTGTGGCGCCGCTTGCCGCTCCATGCTGGCCATGCGGTCGTCTATCCGACCGGGTGGCTTTCCTACTTTTTGACTGCGGGGGCTCTAAGGCCTCCTTGTCAAATTCAGGTAGTAGCTTTCACTTTGGATAGCTTTTTGTGCGGCGACTGCCGCCATATTTGTCTGCGGTGTTGTGTATTTTGCTCCATCTGATTCTGAGTGCATCTTCCGCAGTTGTGAGCTTCCGCTTCTGCTTTTTCAGGCTACGCGCAGTGGCGATGAGCCTTTTATGGAGGTTCTTCTGCTCCATAAGATTATCCGGCGTAAGGTCGTCCGGACTATCGTTTTCGCCGGGGATGGGGTGTTCGGTTTGTTTATCCAAGTTGCCCTGTTCGGATGGTTGCTCGAAGGCATGTTCGTCGTCCGCCGGCTCGTCCTGCTCTATGGCTGGGTCTATATGGCTGATGTCTCTGTCGAGGCGGGGCTTGGAGCAGCGCTTACGTCGCCGCTTTGATTGCTTTTCGGGTGAACGATCCCTCATTGCATCCCCATGTTCCTCGTCGTCGCTTCCTTTGGGTGTGTCCACCATGTATACATCATGAGATGAGGTGGCTGTCCAGTGCCTTATAGGCGCTGGTTCATGTTCATCTCCTACATCGTCGTCCATACTGTCGATGTCTTTGGAGTTTAAGTCAAGCACGTCGTTTAAATTATCGACAGTGGCTATGAAGTGGGTGGTGGGTGGGCTTTGAATTTCTTCATCATCCGCATCCCAACCTTGCTGACCATAGTCCGGCCAGGGCTCTCCTGATAAAGAGAGAGACTTTAGTGAATTCAGAATATCGCCGAAGGGCGAGTGCTGAAAGATGTCCGCAGCGGTGAACTGAAGGAAATATGCCCTAGAGGCAATAATAAAGTTATTATTTATTTCCTTATATCATGATAAATGTTTATTATTCATGCTAGAATTGTATTAACCGGAAACATAATACATGTGTGAATACATAGACAAACAAAGTGTCACTAGTATGCCTCTACTTGACTAGCTCGTTAATCAAAGATGGTTATGTTTCCAAACCATGAACAATGAGTTGTTATTTGATTAAAGGGATCACATCATTAAGTGAATGATCTGATTGACATGACCCATTCCATTAGCTTAGCACCCGATCGTTTAGTATGTTGTTATTGCTTTCTTCATGACTTATACATGTTCCTATGACTATGAGATTATGCAACTCCCGTTTACCAGAGGAACACTTTGTGTGCTACCAAACATCACAACGTAACTGGGTGATTATAAAGGAGCTCTACGGGTGTCTCCAAAGGTACATGTTGGGTTGGCGTATTTCGAGATTAGGATTTGTCACTCCGATTGTCGGAGAGGTATCTCTGGGCCCTCTCGGTAATGCACATCACTTAAGCCTTGCAAGCATTGTAACTAATGAGTTAGTTGCGGGATGATGTATTACAGAACGAGTAAAGAGACTTGCCGGTAACGAGATTGAACTAGGTATTGGAATACCGACGATCGAATCTCGGGCAAGTAACATACCGATGACAAAGGGAACAACGTATGTTGTTATGCTGTCTGACCGATAAAGATCTTCGTAGAATATGTAGGAGCCAATATGAGCATCCAGGTTCCGCTATTGGTTATTGACCGGAGACGTGTCTCGGTCATGTCTACATTGTTCTCGAACCCGTAGGGTCCGCACGCTTAAGGTTACGATGACAGTTATATTATGAGTTTATGCATTTTGATGTACCGAAGGTTGTTCGGAGTCCCGGATGTGATCACGGACATGACGAGGAGTCTCAAAATGGCCGAGACATAAAGATTGATATATTGGAAGCCTATGTTTGGTTATCGAAAGTGTTCCGGGTAAAATCGGGATTTTACCGGAGTACCGGGAGGTTACCGGAACCCCCTGAGAGCTATATGGCCCTTAATGGGCCTTAGTGGAAGAAGAGGAGAGGCAGACAGGGCTGGGCCGCGCGCCCCTCCCCCCTAGTCCGAATAGGACAAGGAGAGAGGGGGCCGGCGCCCTCCTCCTTCTCTCTCTCTTTTCCCACCTCGCGAATCCTATTCCAACTAGGATTGGGGGAGAAGTCCTACTCTCGGAGGGAGTAGGACTCCTCCTGGCGCGCCCTATGATGGCCGGCCGGCCTCCCCCTCTTGAGCCTTTATATACGGAGGCAGGGGCACCCCAGAGACACAAGTTGATCCACGTGATCTTATTCTTAGTCGTGTGCGGCGCCCCCTGCCACCATAGTCCTCGATAATATTGTAGCGGTGCTTAGGCGAAGCCCTGCGACAGTAGTACATCAAGATCGTCACCACGCTGTCGTGCTGACGGAACTCTTCCCCGACACTTTGCTGGATCAGAGTCCGGGGATCGTCATCGAGCTGAACGTGTGCTAAAACTCGGAGGTGTCGTAGTTTCGGTGCTTGATCGGTCGGGCCGTGAAGACGTATGACTACATCAACCAAACGCTTCCGTTGTCGATCTACAAGGGTACGTAGACCGCACTCTTCCCTCGTTGCTGTGCATCACCATGATCTTGCGTGTGCGTAGGAAATTTTTTGAAATTACTATGTTCCCCAACAGTGGCATCAGAGCCTAGGTTTTATTTGTTGATGTTATATGCACGAGTAGAACACAAATGAGTTGTGGGCGATATAAGTCATACTGCTTACCAGCATGTCATACTTTGGTTCGGCGGTATTGTTGGACGAAGCGGCCCAGACCAACATTACGCGTACGCTTACGCGAGACCGGTTCTCCCGACGTGCTTTGCACAGAGGTGGCTTGCGGGTGACAGTTTCTCCAACTTTAGTTGAATCGAGTATGGCTACGCCCGGTCCTTGCGAAGGTTAAAACAGCACCAACTTGACAAACTATCGTTGTGGTTTTGATGCGTAGGTAAGATTGGTTCTTGCTTAAGCCCGTAGCAGCCACGTAAAACTTGCAACAACAAAGTAGAGGACGTCTAACTTGTTTTTGCAGGACATGTTGTGATGTGATATGGTCAAGACATGATGCTAAATTTTATTGTATGAGATGATCATGTTTTGTAACCGAGTTATCGGCAACTGGCAGGAGCCATATGGTTGTCGCTTTATTGTATGCAATGCAATCGCGCTGTAATGCTTTACTTTATCACTAAACGGTAGCGATAGTCGTGGAAGCACAAGCTTGGCGAGACGACAACAATGCTACGATGGAGATCAAGGTGTCACGCCGGTGACGATGGTGATCACAACGGTGCTTCGGAGATGGAGATCACAAGCACAAGATGATGATGGCCATATCATATCACTTATATTGATTGCAGATGTTTATCTTTTATGCATCTTATCTTGCTTTGATTGACGGTAGCATTATAAGATGATCTCTCACTAATTATCAAGAAGTGTTCTCCCTGAGTATGCACCGTTGCGAAAGTTCTTCGTGCTGAGACACCACGTGATGATCGGGTGTGATAGGCTCTACGTTCAAATACAACGGGTGCAAAACAGTTGCACACGCGGAATACTCAGGTTAAACTTGACGAGCCAAGCATATACAGATATGGCCTCGGAACACGGAGACCGAAAGGTCGAGCGTGAATCATATAGTAGATATGATCAACATAGTGATGTTCACCAATGAAACTACTCCATCTCACGTGATGATCGGACATGGTTTAGTTGATTTGGATCACGTAATCACTTAGAGGATTAGAGGGATGTCTATCTAAGTGGGAGTTCTTTAAGTAAATTAACTGAACTTAAATTTATCATGAAACTTAGTACCTGATAAGTATCTTGCTTGTTTATGCTTGTTTGTAGATAGATGGCTCGTGATGTTGTTCCGTTGAATTTTAATGCGTTCCTTGAGAAAGCAAAGTTGAAAGATGATGGTAGCAATTACACGGACTGGGTCCGTAACTTGAGGATTATCCTCATTGCTGCACAGAAGAATTACGTCCTGGAAGCACCGCTGGGTGCCAGGCCTGCTGCTGGAGTGACGCAGGATGTTATGAACGTCTGGCAGAGCAAAGCTGATGACTACTCAATAGTTCAGTGTGCCATGCTTTACGGCATAGAATCGGGACTTCAACGATGTTTTGAACGTCATGGAGCATATGAGATGTTCCAGGAGTTGAAGTTAATATTTCAAGCAAATGCCCGGATTGAGAGATATGAAGTCTCCAGTAAGTTCTATAGCTGCAAGATGGAGGAGAACAGTTCGGTCAGTGAGCATATACTCAAAATGTCTGGGTATAATAATCACTTGATTCAATTGGGAGTTAATCTTCCAGATGATTGCGTCACTGACAGAATTCTCCAATCACTGCCACCAAGCTACAAGAGCTTTGTGATGAACTATAATATGCAAGGGATGAACAAGACTATTCCCGAGCTCTTTGCAATGCTAAAAGCTGCGGAGGTAGAAATCAAGAAGGAGCATCAAGTGTTGATGGTCAACAAGACCACTAGTTTCAAGAAAAAGGGCAAAGGGAAGAAGAAGGGGAACTTCAAAAAGAACGGAAAGCAAATTGCTACTCAAGAGAAGAAACCCAAACCTGGACCTAAGCCTGAAACTGAGTGCTTCTACTGCAAGCAGACTGGTCACTAGAAGCGGAACTGCCCCAAGTATTTGGCGGATAAGAAGGATGGCAAGGTGAACAAAGGTATATGTGATATACATGTTATTGATGTGTACCTTACTAATGCTCGCAGTAGCACCTGGGTATTTGATACTGGTTCTGTTGCTAATATTTGCAACTCGAAACAGGGACTACGGATTAAGCGAAGATTGGCTAAGGACGAGGTGACGATGCGCGTGGGAAACGGTTCCAAAGTCGATGTGATCGCAGTCGGCACGCTACCTCTACATCTACCTTCGGGATTAATATTAGACCTAAATAATTGTTATTTGGTGCCAGCGTTAAGCATGAACATTATATCTGGATCTTGTTTAATGTGAGACAGTTATTCATTTAAATCTGAGAATAATGGTTGTTCTATTTATATGAGTAATATCTTTTATGGTCATGCACCCTTAAAGAGTGGTCTATTTTTATTAAATCTTGATAGTAGTAACACACATATTCATAGTGTTGAAGCCAAAAGATGCAGAGTTGATAATGATAGTGCAACTTATTTGTGGCACTGCCGTTTAGGTCATATCGGTGTAAAGCGCATGAAGAAACTCCATACTGATGGACTTTTGGAACCACTTGATTATGAATCACTTGGTACTTGCGAACCGTGCCTCATGGGCAAGATGACTAAAACACCGTTCTCCGGTACTATGGAGAGAGCAACAGATTTGTTGGAAATCATACATACAGATGTATGTGGCCCGATGAATATTGAGGCTCGTGGCGGATATCGTTATTTTCTCACCTTCACAGATGACTTAAGCAGATATGGGTATATCTACTTGATGAAATATAAGTCTGAAACGTTTGAAAAGTTCAAAGAATTTCAGAGTGAAGTTGAAAATCATCGTAACAAGAAAATAAAATTTCTACGATCTGATCGTGGAGGAGAATATTTGAGTTACGAGTTTGGTGTACATTTGAAACAATGCGGAATAGTTTCGCAACTCACGCCACCCGGAACACCACACCGTAATGGTGTGTTCGAATGTCGTAATCGTACTTTACTAGATATGGTGCGATCTATGATGTCTCTTACTGATTTACCGCTATCATTTTGGGGATACGCTCTAGAGACAACCGCATTCACGTTAAATAGGGCACCATCAAAATCCGTTGAGACGACGCCTTATGAACTATGGTTTGGCAAGAAACCAAAGTTGTCGTTTCTGAAAGTTTGGGGCTGCGATGCTTATGTGAAAAACCTTCAACCTGATAAGCTCGAACCCAAATCGGAGAAATGTGTCTTCATAGGATATCCAAAGGAGACTATTGGATACACCTTCTATCACAGATCCGAAGGCAAGACTTTTGTTGCTAAATTCAGAAACTTTCTGGAGAAGGAGTTTCTCTCGAAAGAAGTGAGTGGGAGGAAAGTAGAACTTGACAAGGTAACTGTTCCTGCTCCCTTATTGGAAAGTAGTGCATCACAGAAAACTATTTCAGTGACACCTACACCAGTTAGTGAGGAAGCTAACGATAATGATCATGAAACTTCAGAACAAAATACTACTGAACCTCGTAGATCAACCAGAGTGAGATCCACGCCAGAGTGGTACGGTAATCCTGTTCTGGAAGTCATGCTACTAGATCATGATGAACCTACAAACTATGAAGAAGCGATGGTGAGCCCAGATTCCGCAAAATGGCTTGAAGCCATGAAATCAGAGATGGGATCCATGTATGAGAACAAAGTATGGACTTTGGTTGACTTGCCCGATGATCGGCAAGCAATTGAGAATAAATGGATCTTCAAGAAGAAGACTGACGCTGACGGTAATATTACTGTCTACAAAGCTCGACTTGTGGCAAAAGGTTTTCGGCAAGTTCAAGGGATTGACTACGATGAGACCTTCTCACCCGTAGCGATGCTTAAGTCTGTCCGAATCATGTTAGCAATTGCCGCATTTTATGATTATGAAATTTGGCAGATGGATGTCAAAACTGCATTCCTGAATGGATTTCTGGAAGAAGAGTTGTATATGATGCAACCAGAAGGTTTTGTCGATCCAAAGGGAGCTAACAATGTGTGCAAGCTCCAGCGATCCATTTATGGACTGGTGCAAGCCTCTCAGAGTTGGAATAAACGTTTTGATAGTGTGATCAAAGCATTTGGTTTTTTACAGACTTCTGGAGAAGCCTGTATTTACAAGAAAGTGAGTGGGAGCTCTATAGCATTTCTGATATTATATGTGGATGACATATTACTAATTGGAAATAATGTAGAATTTCTGGATAGCATAAAGGGATACTTGAATAAGAGTTTTTCAATGAAAGACCTCGGTGAAGCTGCTTACATATTAGGCATTAAAATCTATAGAGATAGATCAAGACGCTTAATTGGACTTTCACAAACCGCATACCTTGACAAAGTTTTGAAGAAGTTCAAAATGGATCAAGCAAAGAAAGGGTTCTTGCCTGTGTTACAAGGTGTGAAGTTGAGTAAGACTCAATGCCCGACCACTGCAGAAGATAGAGAGAATATGAAAGATGTTCCCTATGCTTCAGCCATAGGCTCTATCATGTATGCAATGCTGTGTACCAGACCTGATGTGTGCCTTGCTATAAGTCTAGCAGGGAGGTATCAAAGTAATCCAGGAGTGGATCACTGGACAGCGGTCAAGAACATCCTGAAATACCTGAAAAGGACTAAGGATATGTTTCTCATATATGGAGGTGACAAAGAGCTCATCGTAAAAGGTTACGTTGATGCAAGCTTTGACACTGATCTGGACGATTCTAAATCGCAAACCGGATACATGTTTACATTAAACGGCGGAGCTGTCAGTTGGTGCAGTTCTAAACAAAGCGTTGTAGCGGGATCTACATGTGAAGCGGAGTACATAGCTGCTTCGGAAGCAGCAAATGAAGGAGTCTGGATGAAGGAGTTCATATCCGATCTAGGTGTCATACCTAGTGCATCGGGTCCAATGAAAATCTTTTGTGACAATACTGGTGCAATTGCCTTGGCAAAGGAATCCAGATTTCACAAGAGAACCAAGCACATCAAGAGACGCTTCAATTCCATCCGGGATCTAGTCCAGGTGGGAGACATAGAGATTTGCAAGATACATACGGATCTGAATGTTGCAGACCCATTGACTAAGCCTCTTCCACGAGCAAAACATGATCAGCACCAAGGCTCCATGGGTGTTAGAATCATTACTGTGTAATCTAGATTATTGACTCTAGTGCAAGTGGGAGACTGAAGGAAATATGCCCTAGAGGCAATAATAAAGTTATTATTTATTTCCTTATATCATGATAAATGTTTATTATTCATGCTAGAATTGTATTAACCGGAAACATAATACATGTGTGAATACATAGACAAACAAAGTGTCACTAGTATGCCTCTACTTGACTAGCTCGTTAATCAAAGATGGTTATGTTTCCTAACCATGAACAATGAGTTGTTATTTGATTAACGGGATCACATCATTAAGTGAATGATCTGATTGACATGACCCATTCCATTAGCTTAGCACCCAATCGTTTAGTATGTTGCTATTGCTTTCTTCATGACTTATACATGTTCCTATGACTATGAGATTATGCAACTCCCGTTTACCAGAGGAACACTTTGTGTGCTACCAAACGTCACAACGTAACTGGGTGATTATAAAGGAGCTCTACAGGTGTCTCCAAAGGAACATGTTGGGTTAGCGTATTTCGAGATTAGGATTTGTCACTCCGATTGTCGAAGAGGTATCTCTGGGCCCTCTCGATAATGCACATCACTTAAGCCTTGCAAGCATTGTAACTAATGAGTTAGTTGCGGGATGATGTATTACAGAATGAGTAAAGAGACTTGCCGGTAACGAGATTGAACTAGGTATTGGAATACCGACGATCGAATCTCGGGAAAGTAACATACCGATGACAAAGGGAACAACGTATGTTGTTATGCGGTCTGACCGATAAAGATCTTCGTAGAATATGTAGGAGCCAATATGAGGATCCAGGTTCCGCTATTGGTTATTGACCGGAGACGTGTCTCGGTCATGTCTACATTGTTCTCGAACCCGTAGGGTCCGCACGCTTAAGGTTACGATGACAGTTATATTATGAGTTTATGCATTTTGATGTACCGAAGGTTGTTCGGAGTCCCGGATGTGATCACGGACATGAAGAGGAGTCTCGAAATGGTCTAGACATAAAGATTGATATATTGGAAGCCTATCTTTGGATATCGGAAGTGTTCCGGGTAAAATCAGGATTTTACCGGAGTACCGGGAGGTTACCGGAACCCCCCGGGAGCTATATGGGCCTTAATGGGCCTTAGTGGAAGAAGAGGAGAGGCAGCAAGGGCTGGGCCGCGCGCCCCTCCCCCCTAGTCCGAATAGGACAAGGAGAGAGGGGGCCGGCGCCCTCCTCCTTCTCTCTCTCTCTTTTCCCACCTCGCGAATCCTATTCCAACTAGGATTGGGGGATAAGTCCTACTCCCGGAGGGAGTAGGACTCCTCCTGGCGCGCCCTATGATGGCCGGCCGGCCTCCCCCTCTTGAGCCTTTATATACGGAGGCAGGGGCTGTTGGGTTTCGTAGTAATTTCAAAAAATTTCCTACGCGCACACAGGATCATGTGATGCATAGCAACGAGAGGAGAGTGTTGTCTACGTACCCAACGCAGACCGACTGCGGAAGCGATGACACGACGTAGAGGAAGTAGTCGTACGTCTTCACGATCCAACCGATCAAGCACCGAAACTACGGCACCTCCGAGTTCGAGCACACGTTCAGCTCGATGACGATCCCCGGACTCCGATCCAGCAAAGTGTCGGGGAAGAGTTTCGTCAGCACGACGGCGTGGTGACGATCTTGATGAACTACAGCAGCAGGGCTTCGCCTAAACTCCGCTACAGTATTATCGAGGAATATGGTGGCAGGGGGCACCGCACACGGCTAAGGAATCGATCACGTGGATCAACTTGTGTCAACTTGTGTGTTTAGAGGTGCCCCTGCCTCCGTATATAAAGGAGGAGAGGAGGGGAGGCTGGCCGGCCAAGGGGGGGAGGCGCAGGAGAGTCCTACTCCCTCTGGGAGTAGGATTGCCCCTCCAATCCTAGTCCAACTAGGATTCCTCGGAGGGGAAAAGAGGAGGAGGGGGCCGGCCACCTCTCCTAGTCCTAATAGGACTAGGGGAAGGGGGTGGCGCGCAGCCCATCTAGGGCAGCCCCTTCTCTTTTCCACTAAGGCCCACTATGGCCCAAATAGCTCCCGGGGGGTTCCGGTAACCCTCTCGGTATTCCGGTAAAATCCCGATTTCACCCGGAACACTTCCGATATCCAAATATAGGCTTCCAATATATCAATCTTTACGTCTCGACCATTTCGAGACTCCTCGTCATGTCCGTGATCACATCCGGGACTCCGAACAACCTTCGGTACATCAAAATGCATAAACTCATAATATAACTGTCATCGTAACCTTAAGCGTGCGGACCCTACGGGTTCGAGAACAATGTAGACATGACCGAGACACGTCTCCGGTCAATAACCAATAGCGGGACCTGGATGCCCATATTGGCTCCTACATATTCTACGAAGATCTTTATCGGTCAGACCGCATAACAACATACGTTGTTCCCTTTGTCATCGGTATGTTACTTGCCCGAGATTCGATCGTCGGTATCCAATACCTAGTTCAATCTCGTTACCGGCAAGTCTCTTTACTCGTTCCGTAATACATCATCTCACAACCTACATATTAGTTGTAATGCTTGCAAGGCTTATGTGATGTGTATTACCGAGAGGGCCCAGAGATACCTCTCCGACAATCGGAGTGACAAATCCTAATCTCGAAATACGCCAACCCAACATCGACCATTGGAGACACCTATAGTACTCCTTTATAATCACCCAGTTACGTTGTGACGTTTGGTAGTACCCAAAGTGTTCCTCCGGTAAACGGGAGTTGCATAATCTCATAGTCATAGGAACATGTATAAGTCATGAAGAAAGCAATAGCAACATACTAAACGATCGGGTGCTAAGCTAATGGAATGGGTCATGTCAATCAGATCATTCTACTAATGATGTGACCTCGTTAATCAAATAACAACTCATTGTTCATGGTTAGGAAACATAACCATCTTTGATTAACGAGCTAGTCAAGTAGAGGCATACTAGTGACACTCTTGTTTGTCTATGTATTCACACATGTATTATGTTTCCGGTAAATACAATTCTAGCATGAATAATAAACATTTATCATGATTATAAGGAAATAAATAATAGCTTTATTATTGCCTCTAGGGCATATTTCCTTCAGTCTCCCACTTGCACTAGAGTCAATAATCTAGATTACACTGTAATGAATCTAACACCCATGGAGCTTTGGTGCTGATCATGTTTTGCTCGTGGAAGAGGCTTAGTCAACGGGTCTGCAACATTCAGATCCGTATGTATCTTGCAAATCTCTATGTCTCCCACCTGGACTAGATCCCGGATGGAGTTGAAGTGTCTCTTGATGTGTTTGGTCCTTTTGTGAAATCTGGATTCCTTTGCCAAGGCAATTGCACCAGTATTGTCACAAAAGATTTTCATTGGACCCGATGCACTAGGTATGACACCTAGATCGGATATGAACTCCTTCATCCAGACTCCTTCATTTGCTGCTTCCGAAGCAGCTATGTATTCCGCTTCACATGTAGATCCCGCTACGACGCTTTGTTTAGAACTGCACCAACTGACAGCTCCACCGTTTAATGAAAACACGTATCCGGTTTGCGATTTAGAATCGTCCGGATCAGTGTCAAAGCTTGCATCAACGTAACCTTTTACGATGAGCTCTTTGTCACTTCCATATACGAGAAACATATCCTTAGTCCTTTTCAGGTATTTCAGGATGTTCTTGACCGCTGTCCAGTGATCCATTCCTGGATTACTTTGGTACCTCCCTGCTAAACTTATAGCAAGGCACACATCAGGTCTGGTACACAGCATTGCATACATGATAGAGCCTATGGCTGATGCATAGGGAACATCTTTCATATTCTCTCTATCTTCTGCAGTGGTCGGGCATTGAGTCTTACTCAATTTCACACCTTGTAACACAGGCAAGAACCCTTTCTTTGCTTGATCCATTTTGAATTTCTTCAAAATTTTGTCAAGGTATGTGCTTTGTGAAAGTCCAATTAAGCGTCTTGATCTGTCCCTATAGATCTTAATGCCTAATATGTAAGCAGCTTCACCGAGGTCTTTCATTGAAAAACTTTTATTCAAGTATCCCTTTATGCTATCCAGAAATTCTATATCATTTCCAATCAGTAATATGTCATCCACATATAATATCAGAAATGCTACAGAGCTCCCACTCACTTTCTTGTAAATACAGGCTTCTCCAAAAGTCTGTATAAAACCAAATGCTTTGATCACACTATCAAAACGTTTATTCCAACTCCGAGAGGCTTGCACCAGTCCATAAATGGATCGCTGGAGCTTGCACACTTTGTTAGCTCCCTTTGGATCGACAAAACCTTCTGGTTGCATCATATACAACTCTTCTTCCAGGAATCCATTCAGGAATGCAGTTTTGACATCCATTTGCCAAATTTCATAATCATAAAATGCGGCAATTGCTAACATGATTCGGACGGACTTAAGCATCGCTACGGGTGAGAAGGTCTCATCGTAGTCAATTCCTTGAACTTGCCGAAAACCTTTTGCGACAAGTCGAGCTTTGTAGACAGTAACATTACCATCAGCGTCAGTCTTCTTAAAGATCCATTTATTCTCAATCGCTTGCCGATCATCGGGCAAGTCAACCAAAGTCCATACTTTGTTCTCATACATGGATCCCATCTCAGATTTCATGGCTTCTAGCCACTTTGCGGAATCTGGGCTCACCATCGCTTCTTCATAGTTCGTAGGTTCATCATGATCTAGTAGCATGACCTCCAGAACAGGATTACCGTACCACTCTGGTGCGGATCTTACTCTGGTTGATCTACGAAGTTCAGTAGTATCTTGATCTGAAGTTTCATGATCATTATCATTGGCTTCCTCACTAACTGGTGTAGGTGTCACTGAAACAGTTTTCTGTGATGAACTACTTTCCAGTAAGGGAGCAGGTACAGTTACCTCGTCAAGTTCTACTTTCCTCCCACTCACTTCTTTCGAGAGAAACTCCTTCTCTAGAAATGATCCATTCTTAGCAACGAATGTTTTGCCTTCGGATCTGTGATAGAAGGTGTACCCAACAGTTTCCTTTGGGTATCCTATGAAGACACATTTCTCCGATTTGGGTTCGAGCTTATCAGGTTGAAGCTTTTTCACATAAGCATCGCAGCCCCAAACTTTAAGAAACGACAACTTTGGTTTCTTGCCAAACCACAGTTCATAAGGCGTCGTCTCAACGGATTTTGATGGTGCCCTATTTAACGTGAATGCGGACGTCTCTAAAGCATATCCCCAAAATGATAGCGGTAAATCAGTAAGAGACATCATAGATCGCACCATATCTAGTAAAGTACGATTACGACGTTCGGACACACCATTATGCTGTGGTGTTCCGGGTGGCGTGAGTTGCGAAACTATTCCACAGTTTTTCAAATGTACACCAAACTCGTAACTCAAATATTCTCCTCCACGATCAGATCGTAGAAACTTTATTTTCTTGTTACGATGATTTTCAACTTCACTCTGAAATTCTTTGAACTTTTCAAATGTTTCAGACTTATGTTTCATTAAGTAAATATACCCATATCTGCTTAAATCATCTGTGAAGGTGAGAAAATAACGATATCCGCCACGAGCCTCAATATTCATCGGGCCACATACATCGGTATGTATGATTTCCAACAAATCTGTTGCTCTCTCCATAGTACCGGAGAACGGTGTTTTAGTCATCTTGCCCAAGAGGCACGGTTCGCAAGTACCAAGTGATTCATAATCAAGTGGTTCCAAAAGTCCATCGGTATGGAGTTTCTTCATGCGCTTTATACCGATATGACCTAAACGACAGTGCCACAAATAAGTTGCACTTTCATTATCAACTCTGCATCTTTTGGCGTCAACATTATGAATATGTGTATTACTACTATCGAGATTCAATAAAAATAGACCACTCTTCAAGGGTGCATGACCATAAAAGATATTACTCATATAAATAGAACAACCATTATTCTCTGATTTAAATGAATAACCGTCTCGCATTAAACAAGATCCAGATATAATGTTCATGCTCAACGCTGGCACCAAATAACAATTACTTAGGTCTAATATTAATCCCGAAGGTAGATGTAGAGGTAGCGTGCCGACTGCGATCACATCGACTTTGGAACCGTTTCCCACGCGCATCGTCACCTCGTCCTTTGCCAGTGCCCGCTTATTCTGTAGTCCCTGTTTCGAGTTGCAAATATTAGCAACAGAACCAGTATCAAATACCCAGGTGCTACTGCGAGCTCTAGTAAGGTACACATCAATAACATGTATATCACATATACCTTTGTTCACCTTGCCACCCTTCTTATCCGCCAAATACTTGGGGCAGTTCCGCTTCCAGTGACCAGTCTGCTTGCAGTAGAAGCACTCAGTTTCAGGCTTAGGTCCAGACTTAGGTTTCTTCTCTTGAGCAGCAACTTGTTTGCCGTTCTTCTTGAAGTTCCCTTTTTTCTTCCCTTTGCCCTTTTTCTTGAAACTAGTGGTCTTGTTAACCATCAACACTTGATGCTCCTTCTTGATTTCTACCTCCGCAGCTTTCAGTATTGCGAAGAGCTCTAGAATAGTCTTGTTCATCCCTTGCATATTATAGTTCATTACGAAGCTCTTGTAGCTTGGTGGCAGTGATTTGGAGAATTCTGTCGATGACGCAATCATCCGGAAGATTAACTCCCAATTGAATCAAGTGATTATTATACCCAGACATTTTGAGTATATGCTCACTGACAGAACTGTTCTCCTCCATCTTGCAGCTATAGAACTTATTGGAGACTTCATATCTCTCAATCCGGGCATTTGCTTGAAATATTAACTTCAACTCCTGGAACATCTCATATGCTCCATGACGTTCAAAACGTCGTTGAAGTCCCGATTCTAAGCCGTAAAGCATGGCACACTGAACTATCGAGTAGTCATCAGCTTTGCTCTGCCAGACGTTCATAACATCTGGCGTTGCTCCAGCAGCAGGCCTGGCACCCAGCGGTGCTTCCAGGACGTAATTCTTCTGTGCAGCAATGAGGATAATCCTCAAGTTACGGACCCAGTCCGTGTAATTGCTACCATCATCTTTCAACTTTGCTTTCTCAAGGAACGCATTAAAATTCAACGGAACAACAGCACGAGCCATCTATCTACAATCAACATAAACAAGCAAGATACTATCAGGTACTAAGTTCATGATAGATTTAAGTTCAATTAATCATATTACTTAAGAACTCCCACTTAGATAGACATCCCTCTAATCCTCTAAGTGATTACGTGATCCAAATCAACTAAACCATAACCGATCATCACGTGAGATGGAGTAGTTTTCAATGGTGAACATCGTTATGTTGATCATATCTACTATATGATTCACGCTCGACCTTTCGGTCTCCGTGTTCCGAGGCCATATCTGCATATGCTAGGCTCGTCAAGTTTAACCTGAGTATTCTGCGTGTGCAAAAACTGGCTTGCACCCGTTGTAGATGGACGTAGAGCTTATCACACCCGATCATCACGTGGTGTCTGGGCACGACGAACTTTGGCAACGGTGCATACTCAGGGAGAACACTTCTTGATAATTTAATGAGAGATCATCTTATAATGCTACCGTCAATCAAAACAAGATAAGATGCATAAAAAGATAAACATCACATGCAATCAATATAAGTGATATGATATGGCCATCATCATCTCGTGCTTGTGATCTCCATCTCCGAAGCACCGTCATGATCACCATCGTCACCGGCGCGACACCTTGATCTCCATCGTAGCATCGTTGTCGTCTCGCCAATCTTATGCTTTCACGACTATCACTACCGTTTAGTAATAAAGTAAAGCATTACATCGCGATTGCATTGCATACAATAAAGCGACAACCATATGGCTCCTGCCAGTTGCCGATAACTCGGTTACAAAACATGATCATCTCATACAATAAAATTCAGCATCATGCCTTGACCATATCACATCACAACATGCCCTGCAAAAACAAGTTAGACGTCCTCTACTTTGTTGTTGCAATTTTTTACGTGGCTGCTACGGGCTTAAGTAAGAACCAATCTCACCTACGCATCAAAACCACAACGATAGTTTGTCAAATAGACTCCGTTTTAACCTTCGCAAGGACCGGGCGTAGCCATACTTGGTTCAACTAAAGTTGGAGAGACAGTCGCCCGCAAGCCATCTCTGTGCAAAGCACGTCGAGGGAACCGGTCTCGCGTAAGCGTACGCGTAAGGTTGGTCTGGGTCGTCTCGTCCAACAATACCGCCGAACCAAAATATGACATGCTGGTAGGCAGTATGACTTGTATCGTCCACAACTCACTTGTGTTCTACTCGTGCATATAACATCAACATCAATAACCAGGCTCGGATGCCACTGTTGGGTTTCGTAGTAATTTCAAAAAATTTCCTACGCGCACACAGGATCATGTGATGCATAGCAACGAGAGGAGAGTGTTGTCTACGTACCCAACGCAGACTGACTGCGGAAGCGATGACACGACGTAGAGGAAGTAGTCGTACGTCTTCACGATCCAACCGATCAAGCACCGAAACTACGGCACCTCCGAGTTCGAGCACACATTCAGCTCGATGACGATCCCCGGACTCCGATCCAGCAAAGTGTCGGGGAAGAGTTTCGTCAGCACGACGGCGTGGTGACGATCTTGATGAACTACAGCAGCAGGGCTTCGCCTAAACTCCGCTACAGTATTATCGAGGAATATGGTGGCAGGGGGCACCGCACACGGCTAAGGAATCGATCACGTGGATCAACTTGTGTCAACTTGTGTGTTTAGAGGTGCCCCTGCCTCCGTATATAAAGGAGGAGAGGAGGGGAGGCTGGCCGGCCAAGGGGGGGAGGCGCAGGAGAGTCCTACTCCCTCTGGGAGTAGGATTCCCCCTCCAATCCTAGTCCAACTAGGATTCCTCGGAGGGGAAAAGAGGAGGAGGGGGCCGGCCACCTCTCCTAGTCCTAATAGGACTAGGGGAAGGGGGTGGCGCGCAGCCCATCTAGGGCAGCCCCTTCTCTTTTTCCACTAAGGCCCACTATGGCCCAAATAGCTCCCGGGGGGTTCCGGTAACCCTCTCGGTATTCCGGTAAAATCCCGATTTCACCCGGAACACTTCCGATATCCAAATATAGGCTTCCAATATATCAATCTTTACGTCTCGACCATTTCGAGACTCCTCGTCATGTCCGTGATCACATCCGGGACTCCGAACAACCTTCGGTACATCAAAATGCATAAACTCATAATATAACTGTCATCGTAACCTTAAGCGTGCGGACCCTACGGGTTCGAGAACAATGTAGACATGACCGAGACACGTCTCCGGTCAATAACCAATAGCGGGACCTGGATGCCCATATTGGCTCCTACATATTCTACGAAGATCTTTATCGGTCAGACCGCATAACAACATACGTTGTTCCCTTTGTCATCGGTATGTTACTTGCCCGAGATTCGATCGTCGGTATCCAATACCTAGTTCAATCTCGTTACCGGCAAGTCTCTTTACTCGTTCCGTAATACATCATCTCACAACCTACATATTAGTTGTAATGCTTGCAAGGCTTATGTGATGTGTATTACCGAGAGGGCCCAGAGATACCTCTCCGACAATCGGAGTGACAAATCCTAATCTCGAAATACGCCAACCCAACATCGACCATTGGAGACACCTATAGTACTCCTTTATAATCACCCAGTTACGTTGTGACGTTTGGTAGTACCCAAAGTGTTCCTCCGGTAAACGGGAGTTGCATAATCTCATAGTCATAGGAACATGTATAAGTCATGAAGAAAGCAATAGCAACATACTAAACGATCGGGTGCTAAGCTAATGGAATGGGTCATGTCAATCAGATCATTCTACTAATGATGTGACCTCGTTAATCAAATAACAACTCATTGTTCATGGTTAGGAAACATAACCATCTTTGATTAACGAGCTAGCCAAGTAGAGGCATACTAGTGACACTCTGTTTGTCTATGTATTCACACATGTATTATGTTTCCGGTAAATACAATTCTAGCATGAATAATAAACATTTATCATGATTATAAGGAAATAAATAATAACTTTATTATTGCCTCTAGGGCATATTTCCTTCAGGGGCACCCCAGAGACACAAGTTGATCCACGTGATCTTATTCTTAGCCGTGTGCGGCGCCCCCTGCCACCATAGTCCTCGATAATATTGTAGCGGTGCTTAGGCGAAGCCCTGCGACAGTAGTACATCAAGATTGTCACCACGCCGTCGTGCTGACGGAACTCTTCCCCGACACTTTGCTGGATCGGAGTCCGGCGATCGTCATTGAGCTGAACGTGTGCTAAAACTCGGAGGTGTCGTAGTTTCGGTGCTTGATCGGTCGGGCCGTGAAGACGTACGACTACATCAACCAAACGCTTCCGTTGTCGATCTACAAGGGTACGTAGATCGCACTCTTCCCTCGTTGCTGTGCATCATCATGATCTTGCGTGTGTGTAGGAATTTTTTTGAAATTACTACGTTCCCCAACATGAACTCCATGATCTGCGCCCAATCGGGTTCGATCGGTAGGGGTGCAGAGGGCTCGGAGTTTGGAGAGGAGTCCGGCTCCTTGGAGTCACGGGCTTCGCAGAGAATAGGGCTGGTGTTCGGCTCGATCGCCGTAGAGATTGCAGCCCCCGAGGCGGTGTCCAACCACCCATCCTCGATTGGCGCAGTTGGCTCCGAATTAAGGGTCGGAGCTGGTGCGGGTGCAGCCTCCAGGGCACTGTTCGGCGGCAGAGCTAGATCATGCCCATCGTGACAGTGCGGCGCGCTCGGCTGTTGCTCGAATCCATCGAAGATCAAGTCTCCGCGGATGTCGGTCGTGTAGTTCAAACTTCCAAATCTGACCTGATGGCCAGGGCGTAGCTTTCGATCTGCTCCAGATGACCAAGCGAATTGGCCCGCAGTGCACAGCCGCCGAATACGAAGATCTGTCCAGGGAGAAAAGTCTCACCCTGGATCGCATCGCTGTTGATGATCGGAGAAGCCATCGGGCCTAAAAGTGATGACACAGAGGAACTCTCAATGAAAGCACCAATGTCGGTGTCAAAACCGACGGATCTCGGATAGGGGGTCCCGAACTGTGCGTCTAGGCGGATGGTAACAGGAGGCAGGGGACACAATGTTTTACCCAGGTTCGGGCCCTCTTGATGGAGGTAAAACCCTACGTCCTGCTTGATTAATATTGATGATATGGGTAGTACAAGAGTAGATCTACCACGAGATCAGAGAGGTTAAACCCTAAAAGCTATCCTATGGTATGATTGTTGTTCGTCCTACGGACTAAAACCCTCCGGTTTATATAGACACTGGAGAGGGCTAGGGTTACACAGAGTCGGTTACAATGGTAGGAGATCTACATATCCGTATCACCAAGCTTGCCTTCCACGCCAAGGAAAGTCCCTTCCGGATATGGGACGAAGTCTTCAATCTTGTATCTTCATAGTCCAGAAGTCCGGCCGAAGGCATAGTCCGGCTATCCAGACACCCCCTAATCCAAGACTCCCTCACATCTACTCCAATGGGTTGTATGCAATCTATCCAATAGATGGTGAAAAAATAAATGTGGTTGCTCTCTACTTCACCTTGGAGCTTGTGCAAAGGTTGTTGGTTAATCTACATACAACTTTGCTCTCTTTCCATATTTAATACATGCCACATAATCACTATGTCTTATGTGGCGAATTTACCAACACCTATCTTACAACTGTTGGAGATGCCCTAATAGGTTGTATCTAGTTTGGCCAATAGAATATGAGATAATAAATAATATGCTCTCTCATTCTATATTGGAGCTTGTGCAAGGGGTGTTGATTCATGTACGTACAACCTTCCTCTCTTTCCTCATTTATTATATGACACATCATCAAAAATCCAATGCGGCAAAGTCTACCAACGACTATCTTAGACTAGCCACAATGGGTAGTAACGTAGACTAGTAATATGCATATGTTACTAGTCTATATTACTACCTCTATAGTGGCGAGTAACGTACTCCCTCCGTCCGGTAAAGAGTGTACATCTAAAAATTTTAGGACAAATTATGGAGTTGAGTAAAAAATGTATTGGAAAGGTGCAAGCCACCAGCTATCTCCTCTTTAATTACCCAACCCGCAGTGACCTAAGTGCATGCAGAAATTAAGAAGACCACGTATAGATTGCTATTGGTCTTGATTACCGTGTGACGAGAGAAAAATATTTTTTCTACTTTAAAGTGCATTGGGAAGATAGAAGTACACTCTTTCGTGGACAAATATTGAAGCTAGATGTACACTCTTCATCGGATGGAGGGAGTATGTGTGGTAACATGCAACACTTCATTTATTAGATTATAGACTCATATTGCCTTGATACATGCGATGTTACTCATACTACTAGTAACTAGCTATGTTATCACCTTCCTCTCTTTCTTCATTTATTGATTGTCACATCATCTATTTTATCTAGATATGTGTGATGTTACTATCTATGTTACTCCCATTGTGGGTAGTCTTACAACCATTGGAGATGTCCTGTATGAGCACATCGTTCAAGGCATGCAACTCATTCATTCACCCATCCCATACATGCACCATCTATCTCAGTTTTTAGTATTTTAAAGCAACACACTTTCTAGAGCATCGCAACGCAGCTTTAGCGGCCGCGGGCTTTGACATTTTATTGGGACCCTACCGCCAAGCACCCTGGCGGTAGGGTATAATGGGCTACCGCCAAGGACTCTGATGGTAAGGTATTTTTCACGTTAGGTATTCGTTACGGCGCAGTCAAAGCCTACCATCAGAGATTCTGGTGGTAGACAGTTAAACCTTACCGTCAGAGACAATGACGGTAGGAAAAGGGGTCAGATCTCGATTAACTTTCAGAAAAAGGTCAAAACACGAAATTTGGACACCTAGCGACGACTATAAGCACTAGAGCGATCCGAATGTGCGTCGCCCTCATTACCCCTCCCTCACTGGATTTGCTCTTGCTTTTTTTTTCAAAAAAAACTTCCGATCTATTCATCTTTCATCATCTGTCAAGGCAGTATAAAGAACACTAAAAATTAAAATTACATCCAGATCTGTAGACCACCTAGCGACGACTACAAGCATTAGAGCGGGCCGAAGACGCGCCGCCGTTATTGCCCCTCCCTCACTGAAGCCGAGCAAATCTTGTTGCAGTATACAACCGGAAAGTCGTCGTGCTAAGGCTCAATAGGACCAGCGCACCAGAACAACAACCGTCGCAGATGAAGAGAAACGTTCCTTACTAGACATGCTTATGATTTAAATCTGATGTACGAGTGCGATGATGATCCACCTAGTTTTCTTCTTCCTCAAGTCTCTCATATCTTGAAGGATGTAACTATTTTGAATTGAACCAGCAATAAAAGTGCCAATTGGCTTTCCCTCAGAAAGAAAAAAGGCACTCGTTTGCTGAAGAAACTCTTCTCAAACGCCCGGGCAGCGGCCCGTGCTCTCCACGCGCGGTTGACCCCCACAGGCCACCAGTAAAGGAACTCCCCACCATCCTCCTCGCTGTTCGCCGCCGCCGCCGCCTCCCTCCGCTAAATCCCCACCATCCCTCCTCGCGCCGCCTCGGCCCCCCTCCGCAGCTCCCCACTCCGCCCTCCCGGCGCGCCACTCACCGTCGACTCGCGCCCGGAACCCTAGGCAAGCAACGGCGATCGCCGGCCAGCAGGCCATGGACGGCGGCGCGGCGGAGCTGCGCGAGACCCACCGCCTGACGGGCCACGCCGACCGCGCCTGGTCGCTCGCCTGGAACCCCAACCCGGGCCCCGGCGCGGGCCCCGTCCTCGCCTCCTGCGGCGGCGACAAGACCGTGCGCATCTGGAAGCGCGCCCCCGACGGCGTCTGGGACTGCTCGGTAAGACCAATCTACTACTTCAGTTCGCTCCAGAGGCCCACGTTGCATTGCGGTGGTTCGTTTCCTCACTTGCGTCCCGTCCGCCTCGCTTGTTCAGGACGTGCTCGACGGCGTGCACGAGCGCACGGTGAGGTCCTGCGCCTGGTCCCCCGACGGGAAGCTGCTGGCGACCGCGAGTTTCGATGGCACCACCGCGATTTGGGAGTACTCCGGCGGGGACTTCGAGTGCGTCGCCACATTGGAGGTGAAAACATTTGCTGAATTTGGTTTTTGGGTTCAGTGTTGCCGCTTTTTGTTGTGGAGATTGCTGGTTGGTTACCTGTGGATGTTAACTCTGTGCTGTCGATGGGCAGGGGCATGATAATGAGGTGAAGAGCGTGTCGTGGAGCCAGTCCGGTTCGCTGCTCGCGACGTGCAGCCGGGACAAGGCAGTGTGGATATGGGAGGTGCAGCCAGGGAACGAGCACGAGTGTGTAGCCGTGCTGCAGGGGCACACTCAGGACGTGAAGATGGTCCAGTGGCACCCAGTCCTTAGTGTTCTGGTTTCTGTCAGCTATGACAATACCATCAGGGTACGGACTCTATCAATTTAATTTGTAATGCACTAGTTTGGCCTGCGTCACTTTGCTGCCTGGCGATTTTAGGCTGTGGATAGGCTGCTCTTGCTCTGTTAGGTTTGCAGAGTTTAAGTGACATTAATATTAAGATGGAAGCTTCGATGTAGGTCTGGGCTGATGACGGCGATGATGACTGGCATTGCGTACAGACATTAACTGAAGCCGATAACGGGTAATGAGGCTCTTTGGTCCAGCCCTTTTTGCCTTTCTATGGTTGATAAAACTTGTACTGCTTGTGGTGTAATATGTTTTGACTTTATTTACTCCCAGTAATGGGTACATTGTCTTATCACGCGAATGTCCAGCTTATGTTTCTGTAGAAGATCAATCCCAGCTTATTTGATGCTGATGATTGTGAAAAAGATGTGATGCATGAAAACCCATTTTATGACTCATTTGGCTGTTGATTTTATGACCATATCGTCTTTTCATATGCTTGGATCTTGCACATTTTACTTTCTATACTAGCAACCATGTACATGAATGCACGATTCTACCATTGTTCTTTTTGTTTTTGTATAAATATCCCTTAATTATTTAACTTGTATTTTTTCACAGTTCCCACTTTGCTAAAACATAATCTGGGATTACATGTCAATCATTGTAATGTGTTTGTGTTATGTTACTATTAACTATTAAGATTACCCTGACACTGTTCCATCTTGTTTGGATGATATGATACACTTTCTGCTATTCATCTTTAAAAATAATAGATCTCCTTTTGAAGTTTTGATTGTTCATTTCAATTGTTGATGGACACTGTTCTCTCATTAGTAGCACAAAGCTACTGTATTGATTATTCTTTCTGGTGTTAGAGCTTAACTGATTATTGCTTCTTGCCCTGCTATATAGTTGATCTCCTTTTTCTTGTTTACAGTGGTCATTCCTCAACAGTATGGTCAGTATCTTTTAACCAGAAAGGAGATAGGATGGTCACATGCAGGTTCGCTCTATCATGCTGGATTAATATCCCTCTTTATTTTGTAGGCTCTTTTTGCGGTATTTTCCCAGATTCTCTAGCACTGCTGAATTCCTGTGTTCCAGACAGGCCCTAGCAAAAGTTACTAATGTCATATGTTTCTTATCCAGTGATGACTGTACTTTGAAGATTTGGGATACGAGTGTTGATTTGTCGCAGCCAACAACTGGAGAAGGTCATGAATCTTGGTAAGAGTTTTCTTATCGATACCATTTTTTGACTTATATTTGTCGTACAAGGTTCGATAACACTGAAATAGCACAGCTGTTCCTAAAAGATATGGCTGCAGAAGTAGACAAGATGTGTGGTAGTTCACGTTTAGTCCCCACCCAAAAATTAGACCATGCCAGTGATGAAATCAAGCATGTTAGTGTTCTTGTGCTTTCTATTGCTATTAGTCTGGCATATCTCTATATTTTCATATTATCTGCCACTTTACTCCCTGGGACAGTTGCAAACTAATAATTGGCGATGTGCCTGACTGCCTGTTCACGGAGAAGTGGTTGTTTGGTATAGTATTACCAGTGTGTATTTTTCTTTGTACCAGAACTTGTATAAGTTAGATGTACTCATCATTGTTGGTATTAAGATCAAATATCAACGCTTACATTGAGTAAAATTTTGATTTGCTTTCACCGGAGTGCAAATCTAGTACAACCCAGCCCTTTCCAGGCAATGGTGGCTTTAGTGTATTGTTAAGAAGATTAGTTGAGACATACTTGTTAGTTCTGACCATTCCCTCACTTAAGGACTATGAGTCGACTTTAGTGTTTGTGTGTAACTGTTCTAGTTCTGCTGATATTGTTGTTATCACATCACTGCAGTGAATCTTTCCACCCACCCCTCTTTAACAGGATGATTATTGTTTAATTTCAGGCGACATCTTTCTACTTTATCTGGACATCATGGTCGAACTATTTTTTCAGCCCATTGGTCAAGGTTAGTTGAGCTCCAATGACTAACACATATTTACTGCTTCTGAATTTTATTCAGAGGGAGCAAACAAATTACTCTTTATCAGATAGAGCACAAGCTTTTTTATGAATTCAATCAACAATATAGATTTTATAAAACTACTTTCGGACTTCTGGTTGAGAGCATTATATGTCTGCAAAAAGGAGGCTCATTCTATTTACGCAAGTAAACTTTTAATTATGTACATCAATATTCCTGTTGGACCGATGGCCAGAATCCTGCAGAAAAAGCCGATCCAAGTCCTTAACTGTCGGTTCTACATGTTTACGGAAGATACATCACTGACCATTTATGTATATGTTTCCAAAATACAGATGTTGTATATTTATGTTGAACAAATGTTGATAATTGACCATTCTTATCTACCGAAGTCTTTACATAAGTCAATGTGGATTGACATGCTGGATTAAAATAGAATAGTCTTTCACTCTTTTGTACTATTCTTTGACATTTTTCATGCTCCTCTGTGCATGCAGCGGGGATGTTATTGCCAGTGGGGCAGGTGATGATGCTATCTGCTTATATGCCGAGGAGAAGAGTACTATGGTATCTTATCCTTCCGCTGAACATTCAAATTCTCACCACTCTTGGTTTATCTCTTATACGATCTGCTTAGCTGACTAGTTTGTCCAAGTTACATTTGCGGTAGATAGTGGAGTGCGATGTTTCAACATGGAGTGCATACTTCATTAGTGAACATACTTTTCTAGGGATAAATGCTTGAGGGTTGTTCATATATTTTTCTAAATGCAGTGACCACCATTTGATTTAAGTATTAACAGCTACCTTGGACGGTGCAGGTTGAGGGGCCTTTGTACAGATTAATATTGAAGAAAGAGAAAGCGCATGACATGGATGTAAATTGTGTCAGATGGTGTCCTCAGGTAATCTCAGAAAATTAGCAACAAAATAGTCTCAGTGTGTTAAGCTGGTAAAGGATTTCAACTGTCTAGCAATTCAATCCAGTATGAGACCATCACAATCTATAATGGTTCAAGTATCTTTTACTTTGGTTATTAGAGGTGCCTAATTCTTTTCTAATAAACTCGTAGGACCCGAGGGTGTTGGCTTCCGCGAGCGATGATGGCACGGTGAAATTGTGGGAGCTGCGGGGCAATGTACTGGAGTGAATTGTACTCTATGATAATAGTTCTAGCTGTGTACCTTAAGATCACAGATCAGTGTAGGGATCGCCATTTGGTTTCTGTTTTCCAAAACAATGCTCCGTTAGGTTAGCTAATACTTTTTGGACCTGCAAGAGCTTGGATGGTGGTGATCTTGTAACAGATTTGCCATCCAAGCCACGAGTTCTGGCATCGATATGGAATTGTTGGCGTATACAATATGAAACAATAGACGTGCTATCTTTTTTTTAAACGAGCTTTGAAACATCAAATTAAGTTCCTGTACAGACAAGTGCTGCACACAGTTTTTTGCAATCTCGTATTCTCTTCGCCATTGGAAAGTGGAAACACCATATTGTTTGTCGCACTGATTTATCTGCCAAACGATTATGTTCACCGTTGCTGCGCGGAGTTCATAGTGGAAAACTTCGGGAGCAGAATATATTGGCTTGCCATGGAAACAGATGTTAAAATTTGAAGCAGACTAGATGTTTGGAATTCCTGATGACCATTTCGTTGGTCCTTACCTGAAGGTTAGTACTATCTACAGACCGAAGTGTCCTGGAAGGAAGGACAAGAGATGCTCTTCGGACAGCATTCACTAATTAGAACGCAGACAATGATAGGTTATGGTTCATGCTATGAAGTTATCCATCTTTGCTGCAAGGCGGAGATGACGGTGCGGCAAGGGGCAGACGGTGGTGCTGCATGCCAGGTCGTCGCTCGCTGCACGCGGTTGCTGCAAAGGAACTAGAGTACATGTGAATTGTAGGGGAAAAGATAACCAAAAAAACACCGACACAAACCTGTAGGCACCCAAAGAAAAAACACACACACACGCACATGCAACATCGAGGACACCCCAACCAAAGGTTGTGTCGTGGCGCACCGTCGCTTCACCTTTGATGGGCAATGCATAGCTCTATTGCCCTATAGTGGTTTTTGATGATCTATTCCAGCTTGATTAAAGGGACTAATGTTTACTCTATAAAGTGTTGACCAGCTTAGACCCCAAAAGATACAAGTTAGTCCCCTCTTTTCTTCAAAGACGAGTGTTATCAGGATCAACGACATTTTCATAGCCTTTAGTGATCCAAAATCACCGAGTCCTTAGGTATGCTGATGCTATCAAAAAGGATATTGGTTTTGTTAAGTGAAGTGTCTTTTGCAAAGTGTTTAGAGACCAAACTCCAAAAACCCTCAAAAGCCCCATTCTTCCTTTGCCCAATTTCCTACTTTTCAACTTGTTCGAACCCTCCAACAACTCCGGGGCCTCCGACTCTCTTCAGAGAGTTAGTAATTTGTCTGTGTGCCATTCGGACCCTCCGACTTCTCTTCCCTCGGATAATTTGTTTGTGTTTTCGTCCGACTTTCACACATCGCCACGGTCCAAACAACAAGCAACATGACCAAATTTACCAACCAATTGATCTTTTAGTGGTACTAGATGACTCGTTGCGCCAATGGCGCAAAGGCCGAGAGGGAGCCAAGTATTGTGAGAATATTTAGACACCCAAGTCGAAAACCAAATGTGGCCAACACTCCCCCATCCTCTGCTTGGAAGCCGCCTTTTCTCACCGGATCTAACATAGATACATGATTCTTCAAGACCTTTCAGAGAAAATATAAAGCATGCAAGGCTTTAAGTTGTACTATTGAGAACATACCACCATATCTTCATTTAGTTTTTTTGGAAATCTAAAGGTCTAAGAGGATGGTACATGTGAGAAGATGTGAATCCACAACAAAAAACTAAACTAACTTCCAAACAAAAATTTCAAGTTTGGAAGCCACAAAGAAGCAGCCCAGATCTCTCGTTGTAGTGCAGGTACATGTCCTTAATCCTGCATCCACATCCCATAATTTTTCAACACCTAAATCCACGAAAACCAACCGAAGGAAATCATGGCAGAAACATGCGCCGTGGCTTACGTCTCCAAGAAGGACTTCTTGGTATTATTGTGCAGGTTGGACACAGCAATCCTCGCTGCGAGCTGCAGAAGAACCACACAGGCACCTTTCTTCACCTTGCCCTTGGGGAGGAGGGGGGCAACACTTGCAGCGCGGTGACAAGGCTTTGCGAACGCCGCCGGTGAGAGCGCGCAGTGGAGGGCGTCGAGAGTGGCAGCTGCCTCCGCCTCGGCGCGAGTGTAGTGGCCGCGCGACTCGAGGCAGCACACGAAGCGGTCATGCTGGAGCATTACGCTATGCACAGATGTGTAGGCAAGTAACAAAGATTGGTCAAAGGGAAACAAATTATCCAAAAGAAGAACGGTTTTATATATTTTCAGCGTACCCAGCCATAAAATCAGATGCTTCTTGATTAACAAAATGAACACACAATTAGGCGGGCATAGGAGGTGTACAATCATGTACTGACAAAAATCAGAGGGGTTAGATTATGTTCAAATGAGATAAATCATCAAGGTTCCAATGATAGAAAACGTTGGGCCCGATGCACTGATTAATGTTATAGCACACAAGCAAGCTAGACATCTTCGTCTGGAGCGAATACTTTCTTCTTCCTATATTATCAAAGGTGTCTGAAAGTATGAAGACTGGAATCAAAAAATAACAGGAGACAAAACATAAGTAAGCACTCATTGCAATGTACCTGATCAATCAGTATTAGGTTGTGAAACAAGGGCAGGCAAAAAGAAATGAAAAATAATATGATAATTGATGTAGCCTTACTATACCGGCCATTGAAACGAATCACCAACCAAGATCTTTAATTTTTGATGAATGCTTGTTGGGTTCTAAAGAAGGGTGAAAGGAACCTTAGCAGAAGACGATGCCTATCCATTGGTTTTACAACTTCCGTCAAACTACATTAGCATGATATCTATGTGAGGTTCACGCATTCAAAAATATGGCCAGCTATAATTCTATGGTCTGTAATTCTACAGAACCAGATAAATGTTTTGGAATGGCTAAAGATAACAAGAAAAACAAAATTAGTAAATTTCGGCCAAGAAAGCAGAAGTCCGGGATTACTGATTTGGTGTCAGCCTATTTCTTAAATCACAAAGTAGCATGGCTAGACAACCTTTCTTTGAGCAAAATGAGCATCACAGCCACCATTAAATGCAGTTATGAAGAAAAATTGGCAACCTAACTATAATTGCATAACAACTTATTTTCCAGCAGAAACTACATCATTTCATAGGCCAACCTGGAAGCAAGGATTCACCTTAAATGAAGAAGGAAGCCGAACACACCCACATTATAGCAGCAACAAGAGAACTTCCAAGAATTTATAGACTATAAAAACTCACAAAAACTCCACTATGTGGGACAAACTCACAATTGGTTAGGTTGGTGAGCAATTGCACAGGGACACGGTTAAGCAAGCAAACTCAAGAACTTGATTCTAAAAATTGGCAAGCATGAGATATTACAATTGGCGAGTGTGAAATATTAGATGCTAAGTAGGCAAATTCAAGAAGATGATTCTAACAACTACCTCTAGGAAAATAGTCTAGAATTCATGTAACATATGGTGTTCTCTGAATAACTGAGAAAAACAGAGGAAACAATAGAAGACGATAAGAAATAATTTTATATTGCATAATAAGAATACTTAATGAAGCATTGGGGCATAAGAATACATAAATGACTCCATGGTCAACTCTTTAGCAAGATCTGCACTTCAATCCAAAAGTAAGAGATGCCTGTTGCTGATCACTTGCTAAACGATGAAACATTCATACGGACATTATCACTCACTAACTGGTAAACTGGCACACAAAATACACATGCACGAGGTAATGGCTCTATGGGCGTCAAAAACATCACCAATCCATACCTGCACACGAATTGATGAACAAAGGTGAGGACACACGCGGCTGGCAAGGCAGGAGGAAGCATTGGCAGGTAAGGAGGGAACTGCAACCAAGGGAACCATAGAGAACATCAGTGGCGGGCACAACAATGAAAGAAATTGAACAAGCTAATTCTTTTAGTGTTCATAAGTACTGTACAAAATAACCAAATGCCACCACTAATTCTTTAGCATGTACCATAATCAAGCGTCATTGGAAATTTCATTTAGCAGGGAATCTAAAAGGAGAGAGATAAATATACCAATTGACATGGAAGATCCTATTGTGCTTGTTTGCATTCTCAAATCACCGTGTTGATGCTAAATTTATTCCTGAAGATAGAACTAAGGCATCACAAAATATTTGAATGACTGGAGCGTAGAGGAATCTGGGAAGCTACATCAGTGTTCAGGTTCACCCATGAACGAAATGATATCACCCCCTACCAAATCCAGCAATCAGTTCAGTGCGGATGCACTAAACGCCAGAATCTGAACCTAGCCAAGCATAAATTTGCCATTCAACAAGAGAAAATTGAAATTATGGGCTGGAGGAAGTACGCACTGGGATGGTACTTCTCGACCAGCAGCATCACCATGCCATCCCCAGCTTATGCATTTTTTACAACGCCATCTTCAAACAGTAGCTAGCATGTGCAGTTTGGCAAGGAATGAATAGTCTGCATGTGGTAATCTGCACGTATTATGAACATACATACTAAGGCTTTAGTTCAAATAAATTAGTCCTATTGAATTAGTAAGGTTGTGCTGATTATTAGTCCGACCATGCAAGTACAAGAAAATCAATACAGTAGTGCAAGGTCATACAAGAAAACTGGTCCTACAAAACTAATTCTTTTAGTGTTCAGAATTTATCACCTCAAATTTGTTAGAACCGTACAGGCCAAAAACATTTTCTGCAAATACAATATATGCAGAACTTGGTTCTGTTTATAGTACACATGCCTACAAGCTTAGCTGCTTCAGTTCGCTGGGAATTACCTGGTCAGTCAGGCTCCTTTAGTTCTACAAAATTAACATATACTAAGATCTGTTCAAGCTCCTTCTTAAAAAATAGCTATATTAGACGGTTCCCAAATTCAACAAAAGATGGGTTCAGCCATGCGTACTATCAAAGACCTGACCACTTGAATTTAAAGCAAGATGACGGTTTTATGTACGACCAAACAAGGGCGCAGGTGACAAGATCTCTGCAAAAATCAAGCCATTCAAATGCATTTGAGATGAAAATACATCATGCAGGGACAAATGGTATTAGCTACGCTGTCGTTATTCTACTTTGTTTCTTGAGCAGTGACTCAATTAATATTCTCACTGATCCAGTTTACTCAAGAACTTCTGAATCAGTTCCAGGACTCCTATGGACTAAGGTACTCTAGCTGCTTGCATCTTTCAGAGGATCTAATTAGAACCAATTCTATGGGTGGTTTATCTTTTTAAAACTATTAGCATTCACTCAGTGGAGAAGTGCAAGCAGGAGCTGACTTCAGTTGGAATAAGTGTGCTAGAAAATGTGGCCAATAGATTGTACGTCGGCAAAGTACGAACTGAAACACTTGAGGAACCCAGTGTTAAAAATGGATGTTAAATTCAGACCTTATCAATGCAGGGTGTGAATCCCAAACACTAAACACGATCTGCAAGCATAAAAAGAAACAAATAATCTTTAGATTCTCCCCTGCAGAATAGTAAAATAATAACATTTTGATTCCTGGACAACTCCTTCCTCCAAATCACATTCAGGTGATCCTTCTCCACTCTCAAATCCTCCTTCTGGGGCCTAAGATTTGGAGGGCCGCATCTCAGATTCTCAAATAGATAATAGAGCAAGTAGAAACCAATCCAATCCAATCCTCCTGCAGTAGCAGAGAGGGAGCTGCACGAGCGCGAACACGAATAGAGGACAACAACCATCCGCTTGTGTGAGAAATCTGAATCAGAGGACCAAATCGAATAGAGATAGACGCATGAGGAGGTGAAGAGGGACGAGAGGGCACCTTGACGAGCTCCGTGGCGTCGACATCCCGAGAAGAAGCACACGGACGGGGGACGGTCGGTGGGCGGAGCGATCGCTCACGGACGGGAAGCTCGGGCGCGGGCTCAGCGGCCTCGCGGCACCGGCGAGGGGAGGAAGTGGTAGCTGACGCCGGCCATCGTCGTGGCTCTCCTTGTCGACTGCCGCTCGCTTCTCCCCACCGCTTCCCGCTGTCCACCCCGTCGTGGCTCTCCGCCTCTCCCTGCCGGCTGCCGCTCGCTTCTCCCCACCGCTTCCAGCTGTTCACCCCTGCTCTCAATGGAGACGACCTGAGCCCGATCTGGACCACGCGACGACCTGAGCCCGATCTGGACCAGGCGCCGTCAAAGAAGGAGGGAGGTGGAGGGGCTACGCCGAGGGAGAGGAAGAGGAACAGAAGGAGGCGGCGGGAGGAAGCGAGCGCTCGGGAATAAAAGGAGACGTGGCCACGGCCGCTAGTTGGGCGCACTGGCTCATCTTTTATATGTTTAATTTATCTGCTCAAAAGGACACATAGAACTAAAATTCGCATAAAGATTATGTGGATTTGCCTCAAAATATTGCACCAATTCTTGTTGAAGAAATTAAACTGCTCGTAACCTGCAGTTCATACATTGATAATCAAAGTAGTGCGGTATTTGTTTCGGTCAATCTATCCTAGAGGAATAAGTAAGGCGTTAATCTTTAGACCCTGTTCTCCGCTCCACAACTCTGCCCCGGAGTTGCAGTTGAAAATGACGGAGCTGCAGTTTCCCCGCTTCGAAGATTCCAGGAGTTTGTCGATTACTGAACAGGGTCTTAATCAATCACAATTCACGATTGTTTCCATCGCCGACGACCCACGAGGTGGTCTCCTTAGCTCCGGATGCACCTCCGGGTGCCTGAGATCTCGTCGACAGAACTGGCACAGCTCGTCGTCGTCGGCAGCCGCCCCTCGGCAGCAGTCACCGTCGTCGTCCAATGAAATCATGCAGGCGAGGGCATGGTTCGGCGGGTGAACCTCGGCAAAGAAGGTCCGATCCCGCCCGCCGCCGGCGGCGACAGGCCTGGCGGTGAAGACGACGTGGCCGAGGATCTCGGCGCAGTCGAGCAGGATGCTGTTGCTACTGGCGCTGCCCTCGACCAGCTCGTACTTGATGCCGTTGCCGGGGTCGGCGTTGTAGCCCCGCAGCGCATGCACGGCGTACCTCTTGCTCTGGAACTCGTGGCTCCGGCGCACGAACTCGGGGTCGTCGGGGTCTTTGAGGCAGAAGTACAGATCCGGGTCTTCCTCCTCCGGGCGCCGCGCGGGCGGTTCTTCCGGCGGCGGTGGCGGCGGCTCGTCGTGGGTGGCGGGGAGGTGGCGCTCGAACGCCATCCGGCGGGACAGCCAGGAGGGGGAGGGGGAGGGGTTGGGGAACACCAGCGGCGGCACGTCGTAGCCGACCTGGCTCGGGGACTGCGGCGAGTCTGGGTCGTGGACGGGGTCCTCCTCCCGCTTTATCTCCCAGACGTCCCGCACGTAGTACCGCACCGGCAGCAGCCTAGCCGGAGCGGCGGCGCGGTCACTCGGCGACGGCGAGATCCCCATGGAAGGAGGTTCGATTAGGTCGAGCCCGTACCGGAGATGTGACCTATAATACCTGGCCATCCGTCGGGCCGGGCCGGGCTTCAGGCTGCGCCTACCCAAAGCCCGACGCACAAAACCTAGGCCCGAGCACAGCCCGGCCAACGGGCTTAAATCTAGGCCCAGGATTTACGGAGATTAGTCCGTAGCGAGATTATTCACGGATTCATCAAATTTCCATCGTGTCTAAAGAAAAAATCAATTTTTTTATCAAAGGGGTTTCCCCCCGCCCCATTAAAACCATTAAGCTACGCGTGAAGGGCGGCCAACCAGCTATGCCATGTGGCGCAAGCTGGTTGGCCGCGGTGGGAAATCTTTTGCAATTTTTTTTAGATGGAGTTGTGGATTATTTTTAAATATATTCTTTTTTAGATGGAGATGGAGACCTCTGGTATTTTTTAAATGCAGGGTTATGCAAAGTGGCACTTGTTGATAGGCTGGTTTGGTAATTTTTTATTTTTTACTTCTTTTTTAGATGAAGGTGGGAATTTTTTTTAGACGAAGGCGAGGACTCTATGTATTTTTTTAATGGAAACATGCACACAGCTTCCTCTCAAGCGGCGCCACAGGATGGCGCCCCAAGCACTAGTTTTTATTGAAAACGGAGCAAAACGCAAGTCAACAGAGACTATTACAAGCAATCGAGCCTACCCGAGGTGGCAAACCAAAGCAAAAAGAAAGCAGGAGAACTTACGGCCTAAGAGAGTTGTAAGTTTGCAGAGGCAACTAAAAGCAAAAACAGCCGAAATGGAAAAGCGTCTACTGTCAAACAGACAGACTCTAGTCCTCGCGCTGAGCCATGAACAGAGGCAACAAAGATACATAGTGGAACGTTTTGTGTGTTGTGCAGCACTTTTCCCTTCACTCTGAATGAGTCTTCAACGCCTCGCCTCGGGACCTCTTCACGCATGCTCTCAGCCCCAGACCCACACAATTCTGAGTAGCTCGCCTCTTCGCCGATCCAGGAGTTGAAGGCATTTTCTCAGCAGCACCGATTGGTCGCCCACACAGAGGATCTTCCATTGATGTAGCGATGCGCTGATCTTTGACAAGATTGCACGGGTGCTTGTCCATGGTACGCCCTGAAAACACATGTCATTATGCATAGTCCAAATGCCCCAAATGGTAGCAACACAAGCAATATTAACAACACATCTCTTGTTATTTAAATTATATAAGGAAGATAATTCAGTCATATTATTAGGTATATTAAACTCAAAGGAGTCAGTCACATCACTCCAAATCTGTTTGGCAACTACACATTCAAAGAATAGATGATAAACTGTCTCATCTTCGTCACAATACAAACATTTTAAGTTTTCTACCACCCTCCTTTTATTTAGGTTATCTCTGGTAAGAATTTTATTCTTGAAGGCTAACCACAGAAAAACTAGATATATGTGAGGCACAACAATCTTCCAAAAAATTTCCACACGGGGGTACAAACCCCACCCCAATTAATCATGTTGTAGAAGGACTTGACCGAATACACCCCTGATGATTCTAACAGCCAAATAGGTTGGTCCTCCTCATTATTATGGTTATGTTAGATATGACCCAGATCAAATTATGCCATCTCTCCATAAACTCAGCCTCCACGCATCTGTTGAAGGTGAGTTTTAAACTAACACCATCCCACACCTCTGAAACTGCACAATGTTGTTGTTGACAGATTTCATAGACATCCCAAATTTGGGTTTTTAGGGAAGAATCCCCTACCCATACGTCATCCCAGAAGCTAATCTTCTCTCCATTTCCCAACTTCCATTTGTAGAAAGGTCTTATCCCTTCAAAGGCCCAGGTAACTCCCTTCCAAAATGGAGAGCCCACACCCTATCTGGACCACAACACATTGGGTTTGCCAATTCTACACTTATGATCTACCAGCCTCACCCAGTTTTTATCACTGTCCATGAAATACCTTTTTGCCCAAGAGGCTAGTAGAGCCATGTTAAATTCCCTTAAATTAGGTACCCCCAATCCACCAAATTCCTTTTTCTGAGAGATTAACCCCTAGTTAGCAAGATGGTATTTATGCTCATCTCCTAGGTTACCCCAGAAGAAATGAGCCATCTGTGAAGTGATGGCTTTGATTGCCCACTTGGAAAATTTGATAACAGACATTAGATACATAGGAATACTAGCAATGCAGGCTTTAAGGAGGACTAACTTTGCCTCATAGCTAAGTAATCTCCCTTTCCAGCCACAAATTCTCCTAATAATCTTGTCTATGATATATTGAATGTCTTCTCTTCTCAGTTTGAGGTAGTGTAATGGGACTCCAAGATATTTCAGAGGGAAATCCCCCAACTTACAACAGAAAATTTGGGATAACAACTTAGCATCATCTTCATTCATATTTATTGGCACTACCTCACATTTATCATGGTTAATCTTCAACCCAGAAAGGTTTTCAAAACATGCCAGGAGCCATTTTAGATTCTTAACATATTCAGGTTTGGGATTAAGGAATAGGATTGTGTCATCAGCATATTGCAAACATATCAGCCCCTGTGGGATGATATGGGGAACAATCCCAGAAATAATGTTGTTGTTAACAGCTTTAGCAAGCATGCGAGAGAACACATCAGCTACCAGGTTGAAAAGCATGGGGGAGCTTGGGTCTTCCTGTTTGAGCCCTCCCCCCCCCCCCACACACACACAAAGTAAGGCCCTAGGACATCATTAATTTTGACACAGAAGGAGCTTTGTTGCAAAATGGAGAGGTTCCACCTAATCCATTTAGCTCCAAAACCCCTAGAAGTTAGCATCTCTACTAGGAAATCCCAGTTCAATCGATCATAGGCTTTTTCATAATCTAACTTGAGGACAACCCCAGGTTCATTTGATTTATGAACTTCATGGATGGCCTCATGGGCAGTGACAACACTTTCTAGAATAAATCTGTCCCTAACAAAAGCAGATTGGCATGGTGATAGGAGCCTATGACCTACAGGGGCAATCCTGTTTGTCATGGCTTTGCTAAAGATCTTTACAGAGTGGTTACTCAAACAGATGGGTTTGAATTTCCTCATATTTTTTGCATCAGGCTCTTTAGGGATAAGAGTAACAATAGAATAATTTAATCTCTGGATATCCAGGGTCCCATTTTTAAAATCCCTCACCAGGGCCATAAAATCATTTTTGATAACCTCCCAAAAGTGTTGATAAAACAAGAATGGGAGGCCATCAGTGCCAGGGGCCCCATTAGCATATGAGCTCATGATAGCTTCTTTGATTTCCCCTTTTGAAAAAGGTTTTTCTAGTGAGGCATTCTCTGCTTCTGTCACAAGCTCTTCCTCAGACCAAAACTGGTCATCTAAATGGATATTGGGTCTGGGCTCATAACAAAAGAGGTCTTTATAAAAGTCAGTAGCAACATCTAGCATGTCTTTAGTGGAGTACACAGGTCCATCTGGACCCTCCAAGATAGACAACTGATTTTTCCTCCTACGCTGGTTAGCCACAGCATGAAAATATGTTGTGTTTCTATCTCCCTCTTTGATCTTCCTATCTCTAGATCTCTGCCACATGGAAGTTTCCTCTTTTCTCCAAATTTCTTCAAGCTCACTCCTGATTTGTTTCATTTTGAGGACATCCCCAACATTAGTTCTGTTTTGTTCAGCAAAGACATCCAAGATATCAAATTCCTGAAGCAGGTCCTTTTTTCTTTTCTTCATGGCTGCTTCTAGGTTTATACTCCATCCTTTAACACTTCTCCTAAATAACTGGGTTTTAAATTGCCAGGTCCCAATAGCAGTTGTGCAAGGGGAAGGTGTGGCCCAAATTTTTTCTACCAGGGCTCGAAAATCTGGTTGTTCCAGCCACCACTTCTCAAATTTAAAGGGTCTGGATGGGTTGCATGTACCTATCCCAGAGTCAAGGAGAATTGGGGCATGATCACTCCCCACCCTAGGCGGTGCACACAAGGTGGTGAGGGGGGAGTGACTATCCCAGCTAGTGGCAGAGAAAACTATGTCAATAGTGGCAAAGATGGAGTTATTTTGATTGTTACTCCAGGTATAGACCATGTTTGATAGTTTATATTCCATAAGGCCCCATTTGTTAATCTAGTCACTGAACATAAATGTCCAAGAAGTATTAATATTGCCCGAGGATTTCTCCTTAGCCTCCCTAATCAAATTGAAATCACCTCCAAACAGAACAGGATAGCACAAGCCATCCATACTTTCATGAAGTTCAGCAATAAAGTCAATTTTGTCTACAGCATAAGCTGTTCCATAAACCACAATTAAGTGCCGGCAAAAGCCATCAATTTTATTTTTTAAAGATACAATAATACAATACTTCTTATTACTCACACTAAGAACCTCAAAAAGATTAGACTTAGTACCCACAAGGATACCCCCAGCAGAACCTACTGCGGGTAAAATATGCCACTCATAAGCAATAGAGCCAGCTAGGCATTGAGGAAAGAGTCAGATAAACTTTCTCTCTTAATCTCCTGAAAGTCCAAAAAATAAGGCTTATACTTGTTAACTAAGTCAGACAGGCACTGTAGTTTCCTTTTTGACCCAGACCTCTAATATTCCAAAAGATATCAATCATGGGATTTTGAAAGGATGTGTCAGACTAAAAAGTCCACCTCTTGTTGGAAATATGCCCTAGAGGCAACAATAAATTGGTTATTATTATATTTCCTTGTTCATGATAATCGTTTATTATCCATGCTAGAATTGTATTGATAGGAAACTCAGATACATGTGTGGATACATAGACAACACCATGTCCCTAGTAAGCCTCTAGTTGACTAGCTCGTTGATCAAATAGATGGTTACGGTTTCCTGACCATGGACATTGGATGTCGTTGATAACGGGATCACATCATTGGGAGAATGATGTGATGGACAAGACCCAATCCTAAGCATAGCACAAGATCATGTAGTTTGCATGCTAAAGCTTTTCTAATGTCAAGTATCATTTCCTTAGACCATGAGATTGTGCAACTCCCGGATACCGTAGGAATACTTTGGGTGTGCCAAACGTCACAACATAACTGGGTGGCTATAAAGGTACACTACAGGTATCTCCGAAAGTGTCTGTTGGGTTGGCACGAATCGAGACTGGGATTTGTCACTCCGTGTGACGGAGAGGTATCTCTGGGCCCACTCGGTAGGACATCATCATAATGTGCACAATGTGATCAAGGAGTTGATCACGGGATGATGTGTTACGGAACGAGTAAAGAGACTTGCCGGTAACGAGATTGAACAAGGTATCGGGATACCGACGATCGAATCTCGGGCAAGTATCGTACCGATAGACAAAGGGAATTGTATACGGGATTGATTAAGTCCTTGACATCGTGGTTTATCTGATGAGATCATCGTGGAACATGTGGGAGCCAACATGGGTATCCAGATCCTGCTGTTGGTTATTGACCGGAGAGTCATCTCGGTCATGTCTACATGTCTCCCGAACCCATAGGGTCTACACACTTAAGGTTCGGTGACGCTAGGGTTGTAGGGATATGTATATGCAGTAACCCGAATGTTGTTCGGAGTCCCGGATGAGATCCCGGACGTCACGAGGAGTTCTGGAATGGTCCGGAGGTAAAGAATTATATATAGGAAGTGCTATTTCGGCCACCGGGACAAGTTTCGGGGTCACCGATATTGTAACGGGACCACCGAAAGGGTCCCGGGGGTCCACCGGGTGGGGCCATCTATCCCGGAGGGCCCCATGGGCTGAAGTGGGAAGGGATCCAGCCCAAAGTGGGCTGGGGCGCCACTTCCCCCTAGGGCCCATGTGCCTAAGGGTGGGGAAACCCTAAGGAAGAGTCCTAAGAGGGGAAGGCACCTCCTAGGTTCCTTGTGAAGGAGGGATTCCTCCCTTGGCCGCCACCCCCCTAGGAGATTGGATCTCCTAGGGCCGGCGCCCCCCTAGGCCCCCCTATATATAGTGGGGGAGATGGAGGACTTCTCACCTTTGCCTTTGGTGCCTCCCTCTCCCTCTCCAACACATCATCCTCCTCCATAGAGCTTGGCGAAGCCCTGCCGGAGTACTGCAGCTCCATCACCACCACGCCGTCGTGCTGCTGCTGGATCCATCTTCCTCAACCTCTCCTCCCTCCTTGCTAGATCAAGAAGGAGGAGACGTCGCTGCTCCGTACGTGAGTTGAACGCGGAGGTGCCGTTCGTTCGGCGCTAGGATCATCGGTGATTTGGATCACGACGAGTACGACTCCATCAACCCCGTTCTCTTGAACGCTTGTGCGCGCGATCTACAAGGGTATGTAGATCCACTCCTCCCTCGTTGCTAGTTTCTCCATAGATAGATCTTGGTGACACGTAGGAAAATTTTGAATTTATGCTACGTTCCTCAACAGTGGCATCATGAGCTAGGTCTACTCGTAGTTACTATGCACGAGTAGAACACAAAGTAGTTGTGGGCGTTGATTTTGTTCAATATGCTTACCGTTACTAGTCCAATCTTGATTCGGCGGTATTGTGGGATGAAGCGGCCCAGACCGACCTTACACGTACTCTTACGTGAGACTGGTTCCACCGACTGACATGCACTAGTTGCATAAGGTGGCTAGCGGGTGTCTGTATCTCCCACTTTAGTCGGATCGGATTTGATGAAAAGGGTCCTTATGAAGGGTAAATAGCAATTGGCATATCACGTTGTGGTCTTTGCGTAGGTAAGAAACGTTCTTGCTAGAAACCCATAGCACCCACGTAAAACATGCAAACAACAATTAGAGGACGTCTAACTTGTTTTTGCAGGGTATGCTATGTGATGTGATATGGCCAAGAAGAATGTGATGAATGATATGTGATGTATGAGATTGATCATGTTCTTGTAATAGGAATCACGACTTGCATGTCGATGAGTATGACAACCGGCAGGAGCCATAGGAGTTGTCTTTATTTATTTATGACCTGCGTGTCAACATAAATGTCATGTAATTACTTTACTTTATTGCTAACCGTTAGCTGTAGTAGTAGAAGTAATAGTTGGCGAGACAACTTCATGAAGACACGATGATGGAGATCATGATGATGGAGATCATGGTGTCATGCCGGTGACGATAATGATCATGGAGCCCCGAAGATGGAGATCAAAAGGAGCAATATGATATTGGCCATATCATGTCACTATTTGATTGCATGTGATGTTTATCATGTTTATACATCTTATTTGCTTAGAACAACGGTAGTAAATAAGATGATCCCTCACTAAAATTTCAAGAAGGTGTTCCCCCTAACTGTGCACCGTTGCGAAAGTTCATTGTTTCGAAGCACCACGTGATGATCGGGTGTGATAGACTCTTACGATTCGAATACAACGGGTGTTGACGAGCCTAGCATGTACAGACATGGCCTCGGAACACATGCAAAACACTTAGGTTGACTTGACGAGCCTAGCATGTACAGACATGGCCTCGGAACACAAGAGACCGAAAGGTCGAGCATGAGTCATATGGTAGATACGATCAACATGAAGATGTTCACCGATGATGACTAGTCCGTCTCACGTGATGATCGGACACGGCCTAGTTGACTCGGATCATGTAATCACTTAGATGACTAGAGGGATGTCTATCTGAGTGGGAGTTCATAAGATGAACTTATTTATCCTGAACATAGTCAAAAGTTTTTTGCAAATTATGTCGTAGCTCGCGCTTTAGTTCTACTGTTTAGATATGTTCCTAGAGAATATTTAGTTGAAAGTTGATAGTAGCAATTATGCGGACTAGGTCCGTAAACTGAGGATTGTCCTCATTGCTTCATAGAAGGCTTATGTCCTTAATGCACCGCTGAGTGTGCTGAACCTCGAACGTCGTCTATGGATGTTGCGAACATCTGACATACACATTTGATAACTACGTGATAGTTCAATTAAACGGTTTAGAGTTGAGGCACCGAAGACATCTTGAAACGTCGCGAAACATATGAGATGTTTTGAGGGCTGAAATTGGGATTTCAGGCTCGTGCCCACGTCAAGAGGTATAAGACCTCCGACGATTTTCTTAGCCTGCAGACTAAGAGGAAAAGCTCAATTGTTGAGCTTGTGCTCAGATTGTCTGAGTACAACAATCGCTTGAATCAAGTGGGAGTTGATCTTCCAAATGAAATAGTGATAGTTCTCCAAAGTCATTACCACCAAGCTGCTAGAGCTTCGTGATGAACTATAATGTATCAGGGACATATATGATGATCCTTGAGATATTCGCGATGTTTGACACCACAAAAGTAGAAATCAAGAAGGAGCATCAATTGTTGATGGTTGGTGAAACCACTAGTTTCAAGAAGGGCAAGGGCAAGAAGGGATACTTCATGAAACGGCAAATCAGTTGCTGCTCTAGTGAAGAAACCCAAGGTTGAACCCAAACCCGAGACTAAGTGCTTCTGTAATAAGGGGAACAGCCACTGGAGCAGAATTACCCTAGATACTTGGTAGATGAGAAGGCTGGCAAGGTCGATAGAAGTATATTGGATATACATTGTGTTGATGTGTACTTTACTAGTACTCCTAGTAGCACCAGGGTATTAGATACCGGTTCGGTTGCTAAGTGTTAGTAACTCGAAATAAAAGCTACGGAATAAACGGAGACTAGCTAAAGGTGAGCTGACGATATGTGTTGGAAGTATTTCCAAGGTTGATCAAATATCGTACGCTCCCTCTACCATCGAGATTGGTATTAAAACCTAAATAATTGTTATTTGGTGTTTGCGTTGAGCATAGACATGATTGGATTACGTCTATCGCAATACGATTATTCATTTAAGGAGAATAATGGTTACTCTGTTTATTTGAATAATACCTTCAATGGTCTTGCACCTAAAATGAATGGTTCATTGAATCTCGATCGTAGTGATACACATGTTCATGCCAAAAGATAGTAATGATAGTACCACCTACTTGTGGCACTGCCACTTAAGTCATATCGGTATAAAACGCATGAAGAAGCTCCATGTTGATGGATCTTTGGGCTCACTCGTTTTTGAAAAGTTTGAGACATGCGAACCATGTCTATTGGTGTATATGCATGAAGAAACTCCATGCAAATGGACCATTTGGACTCACTTGATTTTGAATCACTTGAGACATGCAAATCATACCACATGGGCAAGATGACTGAAAGCCTCGTTTTCAGTAAAATGGAACTAGAAAGCAACTTGTTGGAAGTAATACATTTTTTGTGCAGTCCAATGACTGCTGAGGCATGTAGTGGATATCGTTATGTTCTTACTTCACAGATGATTTGAGTAGATGTTGAGTATATTTACTTGATGAATCATGAGTCTGAATTATTGAAAGGTTCAAGTAATTTCAGGGTGAAGTTGAAAGATCGTCGTGACAAGAGGATAAAATATCTATGATATGATCATAGAGATGAATATCTGAATTACGAGTTTGGCACAGAATTAAGACATTGTGGAAATTGTTTCACAACTGATACAGCCTGGAACACCATAGTATGATGGTGTGTCCGAACATCATAACTGCACCCTATTGGATATGATGCATACCATGATGTCTCTTATCGAATTACCATGATAGTTTATGGGTTAGGCATTAGAGACAACCACATTCACTTTAAATAGGGCACCATGTAATTCCGATGAGATGACACCATATGAACTATGGTTTAGAGAAACCTAAGCTGTCATTTCTTAAAAGTTTGGGGCTGCGACGCTTATGTGAAAAAGTTTCAGGCTGATAAGCTCGAACCCAAAGCGGATAAATGCATCTTCATAGGTCACCCAAAACAGTTGGGTATACCTCCTGTCTCGGATTCGAAAGCAATAAGGGATTGTTTCTAGAATCGGGTCCTTTCTCGAGGAAAAGTTTCTCTCGAAAGAATTGAGTGGGAGGATGGTGGAGACTTGATGAGGTTATTGAACCGTCTCTTCAACTAGTGTGTGGCAGGGCACAGGAGTTGTTCCTGTGGCACCTACACCAATTGAAGTGGAAGCTTATGATAGTGATCATGAAACTTCAGATCAAGTCACTACCAAACCTCGTGGGATGACAAGGATGCGTACTACTTCAGAGTAGTATGTAATCCTATCTTGGAAGTCATGTTGCTAGACAACAATGAACCTACGAGCTATGGAGAAGCGATGGTGGGCCTGGATTCCGATAAATGGCTCAAGGCCATAAAATCTGAGAGAGGATCCATGTATGAAAACAAAGTGTAGACTTTGGAAGAACTACTTGATGGTCGTAAGGCTGTTGGGTACATATGGATTTTAAAAGGAAGACGGACAATGATGGTAAGTATCACCATTAAGAAAGCTCGACTTGTCGTTAAGATGTTTTCCGACAAGTTCAAGGAGTTGACTACGATGAGACTTTTCTCACTCGTAGCGATGCTAAGAGTCTGTTGGAATTATATTGGCGATTACTGCATTATTTATGGAATCTGCAGATAGGATGTCAAAACATTGTTTCCTCGACGATTTTCTTGAGGAAAGGTTGTATGTGATACAATCGGAAGGTTTTGTCAATCCTGAAAGATGCTAATAAGTATGCAAAGCTCCAGCAATCCTTCTAAGGACTGGAGTAAGCGTCTCGGAGTTGGAATGTATGCTTTGATGAGATGATCAAAGATTTTGGGTCTATACAAAGTTTATGAGAAACTTGTATTTCCAAAGAAGTGAGTGGGAGCACTATAGAATTTCTGATGAGTATATGTTGTTAACATATTGTTGATCAGAAATGATGTAGAATTTCTAGAAAGCATGCAGAGTTATTTGAAAAGTGTTTTTCAAAGGAAAGCCTGGATTAAGCTACTTGAACATTGAGCATCAAGATCTATAAGGATAGATCAAAACGCTTAATGGTACTTTCAAATGAGCACGTACCTTGACATGATCTTGAAGGTGTTCAAGATGGATCAGTCAAAGAAGGAGTTCTTGCCTGAGTTGTAAGGTATGAAGTTAAGACTTAAAGCTCGACCACGGCAGAATAGAGAGAAAGGACGAAGGTCGTCCCCTATGCTTAAGACATAGGCTGTACAGTATGCTATGCTGTGTACCACACCTGAAATGTGCCTTGCCATGAGTCAGTCAAGGGGTACAAGAGTGATCTAAGAATGGATCACAGGACAGCGGTCAAAGTTATCCTTAGTAACTAGTGGACTAAGGAATTTTCTCGATTATGGAGGTAGTAAAAGAGTTCGTCGTAAAGGGTTACGCCGATGCAAACTTTGACACTAATCCAGATTATTCTGAGTAGTAAACTGGATTTGTATAGTAGAACAGTCATTTGGAATAGCTCCAAATGTAGCGTAGTAGTTGCATCTACAAGATGACATAAGAAATTTGCGAAGTACATACGGATCTGAACATTGCAGACCCGTTGACTAAAACCTCTCTCACAAGCAAAACATGATCAAACCCAGAACTCATTGAGTCTTAATCACATGATGATGTGAACTAGTTTAGTGACACTAGTAAACTCTTTGGATGTTGGTCACATGGGGATGTGACCTTGAGTGTTAATCACATATCGATGTGAACTGGATTATTGACTCTAGTGCAAGTGGGAGACTGTTGGAAATATGCCCTAGAGGCAACAATAAATTGGTTATTATTATATTTCCTTACTCATGATAATCGTTTATTATCCATGCTAGAATTGTATTGATAGGAAACTCAGATAGATGTGTGGATACATAGACAACACCATGTCCCTAGTAAGCCTCTAGTTGACTAGCTCGTTGATCAAATAGATGGTTACGGTTTCCTGACCATGGACATTGGATGTCGTTGATAACGGGATCACATCATTGGGAGAATGATGTGATGGACAAGACCCAATCCTAAGCATAGCACAAGATCGTGTAGTTCGCATGCTAAAGCTTTTCTAATGTCAAGTATCATTTCCTTAGACCATGAGATTGTGCAACTCCCGGATACCGTAGGAATACTTTGGGTGTGCCAAACGTCACAACGTAACTGGGTGGCTATAAAGGTACACTACAGGTATCTCCGAAAGTGTCTGTTGGGTTGGCACGAATCGAGACTGGGATTTGTCATTCCGTGTGACGGAGAGGTATCTCTGGGCCCACTCGGTAGGACATCATCATAATGTGCACAATGTGATCAAGGAGTTGATCACGGGATGATGTGTTACGGAACGAGTAAAGAGACTTGCCGGTAACGAGATTGAACAAGGCATCGGGATACCGACGATCGAATCTCGGGCAAGTATCGTACCGATAGACAAATGGAATTGTATACGGGATTGATTAAGTCCTTGACATCGTGGTTCATCCGATGAGATCATCGTGGAACATGTGGGAGCCAACATGGGTATCCAGATCCCGCTGTTGGTTATTGACCGGAGAGTCATTTCGGTCATGTCTACATGTCTCCCGAACCCGTAGGGTCTACACACTTAAGGTTCGGTGACGCTAGGGTTGTAGGGATATGTATATGCAGTAACCCAAATGTTGTTCAGAGTCTCGGATGAGATCCCGGACATCACGAGGAGTTCCGGAATGGTCCGGAGGTAAAGAATTATATATAGGAAGTGCTATTTCGGCCACCGGGACAAGTTTCGGGGTCACCGATATTGTACGGGGACCATCGGAAGGGTCCCGGGGGTCCACCGGGTGGGGCCACCTATCCCGGAGGGCCCCATGGGCTGAAGTGGGAAGGGATCCAGCCCAAAGTGGGTTGGGGCACCACTTCCCCCTAGGGCCCATGTGCCTAAGGGTGGGGAAACCCTAAGGAAGAGTCCTAAGAGGGGAAGGCACCTCCTAGGTGCCTTGGGGAGGAGGGATTCCTCCCTTGGCCGCCGCCCCCCTAGGAGATTGGATCTCCTAGGGCCGGCGCCTCCCCTAGGCCCCCCTATATATAGTGGGGGAGATGGAGAACTTCTCACCTTTGCCTTTGGTGCCTCCCTCTCCCTCTCCAACACATCCTCCTCCTCCATAGAGTTGGCGAAGCCCTGCCGGAGTACTGCAGCTCCATCACCACCACGCCGTCGTGCTGCTGCTGGAGCCATCTTCCTCAACCTCTCCTCCCCCCTTGCTGGATCAAGAAGGAGGAGACGTCGTTGCTCCGTACGTGAGTTGAGCGCGGAGGTGCCGTCCGTTCGGTGCTAGGATCATCGGTGATTTGGATCACGACGAGTACGACTCCATCAACCCCGTTCTCTTGAACGCTTGTGCGCGCGATCTACAAGGGTATGTAGATCCACTCCTCCCTCGTTGCTGGTTTCTCCATAGATAGATCTTGGTGACACGTAGGAAAATTTTGAATTTATGCTACGTTCCCCAACACCTCTCACAGCATTCCCAGAGCCACCTTCCACACCAGCAGTGCCCCCTGGTGTGTGGGTGTTGGGAATGTCTCTTATTGGAGTATAAACTCCAGCATCAGTATTAAATCCAGTGTCTAAATTGTCAGGCAGAGATATTTCAGGATTCTGAGAAGCAAATAAAAGGCATTTTTCAGTTTCATCTCTAATAATGTCATTAATAATCTGGTTTTTCTCTATCTCATCATCACCAATTTTGATGTTAACTGCAGAAGCATAAGCCTCTAAACTAGATGCAGAATCAGTAGTAAAAGACTTACTTTTAAAGGTAGGGGGATTTCCAGGTTTTGCTTCATTTTGTAGGCTGCAGCTTTCTCCATGATGTTTTGCTTGCTGTGTACCCTGGAGCTCAGCCTTGGAGCAACAACTGGTCCCCACTTGTTTTTGGGTGTTGACCTTTCCTTAATTTTCTCCATAAATCACATTATCTTCAAACCACTGGCTATAGGAGCTTCAACAGTATCCATTTCCTCATCTGATTCAGCAGTTTCACTAGCAGTATCAGAAGCAGAGTCCTCCAGTTCTTCCAACAGGCCAGAGCAGTATATTTTTTGAGCAGACATTGGGGAAGTGACAGCAGCTTTACCACTTGATGATGCAGCAAGCATACTGGCCTCATTTGTCTTGTTGTGGGTAGAACTAAGGATTTTGATAGCCTCAGAGAAGGGTATCGAAGAGCACATGCTCTGGGCCTTAGTTTCTTCTTCATTCTTCTTATTAACTCCCGCAGGAGTAATACATGCCTCTAACAGAGCAAGGGGATGGAATGTAGCACCATCATCAGTTGTTTTCTTCCCAACTGGAGTTTTTGTGGGGGCCCTATTGGCAAGGTCCAGGTCATCAATGGGTTCCTCTCCATCATCTAGGATGTCCTTATCCAGCTCCTCATCGTCAATTGCCTTGTTGTCATCGTCCAAAGTTATGTCAGTAGGTCCATCGTCATCATTAGGATCATCAGCCCCTACTTGGTGAAAAGCTTCCACTGTAAAGGATAAGATATAGAGTTTTTTCCTCATCTCCATGATCCGTTCGAAGGGGATCTTAGTTGGGTCCCTGCAAGCAATTTTGACTCTCACTTTCCCATAAAAGCTCTTCATCTGGCCATTCCAATCTACATCCACAAGGATTCCAAAGCAGGAAGCAATCTGAGACAGGACCTTCCATGTGCACCATTTAGACGACAGCCCCTCAACGACAACCCGGGCTTCAGTAAGCTCGCTGAATGGGTCAATTGCACCGGTCCACTTTTCAACAGACACAGAGACTCCATCGATGGGCAAATCTAAGGCAGGAAATTCAATTAGTTCTTCAAATCTTTCCAGGGTGGGAATCTGACCAGGAACTACTTCTCTGACAGTGATCTGATCTGCCATGTCCATTGCTTGTTTTTGCAGAATATACCAAACATATTCTTAACCAGATCCGACTTGTTGATTTCACCTTTCATGACCCACACTTCTCCACAGTTTCTGAAGTTCATCCAATTTGCTTCTCGACCCACAGGAGCGGCTATGTGATAGAATCCCAGCCCAAAAGCAGAACTCCCGAAGAATGTGGCCACTTGGTGAGGTTGCGCCCAAGCTGCACAATTGTTGACATTGTGCCCCTCCAATCCACAGATGAAGCATGTTTTCTTCTGAATGCAATTACCAACGTAGTGGCCAGGGCCTCCACAGGTAAAGCAAACCATATCCTTGTATCGCTCATCGAAGACTTGCACCTCTGGGGGAGGAGGACCGGCGGCGGGGGCGCAGCCACTGAAGCTTGTGCAGGAGGGGCAGCACCTTTACTGGGAACGGTAGCAGTTCGCGCGCTCCCCGCGGCTTGGCGACGCCCTGAGATCTTCTGCTGGGCCGGGGCGTGTTGCTTCAGTCCCCCCGGCGGTGCATTCTTGTCCGCCATGACAGCCTGAGCAAAGGATTTGGATCCCTCCCCAATCCCCTCCCTGATGGTCTTGAGCTGTGTCGGAGGAGGGTCAAACGGCCGGAGATGTTTGACTGGGAAGAGATCAGAGAGAGAAAAACACCCAGGACGAACTAGATCTTTCCGGAGCATCCCAGTGTGGTGGTGGTTTTACTTGGCGGAAGAGGGCGAGGCTGGTGACGGCGGGGGGAGGGAATGGACCAGAGCTGTTCGAAAACCCTAGAAATAGTTTCCTCCGCGCCGTCTCGAGGAGGAAGCGTAATTGCCAAAGGCGTTTTCACTCTCTCGCATCTAATTGGTGGGAGGGATGTGGCAACGGGGCCCACGTTATCCCGCCCAAATGTGCTCCCACACATCTCAAGGGAAAAATCCCCCAACTCCGGCGGTTTGGACCTCGCCGCCGATGATGATTCCCGATTCTTCAAGCACAAGCTCTGCCCAACCTCTAATGGTTCCAACACTATCATCGGTTGCGAAATCATATGACTAACATGTCCCCTTGGGATACAAATCCCTTTGTTATATCTCGAACGGGCGCCCGACGGAACCTCACCGCGGTCTCCAAACCACGACGGCTCCAGCGTGTCGCGGCGAGGCAGCGGGTCCACCCCACCCGCAACAGTCCTCAAGCGCTCGGCGGAATGACGCCAAGGATGCACTCACAGCGGAGGGCTCGCCGTGGCTCTTCCGATTTTGCTTCTGCCCTCGCCCAGACCACGAATTCGGCCGGCGGGGAGGACGGAAACGGGGGCATCCTTGCCCTCTCCTCCAGCGTGGCCTCCTCGAAGATTCGCCGTGCTAGCTTCCTTTGTTCCACATCCGCCCTCCTTCATTGGATTTCGGCAACCTTCATGGCCGCAGATCTCAATTCCGGTGTGGTCGCCTCCGCAACCGCCCGATCCGCCGCCTTCCAATCCTGCACGCACCGGATCCACTCGAAGGTAGCGTCCCGGATCCTGGTCGCGCGCTCCGTCCATCCCCTGGCTCTGGTCGCCGTGAGTACCGCCTGCTAGGGGTGGACTAACGAGTAGCTCGGCTCGTTAAGCTCGCGCTCGTTAAGGCTCGGCTCGTTAAGCTCGTTAAGATTAACGAGCAGAAAACCCTGCTCGGCTCGGCTCGTCTGAAGCTCGTTAAGCTCGTGAGCACTCGCGAGCGCTCGTTAACAGATTATAATGTGTTATGATATACATGATGAATGTGTAGGTATGGTTTTCAAAATGAAATATGGTGACTACAAAAAGAAATGAAGTAGTTTGTTGCCTCATATGTCGATTAAATTAAATAAATGGGCTGAGGTGCTATAAAAAGTTTGTCACATAAGATGAAAATATGTATTGTGTTGTTACTAACAAGCTTAACGAGCTACTCGTGAAACTCGTTAGCTTGCTCGTTAAGCTCGTTAAGCTTAACGAGCTAAAATCAATGATTGGCTCTGTTCATTAAGAAGCGAGCTACAAGCTTAACGAGCTGAACTTCCGAGCGTTCATTAAGCTCGCGAGCTACGAGCTTTTGGTCCAACCCTACCGCCTGCGGAACCAGAGAAATCAGCCGCAGGATCTCTGGGATTCTCTCGCAGATGGGTGGCGCAAGTTGTTGGGGTGAGGGAAGCATGGGCGCAGCTAGCGCGAGCACCCCTCGCAGGCGTGGAGGCATGTCGCTGGGCTAGATCTGTGGTGGTCTAAAATCAACAAATTCCCATCGAATTCTAGGCGTGAGTGGCCTCCTCTTACTAGCACAAATCTCTCTCAAATACCGTATAAAAGAAAAGAAAACAGTGAAGCCGAAATACGTCTCACACAAGGCCCACTCTGCTCTGGTCATCACAGGTCTGAAGAGAGTGCCGAAATCCTTATTCACAGCAAGTCTACTGAACTGGCAACACCAACCAATACACGGCAAAACAAATGCGACGACACCGCCAAGAACTACCACCAGAGCTGCAGCTCATCTACCATGGGATATATAAGCCGAAAGAAGATCATGTCTATCATCATGCCGAATCGCCGGTTTCTTATGCCAGGGCAGACCACAGGACCAGGAACAGGCTCATCAGCCCCGCGAAGCCGGCCGACATGGTGCGGTGCCCGGCGCTCTTGCCACCACCTGACGGAGAACTTGGACTTGAACCTGCAATCGACACCAAGATGTTTGTGAGGTCATGCATTTTTTTTTTTTGGTTTGCTGTTCGAAACAAAAACGTGGTCAGACAAAGGTGATTTCCTGCTTGGAGATCAGGTTTTTGTTGGGTTTTCAGCTAATCTCTTAAACTCATTTTATGACCAAAATAAGGGAACCCCTTTATGAAGATCGAATAAGTATGTCAACTATGGTAAGTTGGTAACAGCTCAAGGAAACCTTCACGTTAATTATTTTATATGAGAAATAAAGAAGCAACCATGTTGGCCCTTGATATGAAGCTTCAATTTCAATTTTCAGACACAGTGAGTGGAACAAGGCGTACTACCAGTAAGTTGCATCCAAGTCCTAAACGATCCTAAATTTGTACAGATTGCGATTGTTTGGTGAGCCTTCAAGGCAGATCTACGTCAAATAAATTCCAGCGGGAAAATACTACAATTCCTACTTTGTAATGCAATGCATTTATTGCGTTGCCATGAACATGTTTCCAAATGGATGAATAGATACAATGACCCCATCTGCAAATGGATGTGCTACACTGTCGTCCACATCAATCCTTGGGACTCTGTCTACTACCCTTACATGCCTGACGGAAAAGGAAAATTCAAGCCCGTCTGGTGCACATTTGTGTATCTCTCGCCATGAATTGACTCCAAAGTCTGAATATGTCTTAACTCTTCTCACATGCAGTGTTTAGTTTCCCAAAAATGTTTCATAGGCCATAGCACATGCCCAAGTCCTATGCTCATATATATGACTAAATGCAAATAGAGTGATTTGGTTCTACAGTACAATATATTTTCCCCATATATAATTGCAAGCAGCCACAATCATCGGATAACCGACCAACACGAGTTGTTTCTATCTATAACTAAGGTGCGTTTGGTTGCAAGGGTGGTCATGAATGGGTTGGGATCGTTCAAAAAATAGACATGTTTGGTTATAAAGCACATGAATGGTTCAAGTCAAAAAAAGAGAATATGCCTTGAAGGTGCTGAACCGTTCCACCCAACCAAATCGGTCGAATCAAATGGCAACCCTTTGCATGCATGACTATGTGAGCATGACTGGTGGTCCCGTCCTAAATAATTAGCTCATCTCTTATATTCAGCCAAACGCATGAATTGAATGGATCAATCCCAAAAAAATTGGACGGTCCCAACCCATTCATATGACACCTTCAACCAAACGCATCTAACGTGGCTTGCATCAATTTGCCGCCGCGGTATCAGAAATCATTCTTTAATCAGGCAAGTTTCAGCTGGCAAAGTGTCACGATTCAGATAACAGGGCAAGTGGCTAGTTTAGTCAGTATACTAGTAGTAGTACTCTTTAGAAAGCATGAGAGACATATATTACCTGGAGGAGACTTGGTCGGAGAGGCGCCTGCGAATTGAAAATACAATGAGATCAGCAAATGACAGTACGATATATACTGAAATGATCAGAACAAAATGCCAGCTACTGGCATGGTCAAAGAATAGATTATGGCAGTTGGACAAGTACAGGTCAAACTATATAATTTTCAGAACCGGTTTAACCACCGCAAAGTAAAATGGATAAAACAATGCATCCAAGACCGGGCTTAGACTAATGTCCCCATAGCATAATCTGACAAACTGACACCCTAAAGTCGCTGGATTTAACTAAGATTAGCACCACATCTGGAGTGGGGAAGATGAAGGCATCTAGGAACTCTTGATGCCTTCAACATCCTTTTTTTCCCCTCTTCATTGCAAGCCATCTGGTCCAAGATTTCACATCTAGATTTTGCCTCTTCCTGCTATACAGCCATTTGATGGCGACAGTCAGCAGAATTGCTAAAGACCAACTTCGAAACGACACCCGCAACGAAGTAACAAACGCGTAAACGTAAGTGCCGGGTTTTCTCCAAAACAGGATCAACCCATTTCCCATTACTTGGATAACAGAAACTAAAAGTTCAATCAAGGATTTTTTTTTATCCCTCTGCTCATCTTGATCTGCCATGTGTTGCTTAGTTGCTTAGACAGATTGATCCCGCAATTCAACAGTAATTTCCACCATCGTCGGATCAAACATGCATTGCTTGAGCATTTACAATTACTCTGCAATTAAATTCCTAAAACGTGGAAGCAGGTGGAGCAAATCGCATCTGAAATGAAGCAGACAAACATTCCGCGCGGTA
>NC_041392.1:650137075-650149347 GCF_002162155.2 Triticum dicoccoides
CTGCTGACGTCCTCGGAGACGCCGCAGCGCTTGGAGAGGCGGAGCGCGTCGGTGACGTTGATGTTGAAGGCCTTGAAGATCTCGGGCGAGGCGTAGAGCGCGCAGAGGCAGGGCTTCTCGTTCTTGACGGCGTCCCGGAGCGGGCCGCAGCAGGTCTCCGGCGGCTTCTGCGCGTCCGTGCCGTTCATGTAGCCGGCGCAGCCCGTCAGCTTGGACGCGCACGCCGGCGTGCCCGTCGACTGCGCCGCCGCGCCCGCCGCCAGCACGCTCGCCACCGCCAGAAGCAGCACCGCCGCCGGCGCCCGCATCGCCATCTGTCTCTCCCTGCTGTGCAGTGGTGTCACGAGGGGGAGGAGAAGAGCGAAGAAAGGCGGTGTCTTTTTCTTCCGGAGCGTGGACTCTGGCTCTGGCACCGTCGACAGATACAGAGGGTTGGGTTGCTGCCGCTTTTATGAGAGGAGCGCGCCGCGTGTTCCGAGAGAGGACAGCATCCAGCGACGAACGGTATTCGCTCGCGGTTTCCGATTTAGACTTTTCGGGTTCCGAGAAATGTCCATCGACACTTGGCAGCCTACCCCGTCTGATTTTTGTTTCTACTACTTTTATTTTGCGGGGGTGCTCTGTGCGATTCAAATTCAAAGGCTGCAGAATCTTTGTTTACAAATAAATGCAGCAACTCGTGTCTCTCGGATTCTATAAAAAAATGGTGTAAAATCAATTGTTATCGGTAATGTTTTTGTGTCAAATCATGTTGTTATCATGCCAAATCGAATGTTTTTCATTGATTTGCCATGATAGATAGAAAGTATGACGTTCAATTTGTAGCGAATCCAATGTTGTTACTCACTCTCTGCTTCAAATTAATTCAAATTCTAGAATCAAACCTCTCTATATTTTAACCAAGTATACACAGAAATATATACCGCTCCATTTATTTATATAGTTCAAAAATACAATCCATGGTGTTCTATATTTCTTTTTCCATTGTCTCCCTTCGTCCCCTCTCGTCGACAATCTAGGTGATTAGGGTTTCCTTGAAGATGGAACAAGTCCCTCGTAGAAACTGTCTACCTAAGGTTGCCCCAGCGATGCGTCCGACGTTGTCGGAGGGCATGAGGGGGTGTGTCTCCGGCATATATCATGGGACTCAGTCGGTGTTGGCCTTCAGCGGATCACCGTTGATGCTGGATGTTGTCTTTACTCGTGAGTTTACAACTTGAATCCTTCCGACGTACGCTTCTCTTCACCGGCGGCGGTTCTTCTTCTGATGCACCGGTCATGCGAGGTCTTAGCAGGACGAGTTGTTGGTTGTCTGCTACAACAAGCTTTGCCCCGCTCTGGTGAGTGAGGGGCGATAGCGGCGGCGCATCTCTGGCTCGCTCCGGTGCTTGTAGTTGTCGCTGCGTTCTCTATGAATTTAGATGTAATTTTTGCCGTTGCAAGACAGATGATGAACAGACCAGAAGTTTTTAGTTGAAATTCTAAATCAAACCTCTCTATATGTTGACCAAGCATACAGAAAATAAAAATACTACTCCATTTATTTATTTATGTAGCCCACAAAGATTATGCGATTGCTGCATCACGGTCGTGAATAGAAGAAGACACGAGCTTTAGCCTGTCCGTGTCACGCCTTTTCTTCCTCCGGAAACGAACAATACGCGTGTGCGAGTCGGGGTCAGTTGGGTTCGGTTCAAACTTGCGGCCGAGCCTCGCCGGACGAATTCGTCGTGGGCCGCCTTGACTGGCGGTGAGGTCTGACCTGACAGCGCAGCGCGGCAGAGCAGCCGTGGCAGACGTCTCGTCTCGATCGCCGGCCGCGCAGAGACCACGACACGGGGCTGCTCTGCATGTGAAAAAGTCTCCGCCTGAATCTGTGCGCGCTCCTCACGGACGACGGGAACGCGCCGCGGAGGAACGTGCCTGCCCACCGTGACAGCCAATCGATTCCACGTGAAGAAACCAAACCACGCGCAGAGGCTTTTCTTCATGCCATTTTTCCATGCCAACATATGAACCGGGCACATTTGACATTTGACTAGAGTATTTATTTTTACCGAACAGTCGTACATGCTGAATCTTGAATGTTACTCCCTCCGTCCGGGTTTATTAGGCCTCTCAGCATCACAAGCATGTCCCTTTTTATAAAGACCCGCGTTGGAAAGGTGCATGCATGCAACCATTTCATTGGTTGTATTGAAAGCTATTGTTGTTGGTGTCATGGCTGAAAAGTTAGGGGGTGTTTGTTTCTAGGGACTTTTTTGTGTAGGGACTAGAAAAAAGTCCCTCTTAGAGACTTTTTTACCAAACGGGAGGGACTTTTTAGGGACTAAACTAGGCATTTGGGACTAAATGAAGAGTCTTTTTTGGGACTTTTCCAACAATGCCCCTCCATGCATCCATTGGCCCGCCACCCCATGATGTTGTTTGATTGTTATTTTTTTATATACTAGGGGCAACATGGTCATTTAATAACCTCTAGGAAAGGACTAGAGACTTTTTAGTCTCTGGAAACAAACAGGGATGGACTTTTTAGGGACTAGGGACTTTTTAGTTGGGACTAGAAAAAATCTTAGGACTTATGAACCAAACAGGGCCTTAATACACTTCATGTGTGCTTTTTCATTGGCTGCATGCATGTGAGAGAGTGCATTGGGAGTGGAATGGAAGAATTAATGTGAGCAAATTACTATGTGTCTTGGTCTAAGAGAAGTTGTCTTTAGGCCTAAGACTGGTTGTAATGGGGAGTATCATATACTAGTATCATGCATATGATATTAGTCTATGATACTACATCCCTAATGCATAGTATCATATGTTAGTATCATAGAGAACTATATTTATTGTCATGCATGACACAAAGTAGCACATCATTTAATATGATACGGTATCATGATATGATACTCAAGCCTCTCTTTCTTCATTTAATTCTATGCCACTTCATCAAAATTGCTTAGTTGGCATGCATGATACTACCTATGATACTCCCATTACGAACAGCCTAATAAACCCGGACGGAGGGAGTAGTATGTAGTGGCGCTGACCGTGGTCGACCTGTGACCCAGTCAGTGATGGATCCTTCAGTCGAGAGTACTACCTCCGTCTCGGTGAATAAGTCATTCGCGTAGTTTTAGATCGACGATTTAACTAAGTATTACCTCCGTTTCAGTTTATAAGTCCTACGCGTATACCTAGGTTGCCAATTTTATCACCTTAATATAAACTATATAACACAAAAATTATACAGTTTGAAAATAGAACATCTGAAGTTTATATTGATATATTTTTTGTAATATATGACTTGTATTAGGTTGGTCAAATTGATGACCTAGGGACACGCGCACGCCCTGTAAACTGAGAGAGAGGTAGTATGTATTATATGTGACAAAAATATATATTTAGAAAATACTTTCGTGTAGAAATCTAGTGATATACTTTTCATGACATATAACACATATTTAATTTTTCAAATCGATGACCTAGAACTGCACGAATGACTTATTCACCTAGACGGAGGTAGTAGCGTTTTGGCACATGGGAGCGCGTGCTCCTGATTTTTAAAATCTGTTTTAAACATATTTTGAAATGTCAGATAATTCTAAACAGAAATATGGTACATACATCTTGATATTGTACATGCTCACAAAGTTGTTTCGCAAATAACCGACAACTTATGTGTTGTGTGTGAAAAAAAGACAAAATCCGGTGTTAAAAATTGTTTTTTCACAAGACATCCTTTTGTCTTTGTTACAAAAGCCACAAAAATCATCAGTTTTCTCCGAAACTTGACGTGACATGCACATATATTTTTTTCACGTATAGGAGCGCGCGCTCCCGGATGCACCGGCGGATTTCCGCCTTCAATAGGGCTAGTGTTGGTAGAAATGTTCTGAACTACATGGTTTTCTTTAATGAAAATCCTACATGGTTTTCTTTAATGAAAATCGGACGTGGCGGTAGACTAGAGATGAAAGTCCTACAACGAAGCCTTTAGTATCAAACAAGTTGGGTAGATTAGAGATGAAAGTCATAAGATCTCGCGACCAACTCATGGCTTTAACACATGGATAGCAAGCTTTCACGCATCCCTGTTCATAGCTAGTTCTTTGATGATACTCCAATCCTATAACACAAGAGTCAAAGTACTGAACAATCACATCGCTCAACAGAGCACCTTCAGTTGTCAGGCACTATAGCAAAACAGTGCCGGTGCAACAAAATCTGCCACAACAAAAGAGGCATCAAGATTTAAATAAGGGAAAGTGAAAACGCGTGAACTAGTAGCAGCAGCAACGGAGTCAGAATTTGTTTATTTAAGGATATAATAATAAGTTCTAAATGGCAACAAGACGAAATGGTGCGCGTGATTTCTGCTCAGCTCCTCTTGTGCTCTCGGACCTCTTTGATGATGCCTTCGGCCAGGGTGTCTTCGTCATAGTTCTTCCCGAAGAATTTGACAAACTCCATTTTCGGGTTCATCAAGTACCTGTACAAGTAGATGGCCATACGGTCAGCATTTATTTAACATGTACCACTAACGCGAAATGACGGCATAAACGAACATCAGGTCGGTACCTAGTCTACATCCCGCGAAAAAAAGGGTACCTAGTCTTTACATAAACGAACATCCAACAACCAACTTGCTAATTGCTAATTCTCGGTAAACATACTCCCTTCGTTCCGAAATATTTGTCTTTCTAGTCATTTCAAATGGATTACCACATACGGATGAATATAGACATATTTTAGAGTATAGATTCGCTTATTTTGCTCCGTATGTAGTCACTTGTTGAAAATATCTAGAAAGACAAATATTTAGGAACGGAGGGAGTAGTCAGCAGTCCCTACTCTTTGCATCATGATATTTCAGCTTCGTGATAGATAGGCTGAAAATACCTCTTTGGTGGTACACACTTACTAGACATGATTAATGATCTCCCGACTCAACAACTTAAAATGAAGTACGGTCAACACCATAATCAACTCTCATTATAGTAGATGGATACAAAAGTTAGTGAAAATGAAGAACAACTCACTAATGGAGACAGCGACAGAGTCCACGGTGTACCTGGACAGCCTATAATCATCACTCATCACAACAAAGTACGAGTATGATCTATAATGGGTGCCACATGGGTTTGCACCCAACAAATATTGCTTGCTTGAATGGTTCAGTTTGGGAGACACATTAATTAGTTGCAGCTGGACTTATTACAAAGGACAACAGCATGTTGTATGCCAGGTCAAGTCCCCGTTTGAACAGGGCAAGTTGGCCCATCAGACGTTTTGGTTCGAGAACTGGCAAAGGCAAGAATGACCTAATTGTTTTCCCTCTAATGGAGGTCTTCTACTTTTGGTTTCGTTACTGTATACAGTAAAATTGCTATCCTATTGATTAGTGCATATCTACTGCAGATCACATATAACATAAAAAATCAAAGGAGAGTGATAAAATAATAGAAAATGTTAAGAACTTTTTTACATACATGACGATTGAATGATCAACAAGGTAGTCAGAACCCTCCTCCTCTGTCTTCATATAGTAGACTCGATAAGCACGAGCAACCTTCCTCACCTCATCAGAGGTACCAGTTAGTCCTATGAGATCTTGATGGAACTCTGCAACACAGACAAGTGACAGTAGTTTGACATCACAGCTGAAAGCAATACAAATGAGCAACCCACCACTGCTAGAAATTGCGTACCTTTAACATAGTCATGGACTTGCTCAACAGTGTCTCTTTCAGGATCAACTGAGATGAATACTGGCACAATTTCTAGTTTTGCCTTTTCCTCTGAAGAAAATGAAAGCAAAACTTTATGATGATATCCATGGAAACCATCCAAAAATTGAACAAACAAAAAAAAAAGATCTATGTCTGCTAGTGCTGTTTTGTTTCATTTTTTGTCCTTTTTGGAATCTTTAACTACGGCCTATGTTTTTAAGGCGACGCCTTACCGCCTTAGGGAGGGGGGGCGCTTTGGCGCCTAGGCGGGCGCTTTGGACGCCTAGGCGCCCAAAGCGGTCGATTTTCCAAAGCGGAGGGGGAGCGCTTCGACGCCTAGGCGTCGCCTTAGGGACGCTTTAAAAACATAGACTACGACAAATCAAACTATATCCTGAAACTCCACTGTGGCACAATATGTGTTATACAGGAGATGAGTACAGATGTACATGTAGCTGAAAGTCTAAAGCAGACAAAACAATCACATCCTAATGTTCGTTGGGGCTCTAAAGTTATATTTCCACAATACAGGGTAGCTGGGTAACATCCGACCTAACATAGTTGAGGTGTTCTGTGTAATCAAATTTATTGGGGTTGGCTTCAGCAAGGGGAAAAACAACCAATTCATTTATGTACTATAGCGATCACCAGTATTATCTACTCCCTCTATTCCTTTATATAAGGTGTATTTATTTTTCATAAAAATCTAACAATGTAAGGTGTATTTCTCTCCTCAGTTTCCATTTGTGAAACTCCACCATCCAGTATGTGCCTTCCATAAAAAGAAGTATGAGATCGCAAATTGGAAGGTAGTAAAAAAAGAATCTCTCTCCTTGATTGCATGCACTCACATTTCTCTCTCTTCCATCCCAGCGAATTGATTTTATTCCAATGCAGCAGGATTTAGCTGCGTGTCATTAGGTCACTGCTTATTAGTTGCCGCTAATTAAGCTGCTAACCACCTAAATAGTTAAGATTATTTTCGTCCAAAATTCTTCTCAATTGTGTGTCTTGGTGACCGCACCCAAAAAAATACACCTTACATAAAGGAACGGAGGGAGTATTATGTAAAAGATATGAGCGGTACACAAATTCCTTCTGCCATGCCCATGCGCCAACAGAGATTTGCAAATATACATATGTGCAGCATCATATAATTTTCATATAAAAACAGTGTTTGCAGGTTAACAGTGAGACAGTGATGAACTGACAATTAAACTGATTCATTGCCCAATAAAAAAATTAGCTTGACCAAAAGAAGATAAGTGTGCTTTATGATTAACTCGGCACACAACAGTTCTAGTCAAAGCAAGATCCAATTGACTTACTGATTTTATTAATAGTAGCAGCCATCTTCTGCAGTTCATCTGGACAGATGTCAGGGCAGTGTGTGAACCCAAAATATAGCAGCGTCCATTTACCCAAGAAATCCTTTTCAGTGACGGCTTTCCCATCATGATTTAGAAGACTGAATGGACCACCAATAGCAGCAGTTCCTACTGTTTGTGCTGGCTTTACTGAGTTCGTATTGTTCTTCAGCTCTGAGAAACAAGGGACAAGAGATTAGTCACGCTAGATTAAACAATATAGAAGTTTAAGGAGTAAATTGTTTGCACATGGATGGCACTTCCACAAAACGTTAGTAAAGACATGGTAGCATTGGCCTCCCCCATATTCGAAATATATTTTTTCTCATTCAAGTGAAGGAACATGTCAAAATGCACAGATAAAATAGCAGAACATACTAACATCCAGCATATCGGACCTAAATGGACTTATGACTGGTATGAGTAACTATCTGCGTGATCACATGATAGAGTTGGATGGTGCTAGAATTATTGTTCCGCAGGCAAAAGAGTATTGATAATCAGACATTATAATTAATTAATCAGCAGATGTAGCATTAAAAATAGTTAGTTGATTCAAGCTTTAGTAAATAAAAGAAGCAAAATAAGATACTCTTCTGCATATTCACATGATAGGGTAGCAGCTAGAAATACCCGATTCTCGGGTGAAAGAGTATTACAGTCAGAAACATCAGAACTGATTAATCTGCAGATATGGCATCGAAAATAGATTGTTCTGTCAGTTCGTCCAATCGTGCTTTACTACAAGAATCAAAAGAGGAAATTATTAAATTGCTATCAATGTAAAATTCATCTCAGACTGTCCCCCCCTTAAGCCTTACGCTGCCTGGGATTATATATATCTTTTCCAAAGATATGGAACCGCTATACATTCCAACTTTCTATCTGAAATGGCATCGCAATAAAGTTTCTCTTGGCAGTACTAATATCCCAGTACTGCGAGTTGAAACATGATTACAAACCCCATATATGGTAGATCCACACAAAATAAAACTACACTAACTCACCATAGTAATCTACCTTCAATGTGACGCTTCTTTTCCTTGTCGTAGTAGACTATGATTCCTCCTCCGGTCACAAGAAGCAGAAGAAAACTCAACCACGAGACGGGCTGCAAGCAAGCAACATAACCATTGAGAATTACTCCTCGACTAGCACTTTCAATAACATAAGGCAGAAATGGCCCAATTCTGGTGCCTCGTATTCAAAGGATCACTAGTCCTAAATCTCTTGGTTCCACATTTCGGCAACGCACAAGTTTCAGTAGTTCTGATTCAGAACCCGCATCACACAGCAAAGCGCATATGCAGCTAGCACTTCCAATGACAGAAGACAGAAATGACCCATTTCTGGCGCCTCGTTTTCAGAAGTTGTCCTAAATCTCTCAGTTCCACGATGTGGTAACACAGAGGTTTCAGTAATTCCGATTCAGAACCCGCATCACACAGCAAAGCACATATGTAAAAAAAAATGGAGGGCGTCTGAAACACAGCTTACCCCTCCTCGGACGGACTTCCCGGAGTCCCCTTGCTGCGACTTCCCATCCCGCCCGCCCCCTCCGCCACCGCCGTCAGAGCCCGACGCCACCGCCGCGGGCTTCGAAGCGGCCTGCGCCGCGCCAGAAGACGCAGCCGCAGCCGCAGCGGACTTCGACCCGCCCTGCGCCGCTTCGGCAGTAGCAGATGCAGACGCGCCTGCAGCGGCTTCGGTCGAGAAGAAACCCGTCGACGCTCTCAGCGCGGCGACCTGCCGCGCGAAGAAGACACGCACAGACAAACCCATGCGCTGCTTTAGCGACAGAAGAGGAACGGCGGAACGGCAGATTTGGGACGGGCGGGGCTCGTGCTCACCTGATGGGGATGGCGCGGAGGATGGGGACGGGGAGCGGAGGCGCGCACCGCGCGCGCGACGAGCTGGAGCGCGTGCCTCCTCATCGCGGTCGCCGTCGTCGTCGTCTTGTGCTGCCTCTCTCGCTCCCGTGAGACGCGGCGGCGGAGGTGCGGGAGGAGGAGACGGCGCCGCCGGGGGGTTTGGAGCAAAGTTTCTTACTTGTTTAGCAAGTGAGGGCTGAGGGCTTCCGGGCCTTTACTTTATGGCCAGGCCTGTTAAACAGACAGATACTACATGAAGGCCCAAAGAGATTATGCTGGGCCTGACATTTCAGATACAGCAAAGCCTCAAAACACTTCGCTCAAAAATAAAACAAAGCCTCAAAACACTCTCAGCTGAGAGGATGGTGATTCTTGAAGAAAAAAAAAAGCTGAGAGGTTGGTTTTCCTTTTGATTGAGAGGGGAAAACTGAGATGGTGTTTTTTAACACAAAACAGAGATGGTGTTGATATGTATCGCTTTATGCGCGGTAGCTACATCCCTCTTAAACCGAGATATATGCTCCCCTCGTCTGAGGCTTTCCACCACATGTAATTGTTGTGACGGCCCATTTTCTTCCGTTTTTCGCAGTTTGTGATCAAGTCATTTGCTCGTGGTGGTCGACATACACGTATCTTCCTTGTTTTCATTTTCTTTTGGTTTTCTCTGTTTCTTTATCGGTTTTGTTTAGTTTCTTTGTTTTTCACTGTTTTTTTCATTCTTTTCATGGTTTTCATTGGTTTTTCGTTTCTTCATTTCTCTTTGTTTACACTATTTTTTTCCTTTTCTTTCTTTTTTCGTAGTTTTGTTTCTTTCTTGCTTTCTACCAATTTTCAACATTTTTCTTTATTTTTTCTCAGTACTCATTGTTTTCCATCTTGTGCATGGGATTTCTTCGGGTTTTTTCTGTCATTTCCTTTGTTTCTTTTTGGGGTTTCTTCGTGATTTTTTGTTTTCATCAGACTTTTTCTTTCTCTTTTCGTATAGAAGAGGAAAAAATGTATACACAATTAACATTTATTCAAATACACGAAATATTTTTGTGTGTATGTTAAATTATTTTCAAATAAATTATTAACATTTTTACATACATATATTTTTATGTTATCTTTTTATCATACACAGTCTATATTTTTCGTGTGCATCAGGAATATTTTCCTCACAAATTTAACATATTTAAAATACATTATTAACTTATTATACTACATAAACTTTACGTCTACATTTTGCATACACATTGTACATTTTTGGTATACACCTCAAACATTTTTATATACACGTTAAACATTTTTATTTAAAACAATCTGTTATAACTACCTTTTATTTATATACAATGTATTTTCTAAATTAATAAAAAAAATTAACGTTTTTAATACATGATTAGTATTTTCGTCTATATGTTTTGATGTCTATTTTTTCCATATAGATTTTATATTTTGTATATATTATAAACATTTTTATATACACAGGTAACATTTTTCAAATGCATGATTATCATTTCTAATTCTGTATGTAAAGTAATTTTTATAATAGGTATATTTAAAAGTTTTTAAAAAATACAAAGCATAATGTGAAAAGAAAATGAAAGAAAAAAACATGTTCAAGGCCTGTGGTCCCCGCTTGGCGGCCTATTATGGGCGTTGCTTCACGCGAGGCTGAACATAATAGCGGAATATCCTAACGGACGCTCATTGCGGCAGAATGTCGAGCTAACGCACAGAGGCTGGCGACCTAGCGATCAAGATGGGCGGCCCAACTATGAGATAGTACACGCGCTACAGTATTTAGTTTTGGGTACTTTCTGGAAGGTTCCTGACCGGTTTTGGGCACACGAACACGTCACCATGTACCTCCAACGCCGAGGGTGATGCACCGCAGCTCACGTCGAAGGAGACCCGTCCGGAAGCGCGGTACGTAAGCAATTCGGCGGGTGGTTTTGAGGACCCGAAATCCCACACGCCCGGAAGGGACCTTGTCTGGACGCACGGCGGCTATGGGCTGCCCTAGGTCGACCTGATCGCCCCTAGGGCCTCGTGGATCGTCGGCCTGCAACTAGAAGAACGAACGGAGAACGAGGAAGAAGAAGAACGAGGGAGAGAGATGAAAGTAAAGGTAAAAAGTGGTATATGATTTGTTCGATTGTGTGTTGTTCAATCGGCCTTCACCCCTTACATATACATGAGGCGGATGGACTTCCCGTACAAGAAAAGGACTCAAATCACGTCCAAATCATCAAAAGTTACCCTAACCCGGACTACGAGGGCCGGAACTTCCGGTCTGGCCCGGAACTTCCGGACTGAAATTATATCAAGTAGCCCTCTTGCACTGAATCTGCAGGCCGCATACTACTTCGGATGACGATGGTCCCAAAAGCAAAGTTGTAGATCTTGCAATGGAGAAAAACTCTTCAGTTGATCATTTTTTCATCCGAAGTCATCTTGATGTCGAAATCGGCCTCGCAAATCTGCAAATAATGTTAAAATTCCAGTTTCCGGGGCGCACCGCGTGCAAACTTTCGGTTTAGCCCGGAACCTCCCCGGAAGTTTTGCCCGGAACTTCCGGGCCAAACTTATGCAGCACACTGTTTTGGCTCTAACTTTTGCATACGAACTCCGATTTAGAAGTTTTTTATATCGAAATAGATTGTCTCGACAAGACGAAGACAATTCGTGTAGAAACATTACTCATATGAGTCCATCTTGGAGGCATAATCAGCCGAATAGTGTTCTGAATGCAAAACTTCAAACACAACTTCGGCCTTAGAGATTAGATCGGATGACTACGGCCCAAATATCAAAGTTTCTCCTTTTGATGATACGGAACTTTCTCAATTTGAGCACTTTTCATTTAAAGCCTTCTTAATCTTCTTTTTTGACCATGCCAAAATCTGGTGTCAACTGTTCTTGAACCGGTTTTCACTAGTTTTTTCCTTTTCTCTTTCCTTTTCTCTTTCTCTTTATTTCTTCTTTCTTTGTTTTTATGTTTTTTTATTTCATTTTTCAATTCCTTTTTCTTCTCTTTCTATTTCCTTTGTGCTCTTCAGATTTTCAAATTCTTTTCTGTTTCTTTTATCTTTTGTTTTTTTTGTTTGTTTTCTTTCTTTGGTTTCTTATTTCCTTTCCTTTTCCTTTTCTATTTTTTTTTCAAAATATTCAAATTTTGTTTGCCTTTCCATATAATGTTCAGTTTTTTTTAAATATTCTGAAAATTCAAAAAAATCTCGTTACACAAAAAAGTTCAAAACTTTCGAAATTAATGTAATGTACTAGACTTCCATTTTTTAGTTCATGTTTCCAAAAAGTGTTCACAC
>NC_041392.1:650149959-650178657 GCF_002162155.2 Triticum dicoccoides
TCTTCAGATTTTCAAATTCTTTTCTGTTTCTTTTATCTTTTGTTTTTTTTGTTTGTTTTCTTTCTTTGGTTTCTTATTTCCTTTCCTTTTCCTTTTCTATTTTTTTTTCAAAATATTCAAATTTTGTTTGCCTTTCCATAAAATGTTCAGTTTTTTTTAAATATTCTGAAAATTCAAAAAAATCTCGTTACACAAAAAAGTTCAAAACTTTCGAAATTAATGTAATGTACTAGACTTCCATTTTTTAGTTCATGTTTCCAAAAAGTGTTCACACTTCCAAATTTGTTCTCCGTTTCAAAATTTGTTCTCAATATTCAAAAAATGTTTGTGCTTTAAGAAATTGTTTGTGCTTCCAAATTTATTCTATGTTTCATAATTTTTTCTCAAGATTAAAAAAATGTTCATGCTTTAAAAAAATTCTGCGCTTCCAAATTTGTTCTGCGTTTCAAAAAGTTTTCTCAAGATTAAAAAAATGCCCGTGCTTTAAAAAATGTTCATGTTCAAATTTTGTTCTCTATTTTAAAATTTTGTTCTCTAAATTCAAAAAATGTTCGGGATTTTAAAAAGTGTTCACTTTATCAAGAATTTGTTGAAGCTTTTTATTTTTTCTTCTAAAATTTGAAAAGTGTTCGCTTTTAAAAAAGACACTTTTTCAAAATAATTTTCGCGTTAGGAATTTGAGAAAATGTTCGGATCTACATTACCTTTAGCTTCGCGCACCATGTTAAACCAAGAAAGCTTGGCTTTCGCGTTGGCTAGGCTCGTGCATACAAAGATGGAGGTCCCTGTTTTGATCCCTCCCTCGAGCCGAGTTTTTTTGGGGATCTTTTCACTTGCATTGCGCAAATGGGCCAACCCAGCTGGAGACACGCCTATGCGTCCGCTCGACAATTCGCCGCAACGAGCGGCGCATAGGACCTCTCCATAATAGCGCCCCGCTTTAGGCGAGCATTATTCTTGCGTCGCTCATATCGATTGACTCGAGTCATTGGCCCATAAGAAGCCCATATGGAGCTTGTAGATTCTCGATATATATAGCTTGTCTTGCGCACACGTTGGTTCTTTTTTTTAGGCAAACATGCAAACTTTATTACTCAGGTGTCACCGTGACCGGGACGAAGGCAAGGTTTCCGGGATGACCTAACCACACATGACGGCCAACCCCTAAAGCTAGAGCATATTTTGCAGGACTATGGACCTCCACATTCGAGGTCCTAAACTCATGACGAAAATTGTAAGAAATTAAAACTGAAGAACATACCGACATTCATGTATGACTGCACCATAAGAAGATGCACACCCCCTCTCGATCATGTCAATCACCACCTTGCAATCCGAGGCCACTATTATTTTCTGACCATAGAGATCGTTTGCCAAGGAAAGTGTCTCTCTCACTGTGAAAGTTTTCAACGTAGCTGGGTCAATTATATTCCTAAATACCACCACCGATGCACCCAGGAAGGATCTGCGCTGGTCACGACATATGGTACCAACTGCTCCGAAACCTCCCGCCCTTGACGTTGCTGCAATGACGTTAATGTTAGCATCCCCTTGACTCCTTCGATTTATCTAGAGCTTTGGCTTCTTGAAAATAAGAACTAACAAACCAATGAGTAGCATATGGACTACAGAAAATTTCCTCACGCATTGCTTTGCGTCGAGATCCCGATATGGCCCATAGTTTACAACCATTGTTGTGAATTCAGAGGCTTGCAGAGACTCATGCGTGGTGAACAACCAATTCTTGGCACTGGGATCCTGGTTTACACACAAGTGTGCCACCATCGTCTCGTTTGGCAATGCCCAAATGCTTCGGGACATACTAGAGTCCAACAAGGAATGTCTCCAACTATCACGCGTGCCACACAGAGCACAGACATCCTTGACTGTCATATTTCTGTGATGGTACACGTCATCGAGTTTTGCGCTAATCTCCAGGCAAAGACATGTACTTTAGAGGGAACTTTAGTTTGCCAAATAGCCGACCAACTTGAACTCTCATGGGTGCCCAACGAACTGCCTCCTTGATGCTCTATCCAGTCCTCCCTAGCTCTCTTCATGTTCAAGATCATGTGATAAAATGACCGGACAGAAAACAACCCCCTCTCATCAGGATGCCACGCCCAAAAATCATCAACTTGTCTGGTGCAATTTGGTATTTTCAAGATAGCTTCTACGTCAAAATAGGGACGAACACCAGTCGAACAAGATCTTCCCGCCAAGATGCAGTAGTGGCATCAATTAGCGCCGCAACATTAGCGCCGGGGAGGGGGGTGTTGACTTTTTTAACACAACATAAATGCAAGTGCTCATATATACGTGCATACACTCACCCCTTTAAACGCACACACGCACACCCTACCCAACGAACACCTCCAAGAGATTGAGCCGGCATATCATCTTGAGATTTTACGATGTCATCATAGGCGCCTCGTAGTCGACCAGAACGTTGCCTCCCACTGAACACGTATCGCCAAAAATCCTGAAATAAATCCAAGATAAATATGAGCACCGGGACATGAACCCTGGTAGGTTGGGAATACCACTTTCCTCCAAACCATCCAACCGCTATGTATCGCTTTATGAGCGGGAGCTATATCTCGTTTAAACCGAGATATATGCTCCCCTTGCTTGCAGCTTTCCACCACGTGTAGCTATTGTGCTGCCCAATTTTCTTCTGTTTTGCACTGTTTGAGATCAAGTAGCTCGCACCAGTGGTCGACGTATTGGTTTCTTTCCTTTTCTATTTTCTTTCATTTTTTTGGTTTTCCCTGTTTCTTCACTGATTTTCTTCAATTTCCATTTTTTTGTTTTTTACCTGTTTTATTCATTCTTCTCATGATTTTCATTCATTTTTCTTGGTTTTCGTTGGGGGTTTTAGCTTTTCTTTGTTTTCATTTTTTTTCTATCTTGTTTCCATCTGTTTTCATTGTGTTTCTTTCTTTACTTCTATGTTTTCTTCTTTCGCCATTCTTTTGCATTGATTTCTTCGGGTTTTCTTCCCTTTGTTTCCTTTTGGCCTCTTTATTTTTTTGTTTCCATCAATTTTTTTCTTTTTCTTTTCGGCATAGAACATGAACAATTATTATACACGATTAACATTTATTCAAATACATACATTTCTGTGTCCATGCTAAAATTTTGAAATACATGATTAACATTTTTAGACATATTATTTTCTGGTGCCAATTTTTTCCATACATACTCTACAATGTCTTTATGCATCAGGAACATTTTCATAGATGGATATAAAATATTCAAATACATAATAAACTTTTTCTAATCCATATTTTTTATGTCTGTTTTTGCATACACATTGTACATTTTTTGTATACATTAGGAACATTTTTATACACATGTTTAATACATATTAAATAAATTATTGACATTCTCTTACAAAAAATATCTGTTGTGTCTACATTTTTTCAGAAACAATTGTTCATTTTTTAGATGTTAGGAAACAAATTATAAATATTTAACATTTTTCATGCATGAGTACTTTTTTTCTGATATATGTTTGGATGTATTCTTTTTTCCATACATATTGTACATTTTTTATACATTAGAAACATTTTTCTATAAACATTTTTTTCATATACTCGTTACACCCGCAAAAAGAAAACTTAATTTTTTTGATATGAGCGATTAGCATTTTTCAATTATGTATGTGAATATGATTTTTATAATAGATATATTTAGAATATTTCGATAAATAAATAAAGATAAAACAAAGCAAAATCTGGAAAAGAAAGAAAGATAAAACGCTCAAGGCCTGTGGTATGCGCTGGGCTGGCACACTTCAAGCGAGGCTGAACATAGTCGCGCCTATTTCTCGCGTTATGCGAGACGAGAGGTTTCTCTCACATAAGAGTGCACGAGCTGGGCAGGCCAACAAAAAACACGCATAAAATAAAATTTGAAAAGAGTTGAACAAGTACTTCAAAAGTGTTGAACAAGTATTTAAGAAAATGGTGATCATTTGTATAAAAATGTTGATCATTTGTATAAAAATGTTGATAATTATCCATAAAATTTTTGAGCAACTATTTGAAACTTTTGAACAAGTATTTTAAATTTTCTAAATAAATATTTAAGAAAAATGTTAATCATATATATAAGAATGTTGAACAGGTATTTGAAAAACGTTTAACATGTATATGAAAATATTGAAGTATTTAAAAAATATTGATCATGTATATAAATATGTTGAACAAGTATTTGAAAAATGTTGAACAAGTATTTAAAAAATGTTGATCATGTATATAAAAAATGTTGAACAAGTATTTAAAAAATGTTTAACGAGTATTTAAGAAAAATGTTAATCATGTATATAAGAATGTAGAATGAAACAAAAATAAGCAAGGAAAAAATAATAAAAAAGATATTAAAAATCAGAGATGCAAAAAGAAATAAAAGTAAAGATAACGGAAAAACAAAGAAAAAGGGAGAAAACCGGATCCGGTCGCCTCTAGTAGGTCGCGATCCTAATAGTAACTAGTAGCTGGAAGCTAGTGGAGTGAGTAGCTGTGCCGGCGTTCCCCGTGGAGACTAGTGTTCTATTCTTGGGCGATGTTCTTTTCTTCCCTATTTTTCAATTTGCGTGCGTGAAAATGGGTTTTTTCGACCCGCTTAATATGAGAAATAGGTTTTTTTTAGGGGAATATGAGAAATAGGTGCTGCGTATATTCCCGCCCCGCTTTATGCAAGCATTATGCTTGCGTCGCTCATATCGATTGACTGGAGTCATTGGCCCATAAGAAGGCCATCGCATATGGAGCTTGTCTTGCGTCGGCCTAACGAGCGATACCATGAGTATCTGAGCGTCCCCTAAAAAAATGAGCATCCCAGCGAGCGAGTGAACGCCTTTTTTCTTTTCTTAATTCGTCTTGATTTCGGTCTGTTTTATATCAATTAAAATCTATGAATTTGGAAAAAGTTATCAATTTGGAAAATGCTCATGAATTTCAAAAGTGTCCATTTTTTAATAATCATGTTCTCAAAATACTCATGAATTTGGAAAAATGTTACGTAATGAACTTTGAGTATACTCATAAATTTAGAATATGTTTGTAAAATAGCAAAACAATAATGAAATTTAAAAAACGGTCTTTAATATAATAAATGTTCACAAATCCATAAATGTTCCCTGGATTAGGGAATTAACGGTGGGAGTTGGAGATAGGGCTTAGGTTAATTTCCCTTGTCTAGTCCATCTTCAGTTTGTAGAAACCAAACAAACGAATACAGTTTCTCCTCAAATGTTACATGTAATCCTGTTATGCGCCAAACAAAAGATTGATAATAAAACGACTTATCTCGTATCTAATCACAATACACCTCGCCACTCTAAAGTCGCATTCCCTTTTCCAAATATTGCCAAACGCGCTCTGGGCTTACGGCCCTTCCAGCTTTGGGTCCTTTCCCTAAAAAAAGGTGAAGGAGAGAGCCTTTGTGTTGAGATCAGGGCGTTAGCCATTGCTGTGTTACAAGCGGCATGGTCAGTGATCCGGCTGCCCAGTCTGGCCACTGGTCCCGATCGAGAGATCATGCAGCAAGTAGATTAGGCTAGTCATAGTGGGAGTAACTTAATTTTTTCTTATGTGGCAAGTAGTAAATAAGAAGTAGTAACATAATATGTTACTGTAACATAGCACTTTCTAAGACAACATAAGTCTACAAGTTATTAAATGAGGTCATATATAACAATAATACTATGTTACTTTGCATTATGAAGATAGTAATTTAGACTAGTGTCATGCCACTGTGACCAGCCTTATTCCTTCCGGGATCCCGGCCATGGCGACGGATCCCACGCATGCGGGAGCAGCGGAGCACAAGACTCGGCGGTTTCTTCTCGCGCGCGTCCCCGGGGATCGGGTCCTAGTAGAAAAACAATGCACACGCTCGTGCGTGCGTGCAGCGACAAGAACGGCGTCCCACCCCGCGCCGCGCGCCGTGCGTCTTGGATCTGCGGAAGCCGGATTAGTTTTGGGCCGGTCGCCTCGCCGCACGGAAAGATAGGCCGGCACCGGATTAGTTTCGAGTTAACAAGTAACGGAGGGTGGATTGGCTGATTCTTTCATGGGCTGGGCGCCCGTGGTTTCGATCAAGGTATTGACCGGCCATTACGTCGCGGGTTTGCTTAATCCATTGCCATTGATCCGTTGTCCGAGCTGCTCTGCTAAGCAAGTGCAGGAGAGAGCTTCTTGTATTGTATGGACACGATGCCACGAATTCATGAACGTGTCCACTCATTCTTAGTTCTCCCACTGCTGGCACAAGTACCCCATCCCCATACGTTGTTGTTTATTAGGTTTGCACGCTTGCTTTGCCTGGACCTCGTTCCACGCCACCCGTTCCAACTACGACGCCGATGTGAAATGCTACTGCTTCCTCCCTCCGTACCACGTGCTTGGCCGATCAACACGGACGCTGGAGTACAGCAACAGAAAATGTTCTCTACTCCATATTTCAAGGTATGTGATTGCTAACCAGGCCTATCGCCTGGTGAAAATGTTCTCTACTGGCGCTATTAGGGATGGATGGATGGGGGCGTGACGGGATGGGCAGCCGTGAGCTGCACCTGCACGTACATACTTGACCGGACGAACCAGTAGTATAGTGATGGGAGTCGCGCCAGCGATCGGGGTCCGGCCCCAGACCGTGACATCCGGATCGAGTTCTTTTTTTTCTTTTTTTTTTCTTTTGCGGGCAATCCGGATCGAGTTCGAGTGCACAGCATATGCGTGCGAGCGCGTACACGTGCGGCGTGTCACGCCAGCTAGACGAGCTTCTTTCCTTCCTTCTCCGCGTCCATCTGTTGGAATGGAGCTGTGTTGCCTTGCGTTTTTTCTTTTTTCTTTTTTGCTACTTCTATCTAGTTGATGAAGAGATGCTGACAGTCTGGGCCTAATACCAAACAAACCTCGTAGCCAAACCTAACATCTAAGACCTAAGGTCCCAACTAGGACGCCTGCCGGGTATGGGCACCCACCAGTCCGACGCACTCCTCAACCAAGACACCTGCCGGGTATAAGACCGCCACAGCCACCTGCTACCAATCCATCTTCAGTGCCGCCACCACCCCACACGTATCCATCCACACGCGTCCATCGCCAAAGCTCCGCAGTGCCATGCCGCCTCGTCAGCCTTGCGGTAGATGAAACACCGCTCCTCCTCGTCCCCTCCAGCCAGCTCCTGTTTCAAAACGATGCCCTCCGGCCTCTCGAGAGAGCATGACAACGAAGGCACTTTTGGCGATCCCTACATCCCCATACCTAAGATAGATAATGAGATAGTTCTTCCCCGGTGAGGTTGGAAAGAAGGAAGAAGAAAAAAGTGATTGATGCAGCATAAAATTTCAGGCGCCTGAAAAACAGCAAAAACGTATTAATTGACCATGCTCTATCTTTGCCGACTTGAAAAGATCAAACTTACTTTCTTTTCGAGCAAATAATATCTGGACCAACTGCAGGACATACCTTAAGAAAGAACAGAAAAAGTACGGAGTAGCATGCATGAGGAGTCAATTATTATATACTCCAGGACTAGGCAGCATAAATTGGAGCGTGACAGCGCCACCCCGTTTTAACTTTGTCCTGTCTTTTGCACGGAGGAGAACAGCAGGTACCTATGTGACCGCCAAGCGAGATCACTGTGCGCACAGCCGCGACGAAAGCAACTAGAGCCAAAAGCTTTGCTCCCGACACGACATCTACTCGGCTCATCTCGATCCAGCCCCACGCGACAGCGACGGCATACAGCTTCCCATGCCGACACACCTTCTCTTTCTTTCTTCGGTCGTCGTGGCCTTTCGCCGTCCTCCGCCGCTGGCGATCGGCTTGAGCTTGACCCGTGAACAGTGCGCGCACGGACGAGGCGAGCCACCCCATCCGGGAGGACCTCACTACGGATGTACTCCCTCCCTTCCGAATTACTTGACATGGCGCGCTTTGCATGCACGAAGAGGAGCACGGCGCCGGCGATCACGTGATCCGAACTGGGCGTTCCAACTTCCAACAGTGCAGCCGGCGGGACGACAGAAAAAGTGGCGCTGGCGCTGCTATCCCTCCCTCATACTCCTGTAGCGTACACCCGGTACGCACCTCTCCGCAGTACTCCTACTACCTTTTCGAAGAGAAATGCGACTCTGTACAGGGTGAGGACACTCTCCTGTTCTCCCCGGGGTAGCAAGTCGCCAATGCCAAGGAAGAGACGGGACAAAACGGCTGAACCGCCAACTGCAATCGGCGCATGCACGCACCCGTCCGCGCGTAGCCAGGGATACGTCCGAGCGAGCAGCTAGCCAGCTAGCGGGTTGAGGCAGCAAGCAACCAGCCAGAGATCGTACACACTCCCTCTGTAAAGTAATATAAAATTGTTTAAATCACCAGTACAACAATTACAGTGATCTAAACGATCTTATATTAATTTACAGCCGGAGTACCTACTAGGCAGTAGGCGCACGCACCTCCGTTGTTTGTCGATTGGTTATTCGGCCTCCTCCACCGGCCCGGGCGGCCAGACCAATGTGAACAACTATTCCACAAAAAAGTGAATACAGACGAAAAGAAAATTTAGGTTGCTCTATAACCTTAAACTCCGCTGCTACTTTGCCACAGCACATGTTCCACGAGAAGCACAAATGTAGGTGTACAAACGAATGAAAGAACGAAGCACATCGTCACCATGAGGGCGTTGCAGAAAAAACTTTATAACAAAATGCTACGAAAGGCGAGACCATGAATGCAGCTGGAGAAGTAACGACGGGGCCATTGTCCTTAGCTTGTTGTGGTTCAGACACAACGTCGCTAGACAAGAAGGCCAAGAAGAATGTCAACCACTTTGGTGGTTAGCACCAAACCTGACGCCTCATTCGAGACGAGCACCCACAAGCCCCTATCTGAAGCTACCCAAGTCATCGATGAGACAGACAGAGGATCGAGGCCGGCGAGATCGTATTCGGGCCCAGTCTCACAATCGAAGGAGGAAACATTGGATTCAGGGAGCGGATGCATACTGTCGAGAGCACACAACCACCGTTGGAGCTAAAGCGGTGAATGAGCCGCGAAGCTAAAAGGCCAAGAGGGGATGGTTGGCAAAAGAACGGTAGAACAGGGCTAATGCTTAGATCTTGAGGAGAGGAGATGTTGAAATATATTGCCCGCCTTTCTCCATCAGTTCGGACTTTTGAATGAGTTGGCTGGTGCATGAATTCAATATGGTATCCGAGCCAAGAGGTCTTGAGTTCAAAACCCTGTCAACGCAATATTAAAAAAATGATTCTGCGCCCTACATCGATCCCACGTCTAAGGACTAAAATAGCCTAGGCGTGAGAGGGAGTGTTGAAATATATTGTCCGTTTTTCTCCATCAGTTCGGACTTTTGGATGAGTTGGCTGGTGCATGAATTCAATAAAAAATGAAAAGTAGTACAAATTATAGTGCGAGAAACCCCCCGCCCCATGGTGGAAACTGGGAAAGGTAACTATAGAGTGGTTACGTGAAGACATCGAAGTGTATACTGCACATGTGAAATGTCATTATCTAGTATAAGCCAAGGGTTTCATCCATATTTTTAGCTTCATGGCTATATATGGGGATAGAAAGGGGGCGAGGAATCGGGGAGAGTGGTCGGGAAAAAACGGGAGGAAGGAACTGTTTGGATGTCGGTAACTTGAAAATGCTCATCGACGGTCGGACAGGTAGTACCGGGCTACCGGCACCCCCCGGCCTTGGATGGTTGGTCTAATCGACACGGCAAGGGTAGGAAAGGGTTGCGGTGGATGGAGATGTGTCAGAGAACAAAAGAGCAAAGAAGATCGACACCACACTGATCAAAAGAGAGATGAACGGATGAGGCGGCGACTCGAGAGGGGTGAAAATTGAGGGGTTTCACACTTCACGCCCTAGCCCTTTTCAAGATAAAAATGACTTTGGACAGCAACAGATATGACAATGCCCGGCACAGGCCCAGGCCCCGCAGGTCAGTGGCTCCCCGAACCTTGGCCTACACACATGTTCTGTTAGGAAAGCGCGGTCGCAATGGAAAGGGACCGATGCTGGAAGCAGCACAGCAGTAGCAACAAACGTCGCGATCCATCGACCACAGGCCCCTTTGTTCGCTTGCATGCTTTGCCATCCCCCCAGATCGCCACGACACAGACAGACACGGACGGGGACACTACGCTCTCACATCACGCTCAGCCCGTGGCCAGCACCCATCTCCCCTCGTCCCATGGCTGTGGCAAGTCCTCATCTCCCACCACCAGTCCGCCACCACTCCCTCGCCGTGGATCCAGCTCAACATATAGAAGAACAGCATATATGTCTATGTCTTTGTGTTTGGTTCCGACACTGACGAACCACACGCATGTTTTGGCAGAAGAAAAAAAGATTCAGACATTCATTCTTCCCATGATTTGCAGCGAGGAATCGCCATGGATTCATATCATTCATGAGTGGTAGCCAAAACAACGGGAAAAAAAGAAATCTGTTCACATGGATTACAAAAACAATCGGTCTCATTCTGGGAGCTGTCCAATCGGAGTAAAACGTCGCGATTCGCCTTTGGAGTTTGAACTGAGCTCCTATTCTAGTATCTATGCTCATGGATTACACAAACAATCGTTCGACTCCATGCTATCTATGCTCTCTGATAATCGCCACCCTGCTGCGCTGCGCTCCTTCCAGCCATACGTACAAGTGGCAAAAGGGCTTCCTTCCTCCTAGCTCAGTAGCCTATCGCCGCTCGTGTCCGTTAGTATGGTCAGCCTACACGCAGTCTTCGTGAAGTCACTGCAAAATTCACTAGCAAATTTGCTGAATATGTTAGTATCTATAGTCTGGACAAGAAATGGAGAAATGAGAAAGAAACATGCACTAGCAGAAGATGTTTTCTCCCATCACAAAAATAAAAATAAAAAAAGAAGGATGATGAGGTTTCCTTTACAGCATGGACACGCTGGTTGTCTCTGGTGGGCATTCCTGAAGACTGAAGTCAAAGTACCAAAGGGGGATGCTTCCATGGCAAGAACACCTAGATTTTCGGTGGTTGAAGATAGGTCAATTTGGATGTATTAGAAGAAAATCCGCACCTACTGATACAAATGTGGCCATTTCCGAGGTCTCGCAATACATGGGGAGTTTAAATGGGTGATATCGAGGTCGGCAGATGCATATTGTTAGGTGGAATAAACAGGTAAACTGGAAGTGCTTTGCCAACAATGCTAGGGAAAAAATCACGAAACTGGCACTTATATTTGAAGAGTGGATGTGACCAGATACCTAACTGATTCTAAAATGACTAGCAAGCTTTTTTTTTAGTTAAAAAAACAAGTTTTTTTTTTTTTTGCAAGTTGATTAGCAAGCTTTTTTCGGTAGACGAAATGAAACGAGTAACCTTATGCTTGAACAGAAACATACAAACCTGAAAGACTCATCTCCAGTGTGTCTTAGTGCCCCAGCTGCATGCCTGCATCACGGTAGAAAACATGGCTCGTCAACTCTGCTTTCTAGTGGTAGTAGCTTAATGCGATTTTATTTTTTTGGTCCGCATAGAATTGTCATAGTGATGCCGCTCTCAACAAATAAAGATGATCATGCTAAGGATCTGTCCACATACGGGCATATGGTTCAGGAGATCAAAACACTACTTCAAACTCTCGATGAGTTTTTTTTTGCGAGAAACTTCCAATCCATTCTTCTTCAATCATGACAGTACAAAGAACAACAGAGATAATAAAAATTACAACCATGTTCCTGGACCACCTAGCGATGACTACAAGCACTGGAGCGAGTCGAAGGCGTACCGAGCCGGGCAAACCTTGTTGTAGTAGACAGTCGGGAAGTCGTCGTGCTAAGACCCCATAGGACCAACGCAACAGAGTAGCAACCAACAACGATGAAAAAAGTTGTAAATCAGAAGGATCAAACCAGTAAACACCCAAACGAAGACTGGATCCAAACAGATCAATCAAAGACCAGCACCAACCGAATCCCGTGAGATCCGACGGAGACAAATTTCCACACGCCTTCCGATGATGCTAGACACATCATCGGGACGGGGATAAAACGTGGGATACATTATTCCTACTAAGGGACATCGCGGACGCAACATAGCCGCAACCAAGACGCCAAATCTAACAAGAACGAGAATGGCCCCCCTCCCGCCGGCGGGGGGCCGAGATCCTCCGCACCTCCATGGCCTAGAGGCCATCAAAGATGGGGTGGACCGGCGGCGGCGCCAACGTGAGGAGAAGAGCTTTTCTCGATGAGTTTAAGATAAGCTGGGTGTGTTGCTGCGAATAGTGCGGTGTATGTAATGGCTAGGGAAGATTGCACCAAGAAACTTTGTAAAACTTTGCTCCATATTCCACCAGAGTGTCTCGACTCTGTGGTAGCTTGGGAGATTCCTGGGATTTGAATAAGAGTGAAGTGCATCCTAGGTCCTCGAACTATTTTGAAGGTGTCATGTAGGTTCTCAAACTAAGAAAAGTGTCATCTAGGTCCTCAAAAATTCTTGAAGTGTAATGAGTGTGTATATATATGACACCTCTGAAATAGTTTAAGGACCTATGTGACATCTTTGAAATAGTTTGAGGACCAAGATGGCACACATATTGCACTATGAGGATTTGGATGTGATTTTCATAGTTTGAGGACATATGTGACACCTCTGAAATAGTTTGAGAACCTATGATGCACTTCACTCCCTGAATAAAATGCAATAATTCCAACTAATTTTTTTTGAAGAGCTTTCAAATATTTGCCGGGCTCTCCAGACTTGCTGCCCTCAACAAATAATGTTTCGTGTATGTGTTTTTCTTGGGTGCAACAATGTCCTCGTACTGCAACGCAACTGGCCATCAATAATTCTCTTCCTATATAGCTCCGCCACAGCGCACATGGTGCAACCGTGCACTTCGATTTGTCGCCTTCTGCGTCGGGAACTCGTGGGTGCGTACGCCCACATATACTGCCTGCACAACATTGCATGTACACATATATAGCTACACGTAATGGTTCTGCCGTGCGAGTCGCATGATTACATAATCATATATAGCTACACATAATCGAGATAGGTTTAAAATTGCATGATGTGATTATGTATGTGTATGCCTGTGTGCACACGTACTTTGCTTGTGCGTGTCGAGTTCAACTGTCGTTGTGTGGCCACGCCAGCGTCTCGACCGCTCACAACGGACCACACTATGCAAAGTTGACAAGCCGTCCCATATATACAAACCGTAACAGACGTCTTTGGGATGGAGCCAAGAACGTCGCGGGGACAGACGTAGACGTTGCTCTCGACGTGTAGCAAAATGACAAAAGCATACCATATGTACAAATATGGACGGTATCTTTATCCGGGAGAAACTACTATCCAAAACCAAGTGGTCGATGGCCGCACGAAAAAGTTGGTAAAATACGTATATGTCTTTGCACGTATGTATGGGCTAATTCTTTTCTCTGTCGCCCTTTTTTTGTCTTTCCTTGGTCAAAAGCGACCAAGTATATTTCGCAAAAAAAAGCGACCAAGTATGGAGGCTCCACGCATGTACTCCCTCCGTTCTGAATTACTTATCTTGGATTTGTCTAGATACGGATGTATCTAGACTCATTTTAGTGCTAGATACTTCTGTATCTAGACAAATCCAAGATAAGTAATTCAGAACGGAGGGAGTATATAGTGTTGGGATGCACGCGCGCTTGAAATCGAACATGGGAGCAGAACAACTTTGCACTAGGCATCGATGGCACATGTTGCCGCCCTACTCCAGCCGCTTTGGCCTTTCGCTGGAATTTCGTATCCATGCTGCCATGCATGAGAGAGTGTTGTGTCGGTTGCAGAATAATAAGTGGCTCCTCCTCCAGTTATCCACTGATGCAACTAAAATGAATTAATCATGAAACCAAGGCCTATCGCTGCACTGATAAATTTGTATACTGGTTCGTTACTAACACCATTGTCACATCTGCTAGGCTGTTACTCCCTCCTTTTCGGTTTATAGGGCTTATCTCAAAATTTTAGTTTTTCATTTCATAAGGCTCAATTTGGTTGTGATGTTTTTCATCACATATTCAGATTTCAAGGTGCATTAAATCATTGCATGCAAGTACTAAGAGAAAATTGACCAATGCATGTAATTTATGCATGCATGTATTGTAATTAATGCATTGATAAACATACTTTTTTGAGGAAAATAAGAGCATTAATTGGGTGATTTTGCAAACTACAAAAAATATTCCACCATTCACCATCTACCTTGGTTGGTGAGAATTTTAAATTGAGCCTTCTAAACCGAAAAGGAGGCAGTACCTCACCCAGCCCCCAAAAAATGACCATGGCGCATCTAGTCAACATAGACAAGAGAGTGCTCGGATCCCGATGATCCCAAATCCAAAGTACACGCAAAACAAAATAGTAGAAAACCCCAAAAGATGCAAGAGTGCATGTGATCCCAAACATGCATCTAACCATGGTTTCATGCATACCTTCGTGGAGTGCTACCTTTAAGGTCCACACTTCTCACCCACCTGAAAGGCTGAAACACGTACCTGATGAACTGACGGCATGGTTTGCGTGCTTACCGACAGAAAATTTTCACTTTGTCACCTTGATCCGCTTGCTTATGTTGGTCAATCTCAGGGAGTAAACGCATGCATATATTCATGGTTCGTTTAATATGGCCCGTTCGATTTGTCGCTGGAGCAGTGAGCATGAGGACCAGCTAATTAAATTAAACAAACAATGGGGCCAAGCTAATTTGCCGCCACAAATGTTGCTGGATTTCATCAGCTCCAAATGACACTGCACCACTACCACTCAAGAGTTGGCCGGCTTCGAGCGAAGTTGGGCGGCTGCTGAGCTTTGGTAGTCGGTCTCATCCGGCGTGTTCGAGGGGTTGCCGGGCCTCATTTGTCTTCCTGAAGTCGAAGCTGTAGAGGAGGTGCTTCCGCGGAGACGATGATACGGGACGGGTGGTCGGTCTCGATGCCGGCTCGACGCAGGCCCAGCGCTTTTCCTCTGCAATGCTCGTCGGCAGAGTCGGAGCTGCCTGGTCGTTGGCGCGTGTGGTGGACTGTTTGGCATCGACCGGCGCAGGCCTCGGCGCTTGTTTGCGGCGCGGGCTACATCGGTGGTCGTTGATGGTGGACTCGGAGTCGCTCTCGCGGAGGTGTGATGACGATGACACTGGATTGCAACCTTGATGGCGATTTTCTCCTCGGCGGCGTGTGTGTTCTTGTGTGGGTTGTCAGATCGCCCTGTGTGCCTTGTTTTTGCGGGCGTGTTGTGACGGTTTTCGTTAATCAACTGGGCAACTCTCTTTGACCTTTTTCAATGAATCAGGCAACCGCGTTTCAAAAATAAATAAATAAACTACCACTCAAGAGTCAACAGTCGATATAATAGCGTCGCGAGATTATGCTTAATTACTCCAGGCTGCACTGAACACTGAATCCCAATCAAATCTTCTTTGCATAGTAGTGTGCATTTAGATATGGAAAGCGTGGATGACCCGGCAACTGTTTAGTCGAGTCTTTGATTTGACGTAGCCCCATGGTCGAGAAAAAATAAGGTTTATGTAAGTAGTTTTGTGAGGATCCCCAGGTGAGTCGCCCCCCTGCTAGCTATTCAGTGGAAGGCAGCGGTCGGTGCTGGCACAAGGTGGCCGGCCGCGGCGGCGGTGGCTGCGCGCGTGGTCGTCACGTAACGTCACCTTTCACGTGCACACGGATGCTGATATGCATGCACATGCGCGTGGCCGGAATCTCTGTTGATCAGACGACAGTTGGGCTGGCCACATCAACCATATTACAGGATTCCAGATCCAAGCGCCCTCATCTCCGTCCATGGTTTTCTCCATTGGGAGACGAGCACAATCTGCCGGCAAATGTGAAAAAAGTTGCATAATTTGCTAGTGCTAAAATTGTTGCACCAGACTCTACTGAGTCGTGTGGAATTTGAGGTATTTATTAAGGTAGATTGTAATCTGATAAAGAAAAACTATACTTTTTTTCGGGGTAAAGAAAAACTATACTAGATGAATTAAAAAAAATTGAGCATCATTGGAGGGGAAAAGAGACGTAATTTGGGATGATTGAGTTCTACCAAACTTCCAAGCTATTTATAGATAGCAAAATGAGAACGAATGAAGCGCCATGTCTAGATTTGCGTTACTGCTAAATGCAGCTCGTTGTTATTCTCATCTTAAAAATCGTTCGACCACGATTGTAAGAGAAAAACCAACTAAAAGTGGGGTCTTCTTTTTGCAGGGATAGAAGTGTACATAACATATTTGAATATGTGGTTGTTGGTTGTAAGCCCTTACTACATGAGCAATGGAGTTTTTGCACTTCCCGTAAAATGTACTCCCTCTGGTCCTTTTTAATTTGCATATAAGTTTTGTTCAAAGTCAAAGTATCTCCACTTTGACCAAACATATAGAAAAAAGTGTCAACATTCACAATTCCAAATTAATATTGTTAGATTCATTATGAAATATAGTTTCATAGTATGTATATATATGACAAATTTTATCTACAAGCAGTGGTAGTTACCACCTATTTCATTAGCCTCCACGTGTCCCTGAACGTAGGAGCGAGGCAACCGGGTGCGCCAGGTATCGATTGTGGGCAGAACCCTCTAACCCGCTAGCTGCCGTAGTAATTTGAAGTTGGAGAAAGCAATCCCTGCTTTTTAGGTGGGAAGGTACTTATCCTAAAAATAATAATTAATTAGTCAGGTAGTAGCGCACCTCCCGTCAACAACCTTATAATCTTTCGCCTAATCACCCGGCCGGTTGGATGGATAATAGGTTCGTAGCTTATACATCAAGTACGCATTATTCATGCACATTGAGCATGCAGAGTAGGGACATTCCTATAAAAGGCATGCAGAGTATGGAGTATATCCTCTCAAATAAAATAAGAGTATGGAGTAGTTTATAAAAAATGAGTATGTAGTATTCTTTTTAGGAACCGAATATTTAGTATGTAGAGTTTGGTGTATATCTTCTCAAATAAGAAAAGAGTATGAGTATATTGTTTATAGAAAATGAGTATGTAGTATGTTTTTTTGTTGGGGAACCAAGTATATAGTATGTAGAGTATTGAGTATATCCTTTCAAATAAAAAAATAGTATGAGTATATAGTTTCTACAAAATGAGTATGCGCTATTTTTTTAAGGAACTGAGTATGTAGTATATAGAGTATGGAGTATATCCTCTCAAATAAATAAAAATAGTATGCGTATATATATTTCGTACTACTCCATAAAAGGAGTGGTAGTATCCTAAAAAAAAGGAGTGGTAGTAGTATGAAATATATATACGCAAGGAGTATGGAGTAGTATACACATGCAATGAATATTGTGAACATAATTAACAATACTGTATGTACGTACATCTAGCTGATGCATTTCATCATTACTTAAGAAGTACACATGACGTGTACGTACATGATGCAGATGTGATGTCACACATGCATATCATAGGGAGTAGCTAACATTGATCTATGATTTTGTGCATGCAGCTCACTAGCTTCTGTCCCGAGCGTGACGACCAGTCCACCGTTAGGAAGAAGATGTCCCTGTGCCTTATAGGAAAGCAAGAAGGCAGCCCATGGACGCCGATGACAAGCTGCCCGTGAAGTCATAGCAGGTGTATGTATAGAAAATTGTTGCCGCTATCTGCTATGTTGGAGCAGATGGCAGATGCGTGCAGCCATCCTGATACTGTCCATCTTCGTTCCTGGCGTGCACCGTGCTGGAGCAGCCGTCTACGCGCATCTGTTCATCGTTGGGCCTGCCACCTTGCCGGAGAAGTTGCACGTAGGGCTAGGCACAACCTTTCATCACCGCCTTCGCCGCCGAGTGAAGCAGTTGCCCATTCTTGTTACTGATCATATGTCGCTACCATACCAGGGACGAATCAATAGGTCGTGGGCGTCCACGCTATGTTCCCGTAGTATGGAGTATGAAGTACTCCCTCTATTCCAAAATAGATGACTCAACTTTATACTAACTTTAGTACAAAATTGGGTCATCTATTTTGGAACGGAGGGAGTATGTATCTATTAAGCAAGTAAAAAAATATGGATTATATGATATATAAAACGAGAGTATGTAGTATATCGATCGTGTGCCGCCCCCGGCGAGTACAAAACGCTAGTATAAAGTATGTAGTATGTAGCAGCCAACGAGTATAAAGTACATGTTATACTTCCAGTTGATCATGCATCTGATAGGCATTACACGGTCTAGTGGGTACATCTTGCATGCATACATGATTTCAGCCATGGAACATAGCCGTGCTAGCATTCATATCTACGCGAAAAAAGGATCTCCGTGAAGAACCTCCTCCGGATTGTGTCTATTCAATTGAAGCCACCGGCAAGATCTTCATCCACTCAACAAGAAAAGGAGAATTTCACGAAGGGTTTTGGGCACCAATCTTCCTCAAGCTTACGGTGGCGTCGGAGAGTATGAAGACGACGCACAGCCGGCCGATGCTGCAGAGCACAATCTAGAGATGTAGATCTTGCAAAATATCTAAACGATATACCGTGAACAAGGAGCTTGGAGTAGAACGTCGTCATCGCGTCGTGTTGGCAGTTCAAATCTAGGCCGCCGACGGCCACGTACTTTGTCCATGTCGCCGGAGAATCGATCAAGTAGAAGCAACATAACAGAGGCTCAAACCTACAATATGAGAGATCATATCAGTGGTTGATCAATCATGTATGCGTACGTGTGGGATAGGATGAAAAACAACAAGAATTAACATTAATACCTACGTCTCCTCATCTCCTATCGAACATGGTGTTGACGAGTGCTTTTCGAGAAGGGCTCTTTATATCGGAGGTAGTTTTACATCGGCACCCGATGGCCACAAAAATAGGAGCGACTAGTAAATCTAATTTCAAAAAAGAAAAACAACCAACTAGCTTCACAGTCCAAACCCGTTAATCAATACCCACTTCGAGACTAGATCTGACGGCAACGGGAGCAGAGGTAACTACCACCTAGTGGTAGGATGTATTTTCCCCATATATATATATATATATATATATGGTATTGTAGATGTTTTCTCAAGATTAAAAAAATGCCCGTGCTTTAAAAAATGTTTCTTGTTCAAATTTTATCTACAAGCAGTGGTAGTTACCACCTATTTCATTAGCCTCCACGTGTCCCTGAACGTTGGAGCGAGGCAACCGGGTGCGCCAGGTATCGATTGTGGGCAGAACCCTCTAACCCGCTAGCTGCCGTAGTAATTTGAAGTTGGAGAAAGCAATCCCTGCTTTTTAGGTGGGAAGGTACTTATCCTAAAAATAATAATTAATTAGTCAGGTAGTAGCGCACCTCCCGTCAACAACCTTATAATCTTTCGCCTAATCACCCGGCCGGTTGGATGGATAATAGGTTCGTAGCTTATACATCAAGTACGCATTATTCATGCACATTGAGCATGCAGAGTAGGGACATTCCTATAAAAGGCATGCAGAGTATGGAGTATATCCTCTCAAATAAAATAAGAGTATGGAGTAGTTTATAAAAAATGAGTATGTAGTATTCTTTTTAGGAACCGAATATTTAGTATGTAGAGTTTGGTGTATATCTTCTCAAATAAGAAAAGAGTATGAGTATATTGTTTATAGAAAATGAGTATGTAGTATGTTTTTTTGTTGGGGAACCAAGTATATAGTATGTAGAGTATTGAGTATATCCTTTCAAATAAAAAAATAGTATGAGTATATAGTTTCTACAAAATGAGTATGCGCTATTTTTTTAAGGAACTGAGTATGTAGTATATAGAGTATGGAGTATATCCTCTCAAATAAATAAAAATAGTATGCGTATATATATTTCGTACTACTCCATAAAAGGAGTGGTAGTATCCTAAAAAAAAGGAGTGGTAGTAGTATGAAATATATATACGCAAGGAGTATGGAGTAGTATACACATACAATGAATATTGTGAACATAATTAACAATACTGTATGTACGTACATCTAGCTGATGCATTTCATCATTACTTAAGAAGTACACATGACGTGTACGTACATGATGCAGATGTGATGTCACACATGCATATCATAGGGAGTAGCTAACATTGATCTATGATTTTGTGCATGCAGCTCACTAGCTTCTGTCCCGAGCGTGACGACCAGTCCACCGTTAGGAAGAAGATGTCCCTGTGCCTTATAGGAAAGCAAGAAGGCAGCCCATGGACGCCGATGACAAGCTGCCCGTGAAGTCATAGCAGGTGTATGTATAGAAAATTGTTGCCGCTATCTGCTATGTTGGAGCAGATGGCAGATGCGTGCAGCCATCCTGATACTGTCCATCTTCGTTCCTGGCGTGCACCGTGCTGGAGCAGCCGTCTACGCGCATCTGTTCATCGTTGGGCCTGCCACCTTGCCGGAGAAGTTGCACGTAGGGCTAGGCACAACCTTTCATCACCGCCTTCGCCGCCGAGTGAAGCAGTTGCCCATTCTTGTTACTGATCATATGTCGCTACCATACCAGGGATGAATCAATAGGTCGTGGGCGTCCACGCTATGTTCCCGTAGTATGGAGTATGAAGTACTCCCTCTATTCCAAAATAGATGACTCAACTTTATACTAACTTTAGTACAAAGTTGGGTCATCTATTTTGGAACGGAGGGAGTATGTATCTATTAAGCAAGTAAAAAAATATGGATTATATGATATATAAAACGAGAGTATGTAGTATATCGATCGTGTGCCGCCCCCGGCGAGTACAAAACGCTAGTATAAAGTATGTAGTATGTAGCAGCCAACGAGTATAAAGTACATGTTATACTTCCAGTTGATCATGCATCTGATAGGCATTACACGGTCTAGTGGGTACATCTTGCATGCATACATGATTTCAGCCATGGAACATAGCCGTGCTAGCATTCATATCTACGCGAAAAAAGGATCTCCGTGAAGAACCTCCTCCGGATTGTGTCTATTCAATTGAAGCCACCGGCAAGATCTTCATCCACTCAACAAGAAAAGGAGAATTTCACGAAGGGTTTTGGGCACCAATCTTCCTCAAGCTTACGGTGGCGTCGGAGAGTATGAAGACGACGCACAGCCGGCCGATGCTGCAGAGCACAATCTAGAGATGTAGATCTTGCAAAATATCTAAACGATATACCGTGAACAAGGAGCTTGGAGTAGAACGTCGTCATCGCGTCGTGTTGGCAGTTCAGATCTAGGCCGCCGACGGCCACGTACTTTGTCCATGTCGCCGGAGAATCGATCAAGTAGAAGCAACATAACAGAGGCTCAAACCTACAATATGAGAGATCATATCAGTGGTTGATCAATCATGTATGCGTACGTGTGGGATAGGATGAAAAACAACAAGAATTAACATTAATACCTACGTCTCCTCATCTCCTATCGAACATGGTGTTGACGAGTGCTTTTCGAGAAGGGCTCTTTATATCGGAGGTAGTTTTACATCGGCACCCGATGGCCACAAAAATAGGAGCGACTAGTAAATCTAATTTCAAAAAAGAAAAACAACCAACTAGCTTCACAGTCCAAACCCGTTAATCAATACCCACTTCGAGACTAGATCTGACGGCAACGGGAGCAGAGGTAACTACCACCTAGTGGTAGGATGTATTTTCCCCATATATATATATATATATATATATATATGGTATTGTAGATGTTGATGTTTTTTAATATAAATTTGCTCAAAGTTTGCAATGTAAATCTAATATGCGGAGTAAAAATAACCGGACGGAGTATGCTTTTTTTTAAAGAAAATATACTTATGCAATTTGAGGCTGCTACAATGAAGTGTGGTTTTTAGGTTGACTACAGTGCAATTTGAGATGATCGAGCTTTACCGAAATTTCAATCTATACTTCTCCTTCCTGATGAGAATATAAGTCAAGCATGGATCTTGGTTTGATTAGTGGAAAATGAGGTGTATGTCATAAAAAATATTTTTAGATCATCCTAGAATGAAGTTTATAAACATATATTTTTCATGACATACTATATAACGTTTTGCTAGGTAAATTCTTGTGGCAGACCAAACATTCCCATCCGGAGGGAGTACTAGGCATAGTGGAACTAGGACATAATTGGTTTTTCTCATCTCACAATGAAGTCGACTTCATTGAATGAAGTAGAATATGCATTAGCATTTTTTAACATATCATTAATATATATGAACTCTTTGTGCAAAATGTATGTGTGTAATTTTGATCATTAACATATATGAGGATGCAGTTTCATGTTTTTTTTTTTTTTTTGCCGGGAGGATGCAGTTTCATGTTAACGTAAAAAGAATTGTTGGATACTTGGATGCAGATCCAACTTCCTGCAGAATCAACTACTGTACTAGTCGGTCCCTTGTGTACTATCCCGTAAACAAGTTGAACCATATCAGAAGGAATTAACTACACTGTCCTCGTGGTATAATGTCATCCAGTAATTGCCATGATGAACGATCTACACATTAGGCTCGTGCACATGTACTTTTGAAACAAAGAGCCAGCAGCACGTACTTGGAAGTTAATTGCGGCAGGACAGATCACACTTACGCTTGAGAACTTTGTACAGGATTAGTTAATTGATTGCTTCACTTGAGAAGTTTAGCCCTCGTGAGCTCATTTCAAGGGACAAAACGTGCACGCAAGTAGTGTGCACCAGTGACTGCACATGTCCTCAGTTCCTTCTATGTACTGCATGAATGTAGGATGATCTTGTTAGGATGATCTCCACCGTGTGGGCCCAACGACCCACCGGGCCCTTAGATCTGCGTCCTGATCGGGGGCGCTCAACCTACTATGGTTGACGGGCCCCTGTCACCTGCACTATATAAAGATCTCCATCGTGTGAGCCCAACGGCCCACCGGGCCCTTAGATCGGCGTCCTGATCGGGGGCGTTCAACCCACTATGGTTGACGGGCCCCTGTCACCTGCACTATATAAAGAGGTGGGGGCCGACGGCTCGCATCACGAGGTTCGTCACGACGCCGTACACCCCACCTACACCCCCTACCGATCTAGGGTTAGTGTAGTGCTGACGGGAAGCACCGCCACCACCTCGCCATATCACTGCAATCACGCCGCCACAACAACACCATGGCTGCTGGTTCTGCTCCTCGAGCAGAAGGAGAAGGTAAATTACCGATTGATCTAGCCTACCCGATCACAGAGGATCTATCAATAGTATCAGTCCATGCTAGGCTATGATTTTCGGTGCAAAGTATAAACAGAGAAAGAAAAAAGATCCCTCCCCAAAAGAACCCTAGAAGGGCAAAGAATGAATCCTCAACGAAAAAAGTAGCGCCGCCACTCCGGCCGCGCCTGTTCCTCTTGATCCCCGCACGCATCGGCAAGCCGAGGTGCAGGGACGAAGAACCAACCCCTGAATGGGGCAAAGTGTACCGCGGCCGATCCGTTCGACGGCGGCGCGCTCACCACAGAGGGGAACGCGTAGCCGGCGAAGGGAATGACAACGGCGAAACCACCGGCTGCTCCGACGCCGACGACCACAAAAAAAACAGGGGGTGAGAGGGGGCGCAGCCGCCTGTCTCTCTCGTGTGGGAGCTGTAGGTGGAAGGAGAAAGAAAAGAAGGGGAAGGGGAAAGGGTGCTCGCGCAGCGCGGCGGTGCGCCGTCGCCGCCGGCGGCCGGCGGAGCCCCAACCCCGCTGCATCACAGAGAGAAACAAAGGCGGGCTTGAAGGTGAGAAGAGGAGGGCACAAATCCGACCATGTCTCTCTGTTGCAGGAAAGGAAGGAAGGCGAAGCGCGGCGCGGTGGCGCGCGGTGGCTTTTCGCTGCCGTCACCGGCGACTGGCGCAGTGCGGTGACCGACCGGCCGGCGTCGAGCGCCACGGCTCAGAGCAAGAGAAGAGCGGCGCGCGGGGGGAGAATGGATTAGGTTTTCCCCCGCAGGCGCTGGGCACCGTTTTGCTCGGGCTACAGGCGCGCTGGACCGTCAGATCTCATCCAACGGCCAGGAGAGAGTAGGGCGGGCGGCAGCAGGCCTTTTGGGCCAAAAGAGGAGGTTGCGCTGGGCCAAGGCCAGCGACCAAGGCCGAGGCCAGGCTCGGCTCGCGCGAGCACGCGGGGGCGCAGGCCGTGGGCCGCTGCGGGCCTCCCGCGCCAGGCCAAAGCCGGCTGGAGCTGACGTTTTATTTCGTTTTAATAGTTTTAGTCCAGTTTAGAACCGAAAAGTAAACAGAAAAGTTTCTGTAAAGAATAAAGAGTTCATGGATTTTTATTCATGTTTTTCCGCTGCGTAAATAATTAATAGTGCTATTTACAAAGAAAATAAAAGTTTAGATAGAATTATATTTAAAGATCATATTAAAGTAATTATTGAAATGAAATGATTATGTTATTTTTATGACCAACTTTGCTAATAACATGATCATGTTTTATTATTGAAAATAAAAGTGCTCTTTTAAAAGTGAATAGAACTAAAGTAAAAGATTAAATTGTTGCTTCTCTAATGCATTTTGAACCAACCGATTAAAATTGCTTAGAGAGAGTAAAAGAGTACGGAATTGTTTCTGAATAGAATATTATAAAGTTTTCGCTGCAAAGTAAAAGTTTTATCCTCCAGTTAAATTGGAACCAACGGGAAAATTTAATTGGAAGAATTGTTCTTAGCAATGTTTTTCCCCTTGTGGGTGAAATAAGATGCAGATAGTTTCCCTATGATAAAAGAAAGATATTTGTTTTGAAGTTAAAATATGGTATTGTTATTTTCTAACCAACGTTGATGATAACAGTACTATAATTCTATGAGTCTTATGTTCAAATCTTAAATCTCTGATAATTTTTGTATCAAAGTAATCAATTTTCAGAGAACAGATAAAGATCAAGAAATGCTCTTGAGCTAGAGAAATGTATATTTTTCTTGTTCCCGTTGCAATAAAGTTGATGATGATGATTATTTCTTAGCAAAGTTGTTTAATAGAAATACTATCATCACATTGTTTATGAGTTATATGCATTATTTTCATTTCCGCCCAACGGTGATATGGAATTAATGTAGAAGGATGGTGTTTTATTCTAATTCTGCCACAACGATGATTTAGAATATAAAAAGAAAGTTTTAAAAAGTTTAATGCGCATATTTTTTTAACCAGACCAACATAGGGTTATTTTTTATGCTCATTATTGTTGATTATTGGCTAAGTTTTCTCAGACTAAAAGTTTTCCATGCTTTCATTCATGAAAGCGAATGTCTGGGTACTTGTGACCCGAAAGATGACCAAGAAAGGTCATAACATGAGAGAATATGTTCTCTCCAAAGAATGGCTTCAAAAGAAAAGAGGTAAATCATTGAGAGTCTTGGTTGACGAATGGCTTTCATGTATTCTATATGAAGAAGTTTTTTCAGTCAACATGATTTGAGATGAGACAAGCAACATGCATGTTTAACCAACGTCTGATTAAGCATGTGTGTCAAAGAGCGTTCGAATTTATTTCTGAATTTGATGATTGCGTATGCAGTCAAAAGAGCCAATTCTAGCAATTATGTTCCTTACAGGGAATTACCCGCATAGCGGGAAAAGAGGATTATGATAAAACCCGCATGGCAGGAAAAGTCTGGAAAAATACCTGCGTAACTGGGTAAAGTTAACATAGTATTATGTCAAAAATCCTGTATGGCAGGAGAAATGTAGGCAAAGGACTTATCTTGAAAGATATGATGACTCATGTGCGTTTAATGTGTCCCACTCTGGGAGAAAAGTATGGAGTAGCTATTATGCTTTCCTAGTATCGATTGTACACCTTATGTGTAATGGTCATTAAGCACTCAATAAATCCAAAGAGAATAAAAGTTACAGACGAACCTAAAGATAAGAACGATATGCAAGTGTGACTTGCAAAAGTACTAATGATAAAGAACTCTTTTGAGTTTCCGAAATGGAATGAGGAATAAGGAAAAAATACTCCCATACCAGTTAACAGATAACTTCATTACATATGAAGTAATCAGGTAAATGAAGTAGATACTCAAAGTTTCCTCAATTCACAAGAGTTGTGAATGGTTTTTCGAAATTGTGGCAGAAAAGTTCTTGCCACATTTCAAGGGGGAGAAAGAAATATGAGATATCCATTAATGAAGAATGTGATCGTCTGGGGGAGTACGACGGTCATATTAATACCCCTAAAGAAAAGAAATAGCTGTATTCCTGGATCTTTTACAGTTCCGAAAACAGACTAAGGAATACTACGACGACGCTTAAAGTGCCATAAGGAAGAAAGTTTTAACAGAATAAACCAAAATAATAAAGTTTAAAGATACGCTATTTTTAGTGAAGATGGAGTAATCTGGGGGAGCATGTTGTATGACCTATACAACACCTGTTGTTATCCCTATAAAGGAGGAATGAGTAAACATGGATCTTGTGACAAAGGTCCCTATAAAACCCATTGCCTCTTGGAAATGAAAGACTATACAATTAATTTGCCTCTTGGCAATGACAGAACAACAACAACCCCATATGAAAGAAGTGCCAGTACCTGAGACACAGATGGTCTCAAGGAATGAGAAAAATCAGATACTTCTGATTACTATAAAGTCTATGTTAGTGAAATTCAAATGGAGGTTGATCCCACCTCATTTAAAGTGCTCATTCGAGCTTTGAGAAGTGTCTGCTTATCTAAATGATAAGAGACTTGTGAGATGAAATAAAATTGGTGAATCCCAACGATGTTTGGGACTCATAAGTAATTTCCAATGGAGTATAAACAGTAGGCTGTAAAGGGTCTACAAGGTCAATATGACTCCAAAGGAAATATGTAAAGGTGTAAAACACGACTTAAATCGAAAGGTTTTTGCGTGTTTTGCACTAAATAGATTACAATGAGTGTTGGTAGCACATCATGATCTGAGTTACATCAGATGAAAGATATTATGATCCGAGTTACATCAGATGAAAGTAAAGAACACAGGGGATACTGCCTGAAGAAGTCTTTTATGGACTAAAGCAATCAAATGTTGTTTTAGGTTAAAGAAAATGAGAGGACAATTGTATTCATGCAAAGTTATAGAATGAGAAATTCATTTCCTAATCCTGTGCATGTGGATGGCGTCCTACTTGCTAGTGGTCATGTCAATCTACTGCAGGAGGAGAAAAGAAGTTCTTGTCCTCAAAGTTCAAAAGAATGTTCTCGGTAGAGTGTCTCTCGTTATAATTATCGAGATTCACCAAGAAAATAATAAAAGGGGGTATTAGGGATGTCGAATGGACATGCTAAGAAAGGTCTCTAAAGTATGCATGCGAGAAAACCTACCCCTGTTCTTATAGTCAAGGGTAATAGAACTGGAAACTATGGTGTTCCAAAAGTTGATGAGAAAAGATTGAAAACGGATATGGTACCATATGCTTCAGTTGTTGGAAGCTCAATACATTACCCTGACACAGTTCACATATCCGGATTGTTTTGGCAATGTCCAGTCCATATATAGATAAATAGAATGGAGTCAAAGATATCGGCCTCAAGCTGAAAGAAATAAGTGCTCTCAAAAGATTGCGAGTACAAAGACATGACTTGTGAAATGGATAGCGAAATCCACAATTGTCGCTAACTTTCATACTTGGAGGTTTTTGTATGGAAAAACTCCAAAGAATGAAACGATTATCATCAATGTGATGCAAAGATATGTTATAGCTTGATATGAGGCTGAGGGACAGGCAAAATGGTTATGAAGACATGTACCCGAAGTTGATAATGGTTGACAACAGCGATAACTATTTTAAGTCTTCCGCTCCTATGACAACGAGTCAAGTGTTGATGCAAAACACACTGACACGGAGTTATCCGTTGTAAAGAAAAAAGTCCGGAATTATGTAGGAATGCTTGAAGCATAAAAGCAACAGACAAGTGTTTGCAGATCTGCTTATTAAAGGCTTACCGCCCAGTGTGTTCGGATAACACACAGTCGACATGGGTTTTATGGTATAGTTTAAAATTTCAGGACAATAAAAGGGCCCAAGGTTAAAGAATTTGTTTTAAAACAGAGAGGTACGTTGTGGCTGTCTGATTCTATCGGCAATTGAGCTGTGACGATGAAACATGTTCTATGTATTGATCTGTTATGAAACGAGTAAAGTAAAAGTATAAGGTCAAAAGTAAAAGTTGAGATCAAGGAGGAGAATGTTACGATGATCTCCACCGTGTGGGCCCAACGGCCCACCGGGCCCTAAGATCCGCGCCCTGATCGGGGGCGCTCAACCCACTATGGTTGACGGGCCCCTGTCACCTGCACTATATAAAGAGGTGGGGGCCGGCGGCTCGCATCACGAGGTTCGTCACGACGCCGTACACCCCCACCTACACCCCCTATCGATCTAGGGTTAGTGCAGTGCTGACGGGAAGCACCGCCACCACCTCGCCATATCACTGTAATCACGCCGCCACAACAACACCATGGCTGCTGGTTCTGCTCGTCGAGCAGAAGGAGAAGGTAAATTATCGATTGATCTAGCCTACCCGATCACAGAGGATCTATCAGATCTGTACCTCTGTACGTGGCCAGGGATCTTGACGTGAGACGGCGAGAGTACGTAGAAGAAATCCTCCAGCCTTCTCTTGATCAAACCATTACTGTTACTACGGGTGCTGCAAGTCCCTTGAGGAAAATCGGAAAAGAAGTGCTGATACAAGCACATCATAGCAGTACATCAGTAGT
>NC_041392.1:650178947-650180615 GCF_002162155.2 Triticum dicoccoides
TTAAGCCAGATTGTGATCATCTATACGGCTAATGTAGTACAACATATATTACCCTAAAAAATAGTATAACGTATATATTATAAAAAATATATACCGTTAGATTTCTATTCCATGACGTTTCCGACATATAACTTTTGTGGCATGTAGGTATTCAATTTATAGGTCAAATTTTAACCTAAAATAGGAGGGACATAATAAACCCGGATGGAGGGAGTATTGGTAAAATATTCTATTGTCCTAGCTAGCTACCATAGGGATCTGAAACAACGAATGCAAATTAAGTTATACTATTTGCATTGCAGCTAGCAGCAGCAAGATCTTCTTGGGATCTGAGAGAGCATACATGCACATGCCTAGCTTTGCTAGGGGGTTGCCTAATTCTCGTTTCTCATCACGTAGTAGTACTACGAACTTACTATACTGAAATACCAAAGTAAGTGCTCAAAAGGGTACACTCGTGATGAAGTGATAATAGTATGATCATAGATATATTTTCACACGCCTCTCTAAAGGGAGCCGAGTTCCACTATATTTCATAGGGAACAACAATTCGAAATACAAACTAAGTTCAATATACACTACCATGAGTAACTTGCATCGTTAGTATATTATTTAGTTGGCTTGAAGATCGGAAAGGTCCAATTCATACATTGAAGAAGAAGAAATGAGACGGCATATGTCCTGAGATTTCTACGAGCAAAGAAGTTTTTGTAATTGAGTCGATGAATCCTTTAGATTCCTTTTGTTTAATCTCGAAAACCATCATCAATGTAACTATATCTTAAATTAATAAAGATAGCTGTGATATGTTACGGCAACTTGCATCGTCGCCTACCCGTACACACGCATGCATGTATCAAATTCTGGGAAGCCGCATTAGCTACTACTCTGTTCTGACTTAGAGCAACTATAATAAAATGTTGTAGACAGACTATAAGAAATGTCACATTAAATTTGTGTCTAGCTGGAGGAGAGAGAAGAATAGAGAGAAGAGAAGCAGACTAAAAACATACATACGGCTTGTAACACCCCGGATATGTTTTACCTAATATGTAATCCAACTCTTGCCGTTTCCGGCGTTAAGTTATTTTATTTTCTCGGGTTCGGGTTTTTGTCTCCTTGTGTTGTTATCGTTATCATGCATCTCATATTATGTCATCATGTGCATTGCATTTGTATACGTGTTCATCTCATGCATCCGAGCATTTTCCCCGTTGTCCGTTTTGCATTCCGGCGCTCCGTTCTCCTCCGGTGGTCATTTCTACGTTTCTTTCGTGTGTGGGGGTTAAACATTTCCGGATTGGACCGAGACTTGTCAAGCGGCTTTGGTTTACTACCGGTATACCGCCTGTCAAGTTTCGTACCATTTGGACTTTGTTTGATGCTCCAACGTTTAACCGAGGACTAGAAAAGGCCTCGTGTGTGTTGCAGCCCAACACCCTTCCAATTTGGCCCAAAACCCACCAAAACTCTCTCCATCATCTAGAGCATTCGATCATGATCGCGTGGCCGAAAACCGCACCTCATTTGGACACTCCTAGCTCCCTCTATGCCTATAAATACACCACCCTTCCGAAATTCGCGGTTCCCCTCGTCCGAAACCCTAAAAGATCATCTCCGCCGCCACCGGACACGTCCGGACGGCGCCGGACGCGTCCGCCGCCGCCT
>NC_041392.1:650180820-650190293 GCF_002162155.2 Triticum dicoccoides
CCGCCGCGCCGACGCCCGCGCCGGCCGGAGCTCATCACCGTCGAGACCATCGCCGGCCATCGCCTCCTCCACTCCGGCCACGCCGTTTCCGCCGGGGGACGCCGCCCCTCGACGCCGGCGAGCGCCCCGGTGCCGGCCGACCTCGCCTTCGCCTCCCACTCCCACGGATCCGGCCGCCCCCGACGACTCCGGCCATCTCCGGCGACCTCCAGCTACAGTACTCCGGCGGCCTCGTTTTCCGTGCGATCTGGATCTCAGATCTAAAACTATCCCTCGGTTGACTATTGCCTGAAACCCTAATTTTATTGTTATGTTCATCGTGTCGTAACTTTGCATCCATAGATTCGTTTTGGGTATATTGTATATCAGAATGTTCGTCTCAGAGAGCACATCATTTCATCTCATTGTATAATTTTCATTTGAGTTCATCTTGATGCCCGAAATGCTGTTGGAAGAGTGCTATTTGAGTTAATTGTCAGATCTGCTGCTCCAAATAGCTATTTGTCATTTTTGCCATGATTATTGTGTGCGTGATATGCCCCTGAGCTCTACATATGTTTTGTTATATGCTTTGTCATCTTTCCAGAGGTGCCATCCATGTATTTTTGTGATGTGTGTGGTGACTAGCACAAGCTTGCAAAGTGGTGCATTCGTTAATGCTGATTTCAGAGACTTAGCAATTCCACAAAGTCCTTGGACTGTTTTTATCAATATGCCATATGTTCATGTTGTTTTCTAGTGATCCATGCCTCTTTTGAGGATGATCACTAAGGATGATTTGTTAATCTTGTAGTGCTCTATCCATCCATGTCTTTGTTTGCAATTATGGAGCACCCTAGCTTGAGTCAATCGAGCTCTACTTTTGCTATTTCGTGAATCTGGGCAGATTGTCTACTTGTTAGCGATTTTGCCGAGGATGTTGTAGTTGATCCGTGCATGCTATGTTATTGTTCTTGCCATGTCTAACTCGTATAATGTGTATTCTTGATGGGTGTATGCTTAGATTTTCATGATATGCTCTGTAATGAGTGCATCGAGCTCGTAAACATGCCTACTTGATATTTGATTTGCATGTTCCAGTTTTTCACTAAGTCTGTAATCTGATTATGTTTTTGCCATGTTCACATGCTTGCAATTGTATTTTTTGATCCCTTTTGGCTTAAGGTCACTAAGGGACTTTTGTTAAGCTATTTGAGTAGCTCCATGCCATGCTTTGCTTTGCCATGTTCATTTCCTGTAGCATCTAGTTTTCATGCTCCAAAGTACGCTACCTGATCTGAAATTCCAGACAAGTGTTAATTTCACTAAGTCTGAAATCTGTTTACCAATTGCACTTTTGCCATGCTTGTTTGAACCTGTTAATGGATGAATTGGGCGTAGCTCAGTGTTCATCTTTTGTTAAGCATCATGAATGGATCCCTGCCATGTATTTTGTTGTCATGTTTGGGTGCTGTAGCATGTTCATCTTGTTGCATTTAGATGGCTACTTGCTGTTTATCGCAGACCGTTGCCATATTTGTATTGCTTGCCATTTCCAAACCGTGTCTCCGATTTTGGTGTTCTTTATATCGTTTCCAAGCGAAATCACCTCACCTTTTCAGTGGCACACTTGGATTTCCATGTTGAGGCCAGGTTATTTCATTCCTTGTCAAATCTTGCATATGCATCACATATCGCATCCCACATAGTATCCCATGTTTGCATCATGTTGTTTGAGTTGTGTACGTGGTTGATTGCGTTCCTTTTGCTTGTTTGTCTTGCTTGGGTAGAGCCGGGAGACGAGTTCGCTAACGAGGAGCCCGTTGAGTTTGCTTTCGAGAATCCAGTCAACTCTAACAACTTTGCAGGCAAGATAATCATACCCTCGAAATCACTTCTATCTTTGCTTTGCTAGATGCTCGCTCTTTTGCGATGCCTATGCTATGATGCCTACCACTTGCTTATCATGCCTCCCAAATTGCCATGTCAAACCTATAACCACCATGCCCAGCAAACCGTTGATTGGCTATGTTACCGCTTTGCTCAGCCCCTCTTATAGCGTTGCTAGTTGCAGGTGAAGATTGGAGACCGTTCCTTGTTGGAACATTATTTACTTGTTGGGATATAATTATATTATCTTGTTATCTTAATGCATCTATATATTTGGTAAAGGGTGGAAGGCTCGGCCTTTTAGCCTAGTGTTTTGTTCCACCCTTGCCGCCCTAGTTTCCATCATATTGGTGTTATTTCCCGGATTTTGCGTTGCTTACGCGGTTGGGTGATAATGTGAACCCCTTGATAGTTCGCCTTGAATAAAGCTCTTCCAGCAATGCCCAACCTTGGTTTTACCATTTGCCACCTAGCCTCTTTTTTCCTTGGGTTTGCGGAGCACGAGGGTCATCTTATTTAAACCCCCCTAGGCCAGTGCTCCTCTGAGTGTTGGTACGACTGAGCTGCCTGCGGGGCCACCTCGGGGCAACTTGAGGTTTGGTTTTACTCGTAGCTAGTCTCATCTGAGTGTGCCCTGAGAACGAGATATGTGCAGCTCCTATCGGGATTTGTCAGCACATTCGGGCGGTGTTGCTGGATTTGTTTTAACTTGTCGAAGTGTCTTGTAGAACCGGGATACCGAGTCTGATCGGAACGTCTCGGGAGAAGGTATATCCTTCGTTGACCGTGAGAGCTTGTCATGGGCTAAGTTGGGACTCCCCTGCAGGGATTTGAACTTTCGAAAGCCGTGCCCGCGGTTATGGGCAGATTGGAATTTGTTAATGTTCGGTTGTAGATAACTTGAACATTAACTTAATTAAAATGAATCAACTGTGTGAGTTACCGTGATGGTCTCTTCTCGGCGGGGTCCGGGAAGTGAACACGGTGTTGTAGTAATGCTTGCCGCAGGTTGTTCTCTAGTTATCCGTTCGTGCTTTGCCTTCTCTTCTCGCTCTCTTTTGCGAACAGGTTAACCACCATTTATGCTAGTCGCTTGCTCCAGCTCCACATATTACCTTGCCTTACCTATAAGCTTAAATAGTCTTGATCGCGAGGGTGCGAGATTGCTGAGTCCCTGTGGCTCACAGATTATTTCCAAACCAGATGCAGGGCCTGGCGACTCCGTTCCAGATGACGCGCTCGAGATCAAGTGGGAGTTCGACGAGGACTCACGCCGATACTACATGTCTTTCCCTGATGATCAGTAGTGGTGCCCAGTTGGGGCGATCGGGACCGTGTCGCATGTTGGGTTGGTCTTTTATTTTGGCACCGTAGTCGGGCCATGAGTGATTGGATGATGTAATGCTATTTATGTACTTTGTTTGACGTGGCGAGTGTAAGCCAACTATGTTCCTTCCCCTTTTTTTATTTATATTACATGGGATGTTGTGAAGATTGCCTAACTTGCGACATTGCTTTCAATGCGGTTATGCCTCTAAGTCGTGCTTCGACACGTAGGAGATATAGCCGCATCGAGGGCGTTATAAGTTGGTAATCAGAGCCTTCCCCGACCTTAGGAGCCCCCACTGCTTGTTCGTTTTTAGCAGCCGTTGTTGAGTATAGAAAAATGTTTTGAGTCATTTAGGAATTATATATCGGAGAGCTTAAGAATTCTTTTTACTCCCCAGTCCCTTCTTCGCTCTAGTAAGGCATCCTGACGTAGAGTTTTGACTCTTCTCTTCTCAAATTTCACTAAATTTTTTTAGGATCACGCGGGTATCTTGGAATCGTTTCGATGGATTTGTGACAAGAACATTGTTCTTGGTGCCTCCTGTCATTTAGGGGTTGTGGCAGTGTCCCGGAGAGTTGAGCTTCGAGGTGTTGTCGTCACAATTTTATCGTTGCAGTTCTGGAATACCTGAGTTTAGTTCGCCGACATCGAAAATCTCTTTTATGCAGTTGTTGGTGAGATAACCTCGACGCCACCCAGTACTGGGGCGGGAGTTCGGGAGTATTGCCATAACTTGTATAACGGATGCTTTTCAAAGGTTGAGGTAGATGGTCTCCGAAGTTTTTCTCGGTTATGTGTTGAAGGATGGATACAGCTGGATGTAGGATTTGCTAGATTTGGGTGAGATATTATGCTTCCCCTGTATCCCCAACACCTGATTGCATAACCGGAAAGGTTCGGGAGTTTCATAGGTGGGAATTCTTGTAGCTCTAGCTCTTCTTCCACGGATATTTGGTTTGAGATTGGGATTTCTTACCGAGTATTCGTTCTTGTTCCGTACCTTGTTGATTTATTCCTCTACCTAAATTCTAAGTGGCTTCTCAATTTATGGATATGTGACCATTTCAAGTGGAATGCATTCGTTCATTTTGTTCGGGTGTGAAGACGATTTATTGCAATTTCATTCCGTTGGATTCAGCTTCAATATTTGTCTAGCAATGTGCTAATGGATGTCAACCTCTTCAGGATGGCTCCTCCAACGCGCACGACTCCGAATCCTGATCCGCCACCACCTCCCCCTCCTTCGGAGGCATGGCAAGCTGTGATGGCCGCTACCAATGCAAACACGCAGTTGATCATGCAAATTCTTCAAGAGCGCAATCAAGCGAACCAAGGCAACAATCAGAATCACTTTGCTACACTCAACCAGTTCCTTGCTAACCAGCCAAAGACCTTCAGCAATTGTGTTGAGGCTACTGATGCTGACGATTGGCTCGTGGACTTATGCAAGCATTTCGAGTGCAGTAACGTCAGGCCTGAGGACTTTGTCAAGTTCGCTTCCTTCCAACTCAAAGACCAAGCTGCAGAATGGTTCCAGCAGTACAAGGATTCCAGAGGTGGCCATGTGATTACCTGGGATGAATTCCGTCAAGACTTCAAAGCTCATCATATTCCTCAGAGCGTGGTTGAAAGCAAGCGTGAGGAATTCCATAACCTGAAGCAAGGCTCTTTGTCTGTCTATGACTACAACAAGTTGTTTCAGAAGCTCGCCCGCTTTGCTAAGCAGGACGTCCCTGACGAGAGGAGCATGATATACCAGTTCAGGGGTGGTCTCAGAGAAGAAATCCAGGTAGCTCTTGTTCTCTTTGAGCCCTTGAGGTACGATGAGTTCTACAACATGGCATTGAAGCAAGAGGCTACTCAACTGAAGTGTGATGCCTCCAAGAAGCGAGTCAGAGATGCTACTCCTTCTTCCTCTACTCAAGTGGCCAAGCAGCAGAAGTATTGGCTTCCTCCTCCTCCGTTCCGTCAGCCGTATCAGAAGAGCAAAGGTGGCAGTGGATCTTCCCACCCACCCAACCCTGACTTTCAGAACAAGACTTCGTCTCAAGCTCCAAGATCGAGTGCTCCGTATCACCGTCCGCTTTCAGAGGTCACGTGCAACAAGTGCCAACAGAAGGGTCACTATGCCAACAAGTGCTTCAACCAGAGGCGTCTTCCTCCTCCTCCTCCTGTGAGATCGGCAAGTAAAGCTGTGGTCAAGCATAACCCCAAGCACGCCAAGGTCAACATGCTGAATGCAGCTCAGGCAGAGGACTCGTCAGATGTCATCATGGGTAACCTTCCTGTTAACGATATTCCAGCTAAAGTACTTTTTGACTCTAGTGCATCGCATTCCTTCATGTCATTCCCATTTGCATCGGAGAACAATTTTAGTACTAAGGCATTACCTAGAGCTATGCAAGTCGTCTCTCCGGCTAAGCGTCTGAGTTCTAGTATGATGGTTCCGGATATTTCTATCATGATGGGTGATTTCAAGTTTCTGGCTTCTCCAGTGGTTCTTGGTAATTCGGATATTGATCTTATTCTCGGGATGGATTGGCTTTCTAAGCACAAGGCTCAGCTTGATTGTGCAACCAGGCAGATTCAATTGACTCATTTGTTTGAGGATGTAATTGTCTTTGCCGCTCGGGATAATACAATCTGTCTGTTTTCTCTCAATGAGAAGGGTGAACTGGATGCCATCTCGCAAATTCTAGTCGTTTGCGAATATCAAGACATCTTTCTAGAAGAGCTTCCAGGAATGCCTCCGCACCGGCTAGTTGAATTCGTCATCGATCTTGAGCCTGGCACGGAACCAGTGTGCAAGCGTCCTTACAAGCTCGGACCTGAAGAGTTGAAGGAGCTGAAGAAGCAACTCGATATTCAAGAGCGAATGGGTCTCATCCGACCTAGTTCCTCTCCGTGGGGTTGTGGAGTTCTTTTTGTGAAGAAGAAGGATGGAACGGACCGACTTTGTGTTGACTACCGTCCATTGAACAAGAAGACTATCAAGAACAAATACCCACTTCCCAACATCAACGAGCTGTTCGAACAACTCAAAGGTGCCCAAGTATTCTCCAAGCTTGATCTCCGTATGGGTTATCATCAGATTCGAATTCGTGAGCAAGATATTCCCAAGGCGGCTTTCAGGACAAGATATGGTTCATATGAATACACTGTCATGTCTTTTGGCCTCGTCAACGCTCCTCCGACTTTCTCTCGCATGATGAACTTCATCTTCAACGCCTACACCAATGACTTAATTTTGGTCTATCTTGATGACATTCTGGTCTTTTCGAAGAACAAGGAAGATCATGCCAAACACTTGCGTTTGGTGCTTGATAAGCTCAGGGAACACCAGTTCTATGCCAAGTTCTCAAAGTGTGAATTTTGGCTCGATGAGGTTCTATATCTTGGGCATATAATCTCCGCCAAGGGCATTGCGGTAATCCTGAGAAGGTGTCTGCAATTGTGAATTGGGAACCGCCTCAGAACGTGAAGCAATTCCGTAGCTTCCTCGGTCTCGCAAGCTACTGTCGAAGGTTCGTTGAGAACTTTTCAAAGATCGCGAAGCCTCTCTCAATTCTTCTCCAAAATCACGTCAAGTACATTTGGTCTCCGAAGTGTGACATTGCTTTCAACACTTTGAAAGAGAAGCTGGTCACTGCTCCAGTTCTGACTCCTCCTGATGAATCCAAACCGTTCGAGGTCTTCTGCGATGCCTCTCTTCAAGGTCTTGGTGCAGTGTTGATGCAAGAGAAGAAAGTTGTGGCTTATACCTCTCGCCAGTTGAAGCCCAATGAGAAGAACTACCCCACTCATGATCTCGAGTTGGCGGCAGTTGTGCATGCTCTTTTGACTTGGAGACATCTCTTATTGGGAAGAAAAGTGGATATTTTCACCAACCACAAGAGTCTCAAGTACATCTTCACTCAGCCTAATCTCAACCTCAGGCAGACTCGATGGGTCGAAATGATTCAAGAGTATAATCCGAGTATCGAGTATACTCCAGGCAAGGCCAATGTGATTGCTGACGCATTGAGCAGGAAGGCTTATTGCAACAGTCTGATTCTCAAGCCTTATCAACCCGAGCTTTGTGAAGCTTTCCACAAACTCAATCTGCAAGTTGTTCCTCAAGGTTTCCTCGCCAACCTTCAAGTCTCTCCTACCTTGGAAGACCAGATTCGCCAAGCCCAGCTTCTTGATGCTATGGTGAAGAAGGTGAAGATTGGGATTGCCAAGAGTCAACCCAAGTACAAGTGCTACCGCCTTGACGACAAGGACACTCTCTTCTTCGAGGATCGTATTGTTGTGCCCAAAGGTGATCTTCGTAAGGTTATCATGAATGAGGCTCACAATTCACTCCTCTCCATCCACCCTGGGAGCACGAAGATGTATCAGGACCTCAAGCAGGCTTATTGGTGGACTTGAATGAAGCACGAGATTGCTCAGTTCGTGAATGAGTGTGATGTCTGCAGAAGAGTGAAGGCAGAATACCAAAGGCCAGCTGGTCTCCTCCAACCTCTTGCCATTCCAGAATGGAAGTTTGACCACATTGAGATGGACTTCGTGACTGGGTTTTCAAAGTCCAAGCATGGCAATGATGCTATATTCGTTGTCATCGACAAACTCACTAAAGTGGCTCACTTTATGCCTATCAAAGAGGCAATCAATGCAACTCAATTGGCGGAGCTCTATACCTCTCGAATTATCTCACTGCATGGTATTCCACAGGTGATCTCTTCAGACCGTGGCAGCATCTTTACCTCCAAGTTTTGGGATTCTTTTCAGAAGGCCATGGGCACCAACATCCGCTTCAGCACAGCTTTCCATCCTCAAACTAGCGGTCAAGTCGAGCGTGTCAATCAGATTCTTGAAGATATGCTCAGGGCTTGTGTGATCTCCTTCGGCATGAAGTGGGAAGATTGTCTTCCATATGCTGAATTCTCCTACAACAACAATTTTCAGGCAAGTTCGGGCAAGGCCCCATTTGAAATTCTGTATGGCAGGAAGTGCCGTACCCCTCTCAACTGGTCTGAAACCGGTGAACGTCAACTTCTGGGAAATGACTTAATCACAAAGGCAGAGGAGATGTGCAAAGTCATTCGAGATAACCTCAAAGCAGCGCAATCACGCCAGAAGAGCTACTATGATAGTAAGCACCGTGATTTGGATTTTGAGATTAGAGATCATGTTTACCTCCGCGTCTCTCCAATGAAAGGTACTCGTCGCTTCGGTATCAAAGAGAAGCTTGCCCCTAGATACGTGGGACCTTTCAAGATCGTCAGCAAGAGAGGCGATCTCGCGTATCAACTCGAGCTTCCTTCAAACTTTGCAAATGTGCATGACGTGTTCCATGTCTCTCAGCTCCGCAAGTGCTTCAAGACTCCTGACCGCACTGTCAACTTCGAAGACATTGAGCTCCAAGAAGATCTCTCTTATCGTGAGCACCCCGTTGCAATTCTTGAAGAGACTGAACGTAAGACTCGCAATAAGTCAATCAAATTCCTCAAAGTCAAGTGGTCACACCATTCCGACCGTGAAGCCACCTGGGAACGCGAGCATCACCTCCGTTCTGGGTACCCGACGTTCTTCCAGTCCTAGATCTCAGGACGAGATCCTTTCATAGTGGTGGAGTGTTGTAACACCCTGGATATGTTTTACCTAAGATGTAATCCAACTCTTGCCGTTTCCGGCGTTAAATTATTTTATTTTCTTGGGTTCGGGTTTTTGTCTCCGTGTGTTGTTATCGTTATCATGCATCTCATATCATGTCATCATGTGCATTGCATTTGTATATGTGTTCGTCTCATGCATCCGATCATTTTCCCCGTTGTCCGTTTTGCATTCCGGCGCTCCGTTCTTCTCCGGTGGTCATTTCTACCTTTCTTTCGTGTGTGGGGGTTAAACATTTCTGGATTGGACCGAGACTTGCCAAGCGGCCTTGGTATACTACCGGTAGACCGCCTGTCAAGTTTCGTACCATTTGGACTTCGTTTGATGCTCCAACGTTTAACCGAGGGCTCGAAAAGGCCTCGTGTGTGTTGCAGACCAACACCCTTCCAATTTGGCCCAAAACCCACCAAAACCCTCTCCATCATCTAGAGCATTCGATCACGATCGCGTGACCGAAAACCGCACCTCATTTGGACACTCCTAGCTCCCTCTATGCCTATAAATACACCACCCTTCCGAAATTCGCGGTTCCCCTCGTCCGAAACCCTAAAAGATCATCTCCGCCGCCACCGGACACGTCCGGACGGCGCCGGACGCGTCCGCCGCCGCCTCCGCG
>NC_041392.1:650190777-650238272 GCF_002162155.2 Triticum dicoccoides
GCGCCTAGGAGCGCCGCCGCCCGAGGCCTCTTCCTCCGCCGTGCCGACGCCCGCGCCTGCCGGAGCTCATCACCGCCGAGACCATCGCCGGCCATCGCCTCCTCCACTCCGGCCACGCCGTTTCCGCCGGGGGACGCCGCCCCTCGACGCCGGCGAGCGCCCCGGTGCCGGCCGACCTCGCCTTCGCCTCCCACTCCCACGGATCCGGCCGCCCCCGACGACTCCGGCCATCTCCGGCGACCTCCAGCTACAGTACTCCGGCGGCCTCGTTTTCCGTGCGATCTGGATCTCAGATCTAAAACTATCCCTCGGTTGACTATTGCATGAAACCCTAATTTTATTGCTATGTTCATCGTGTCGTAACTTTTCATCCATAGATTCGTTTTGGGTATATTGTATATCAGAATGTTCGTCTCAGAGAGCACATCATTTCATCTCATTGTATAATTTTCATTTGAGTTCATCTTGATGCCCGAAATGCTGTTGGAAGAGTGCTATTTGAGTTAATTGTCAGATCTGCTGCTCCAAATAGCTATTTGTCATTTTTGCCATGATTATTGTGTGCGTGATATGCCCCTGAGCTCTACATATGTTTTGTTATATGCTTTGTCATCTTTCCAGAGGTGCCACCCATGTATTTTTGTGATGTGTGTGGTGACTAGCACAAGCTTGCAAAGTGGTGCATTCGTTAATGCTGATTTCAGGGACTTAGCAATTCCACAAAGTCCTTGGACTGTTTTTATCAATATGCCATATGTTCATGTTGTTTCCTAATGATACGTGCCTCTTTTGAGGATGATCACTAAGGATGATTTGTTAATCTTGTAGTGGTCTATCCATCCATGCCTTTGTTTGCAATTATGGAGCACCCTAACTTGAGTCAATCGAGCTCTACTTTTGCTATTTCGTGAATCTGGGCAGATTGTCTACTTGTTAGCGATTTTGCCGACGATGTTGTAGTTGATCCGTGCATGCTATGTTATTGTTCTTGCCATGTCTAACTCGTATAATGTGTATTCTTGATGGGTGTATGCTTATATTTTCATGACATGCTCTGTAGTGAGTGCATCGAGCTCGTAAACATGCCTACTTGATATCTGATTTGCATGTTCCAGTTTTTCACTAAGTCTGTAATCTGATTATGTTTTTGTCATGTTCACATGCTTGCAATTGTATTTTCTGATCCCTTTTGGCTCAAGGTCACTAAGGGACTTTTGTTAAGCTCTTTGAGTAGCTCCATGCCATGCTTTTCTTTGCCATGTTCAGTTCCTGTAGCATCTAGTTTTCATGCTCCAAAGTGCGCTACCTGATCTGAAATTCCAGACAAGTGTTAATTTCACTAAGTCTGAAATCTGTTTACCAATTGCACTTTTGCCATACTTGTTTGAACCTGTTAATGGATGAATTGGGTGTAGCTCAGTGTTCATCTTTTGTTAAGCATCATCAATGGATCCCTGCCATGTATTTTGTTGTCATGTTTGGGTGCTGTAGCATGTTCATCTTGTTGCATTTAGATGGCTACTTGCTGTTTATCGCAGACCGTTGCCATATTTGTATTGCTTGCCATTTCCAAACCGTGTCTCCGATTCCGGTGTTCTTTATATCGTTTTCAAGCGAAATCATCTCACCTTTCCAGTGGCACACTTGGATTTCCAAGTTGAGGCCAGGTTCTTTCATTCCTTGTCAAATCTTGCATATGCATCACATATCGCATCCCGCATAGCATCCCATATTTGCATCATGTTGTTTGAGTTGTGCACGTGGTTGATTGCGTTCCTTTTGCTTGTTTGTCTTGCTTGGGTAGAGCCGGGAGACAAGTTCGCTAACGAGGAGCCCGTTGAGTTTGCTTTCGAGGATCCAGTCAACTCTGACAACTTTGCAGGCAAGATGATCATACCCTCGAAATCACTTCTATGTTTGCTTTGCTAGATGCTCGCTCTTTTGCTATGCCTATGCTACAATGCATACCACTTTCTTATCATGCCTCCCAAATTGCCATGTCAAACCTCTAACCACCATGTCCTAGCAAACCGTTCATTGGCTATGTTACCGCTTTGCTCAGCCCCTCTTATAGCGTTGCTAGTTGCATGTGAAGATTGGAGACCGTTCCTTGTTGGAACATTATTTACTTGTTGGGATATCATTATATTATCTTGTTATCTTAATGCATCTATATACTTGGTAAAGGGTGGAAGGCTCGGCCTTTTAGCCTAGTGTTTTGTTCTACTCTTGCCGCCCTAGTTTCCGTCATATCGGTGTTATGTTCCCGGATTTTGCGTTCCTTACGCGGTTGGGTGATAATGGGAACCCCTTGATAGTTCGCTTTGAATAAAGCTCTTCCAGCAATGCCCAACCTTGGTTTTACCATTTGCCACCTAGCCTCTTTTTCTCTTGGGTTTCCGGAGCCCGAGGGTCATCTTATTTAAACCCCCCCGGGCCAGTGTTCCTCTGAGTGTTGGTCCGATTGAGCTGCCTGCGGGGCCATCTCGGGGCAACTTGAGGTTTGGTTTTACTCGTAGCTAGTCTCATCTGAGTGTGCCCTGAGAACGAGATATGTGCAGCTCCTATCGGGATTTGTCGGCACATTCGGGCGGTGTTGCTGGATTTGTTTTAACTTGTCGAAGTGTCTTGTAGAACCGGGATACCGAGTCTGATCGGAACGTCTCGGGAGAAGGTATATCCTTCGTTGACTGTGAGAGCTTGTCATGGGCTAAGTTGGGACTCCCCTGCAGGGATTTGAACTTTTGAAAGTCGTGCCCGCGGTTATGGGAAGATGGAAATTTGTTAATGTCCGGTTGTAGATAACTTGAACATTAACTTAATTAAAATGAATCAACTGTGTGAGTTACCGTGATGGTCTCTTCTCGGCGGGGTCCGAGAAGTGAACACGGTGTTGGAGTAATGCTTGCCGCAGGTTGTTCTCTAGTTATCCGTTCACGCTTTGCCTTCTCTTCTCGCTCTCTTTTGTGAACAGGTTAACCACCATTTATGCTAGTCGCTTGCTGTAGCTCCACATATTACCTTGCCTTACCTATAAGCTTAAATAGTCTTGATCGCGAGGGTGCGAGATTGCTGAGTCCCTGTGGCTCACAGATTACTTCCAAACCAGATGCAGGGCCTGACGACTCCGTTTCAGATGACGCGCTCGAGCTCAAGTGGGAGTTCGACGAGGACTCACGCTGATACTACGTGTCTTTCCCTGATAATCAGTAGTGGTGTCCAGTTGGGGTGATCAGGACCGTGTCGCATGTTGGGTTGGTCTTTTATTTTGGCACCGTAGTCGGGCCATGAGTGATTGGATGATGTAATGCTATTTATGTACTTTGTTTGACGTGGCGAGTGTAAGCCAACTATGTTCCTTCCTCTTTTTTTATTTATATTACATGGGATGTTGTGAAGATTGCCTAACTTGCGACATTGCTTTCAATGCGGTTATGCCTCTAAGTCGTGCTTCGACACGTAGGAGATATAGCCGCATCGAGAGCGTTATACAGCTGTAGCACGAGTTCCAACATTCTTTGTGAGAGAAAGATGTGTGTCAAATATTAATGGTATAACTTAGTATGACTAACTATGGCATGCGTGGACCGTTAGGTTGACTATAAGTGACATGACAACACCACATAGCTGGTTGTAGGCTATAGTATCTGTTATTACTACTCTCATATTTTAGGTAATATTTTGACCATAAGTTTAGGACCCCGATAAATTTCGAACGTTCGGATTTTAATCATGGCAACCCAAACATTTTTCATGGCAACTTTATTTAACGCGACGTGGCAAGTTTAGTTGGCAAATATGACAAATTACAAAAAAATTGCCATGTTCGCCAAATAAACTTGCCAACTCGCGTAAACTTGCCTTGTTTTCCAACTAACTAACTTGCCACCTCCGGTCGACTAAAGCTGGCATGAAAAGCGTTCGGTTTGTCATGCTTAAAATCTAAACATTTGAGATTTCTCATTTTCGTAGGTTTAATAACAAATAAAATATATAACCTATATGTAGCAAAAATAATATTAGTCAAATATGAAACCAACAATATATTTTTTTCGGGAGAGAAGAGATGCGTCCGTTAGCAGATTGCTAACCGACGCTCTAATAAAACATGGAGATTATCCTCTTAACTGATTACAATAATCAATTTCTAACACTCTCCCTAATCTCTACTTTGTCTATGTAGAATTGTCATCTTGAAAAATGCTCCTCTAAAAATTATGTGGGAAAATAGGACAAGATATACATAATATGCCATGAAAAATTTCTTCCAGCCTCATGGGAAAATAAGGAGAAACCAATATATGTCATAATGCTTGTATTACTACTGCCTCATTAAAAAACCTTCTATGAGAAACCATATAAGGAAAAACTCATAAAAACATTGCAATATTAAGGATCCGAGAATCTCTAACAGGTTACGTTTAGGGAGCGCACTCTCCCCTGAACATAGCAAATAACAAAGTCATATTGTACCAATTTATCGAAATTAAACTACATTTAAATACAAAATCAACATTATAGTTTTTTGTGACATGCACTAACATTTTAGTAGTCAAATACGTGGTCAAATTTTGACCCAAATATGATGGGGACAAATAATCTCAGACGGAGATAGCAGTTTAGCAGTTGGCAACCACGGTTTTTTTTTTGGGGTGAAAACATGCATTACTCAATCAAGAAGTCATTACAATCGAGAGAAACAATTTCCATCACCTCATCCGGACCAGCCCCTAGCCAGGTCATGGTCCTACCTTGCAATCTAGCAAACGAAGCTAATGCATCACTAGCCTTATTTTGGGTCCTAGCAATATGAATAATACAAGATTGTCGAAGAGACAATAGGTACTTAATTTCCTTTACGATTGAGGCGTAAATAGAGCGGTCAACGTCTTCACATGAAATCATGGTCACCGCCTCGAGAGAATCCATTTCCACCACTATAGGAAGATCGCTGTGTTGGAGTGCCAATGAGACCCCTTCCATGCATGCACAGAGCTCCGTCTCTAAGGCATCTCTACAGGAATACAGGACCCTGCATGCCGAGACATTAACAGCCCCACAATGGTCACGTAAGATCATTCCAGCCCCGGCAGCCACGGTTACGGCCAAAGAGAAAACAAATTGTTGGATGATATCTTCATGATGATGATTGATATCCACCCGAGCTTAGATACAATTGTATATGAACGTACGAACCCCTATAAAAGTTCCTTCTTAAAACAACTCCTGTCAAGGTCGTATACTTTCAGTTTTCAAACAAGAGCCAAAGTACTTGATACATTTTTATGCAAGTATCCATTTAGTGGTGTACTGGTGTGCACCAGTGAGCGATCTACTGTCTGCTCTGCCGTGTACGTACTCGCTCCCAATTCTATGATATATGATTCAGTGCAAGCCGTCCATGTACGTACACAAGATCTCGATGACCCCAGGATAGATTATATACGTTGACGTGAAAGTGGCCTCGATCAATCAATCACCAAGTACTAGTGGTACTGCTAGTCCCTTCGGCTAAATATATGATAAAAAGTATTGTACAGGAGTAGTACGCCGTGGTAGTAGATTTACTAGCTTGTATAGTAGTACGTACTGTCCTAGCATGCGGATCTGAAATTCTGAATACACTCTTTGCATAGCAGCTAGGAGCAGCAAAGGATATTGTTGAGATTTGATGCACATGCCTCTTTGCCAGCCTGTTGCCTAGCTAGTTAATTATTCGTCTCTCGACACGTACGGCCGTACGAAGATAAACCAAATTCCGTGCTCAAAAGGATAACATCGTGATAATACGGGTACTAAACGGATCTGAGCTGTAGTGAAATTTTCATCTAATACGTTTGTCATAGAGTTATTTCGAGTACAGCATGAAAAAATAAGTGCAAAAAAAAGACTAAGAATGTTTTATGGCTTTTAATCCTCACCCACCTCTCGGAGTAACTATAAATATGTTTGAGAATTCTGAAGTATCTGTTACGGATACGTATGTAGATTATAGTGGAATCTCTAAAAAAACTTATATTTAGAAACGAAGGATGTAACATAATTCAACAGCTTTTACCCTTTTTTTACTTCTTTCTCGAAATAGAAAAGCTGGATTCACCTAGGACAACATAGCCGGGGCAGCAGACAAATCGCATGCATACTCCGATTTGTCAGTACGAATCTCCAAGTATCTGCAACGGAACGTGCATGCATCTGTACGTACGCCCGCGTAATACTGTGTGTTAGTGTGTAGTACAACACAGGCAGATGCACATGCTTCTCCATTCGAGTTGCACTACTTTGATACATATAGCTGAATAGTGACGCCGTCGTACCTATACTTGTAGTGCACTGGCAAGATAGATGTACACGGTGCAGTAATACCCAACAAGTAGTAGGTACATGTACGTCCCCGGCTCTTTTTTTTTTTTGCCGTGATGGGTGAGCTCGCAGCCCCGAAAAAGATTGTACATACGTATGGGTATGGGTGCCAGTGCGACGTCGCGCTCAAATCCCTCTATCAAGAAAGTCTCCCATGTACGTGGGCCTGAATCATCATACGCGCACACATACACTGTTGTGGTTTCTTGAGTGCATCCATTATCATCGTCATCTGCACACCATTCATCGTCAGTTTGGTGAGTTCCAGCTACCTACGTGTATAATGATCCATTGATCGATCATGTCAGAACTCAGGGTGTGTGTGAGAGAGATGAACAGGGAGTATAGCTTTTGTCTTAGAGTGGGAGAAGAATTAAAGACCAGCGGATGGATGCTGTTTCCCAGAGGTAGTAGCATAATGGAGGTTGTTGGCATGCACATTTCATCGACCCCGATCGGCGACACGAGGGACCAGACCCCTCGTCGCAGTCTTGTGTGCTGCAGGCTTGATGGCTGCTTCTCTCTTGGCGGATTGGATTCTAGTTGTGCCAGTAGCCTTTGTTGTGTCGAGGTCACATGCATGCATGCATGCACATATGCACTGTTAGTTGGGTCACGCAGCCCATCATGCATTGCCAAAGTGTTCACGAGGGATGGATCCCACCGATGTTCGTGGTGTCTGAACGAACTCATGCAAACGCACAGTAAGTTGCAGAGTTATATGCGCCTAGCTATTTGTAATGAGTTACCTATAAATGAACGTTTCAGAAAGAAAGAAAAAAACTCAAAGAAGGATTCAGTCACGAACGTAGACCCCAACTACCCAGCAGTCGACGACGAGGAGGGCCATGGCGTCCCGTCTCGGCCTCACACGGCCCGTCTTCTCCAGCAAAATCGACCGGCCATTTCCAGACAACTTATGGATAGCAACCGTTGTTTCATATGGCAATGCACACCCACGAGGGTACAGTAGACGTACGTGGTTTGCTCGTACGTGTCTACTAGTACGTACTACTTCTGAATACATACGCAGTGTCGCCACGCCAACACGGCCCCGCCGGACCACACGACAGGGTATGGTAGCGTTTTCGTATTGTACTGGTATATATTGTCTGTACGTGGACGTAGCTGTTCCATCCAACACGATGGAAGCGGACGTCTCAGACGGAGCCAAAAGCGTGGAGGGGACAGGCGTTCCTCTCTTGCCTGCAACTGCAACATGACTCCAAATGAGTTTGGACTTTGGACTGCAGCTTCCTTCCTTGCAACAGTAGAGGAGTACTACCACTAGCTTGCTGCCGGATGTTTATCCGAGAAACTACCATGTAAAAGGTGTATGGCATGGCCGGGCCGGGCCGGCGAGCAATTTATTCTTGTGTCGAGCCTTCTTTTCTAGTACTAGCACTAGCATGGTTGCTTTCCGTGGTCAAAAGCAATGGTGGATGGAGGGAGGCTCCACGCACCGCACGCGCGGTGTCGCGCGCATGGATGGGGCTCTGGTCGGTCGAACACGACGAGAGGACAACAGCTTGGCGCGGGAGGCACCGCACATGGCCACTTGCTCTCAGCTCGCAGCGCTACTCTTGGCTTCTTGCTGTCCGTGTTGCCGGTGTGTTGCGTGCGTCTCTGGTAGCACAGTGCTAGTAGCTTGCGAGCATGGGAATTTACTTTATGTTATGACAACTCTGTTCCATTCTTAAAACTTGACTTTCAAAAATCTGGTTTGTCGGTGTATTGAGGTGTTCTTTTAAGAGCATCTATAGCGAGATTTGATAAACCCGACTCCTAAACATCCGTGAATGCACCCTGACACAAATGTAGATAGCGTCGAACGGCCTCTCATATGGTCTGTCGGACAGACAGACCCCTAAAATCTAAACCCTCGAATCCATGCAATACATGCACATGCACTGGTGGAGCCACAGCAAGGCTGATTGGGCCATGGCCCGCCCAGTGTTGGAACAAAAATGTTAATTACACCTAGCCCAGGCCAGAACTGAGCGGGAGAGCACGCAACCTCACGCTACATGTCGCTGTCCGACCCAAGTTTTCCTTTGTTGCTCTACCGCTGTGCACATGGATCATATATCACAAATTCATCACAATTCAACTGTTCAACAAGGGTATGGCTAGATCTCAATCGAATGAGACTTAATCAAACGGAGACTTCATTAAGTCTCAGTCGGCTGAGCTTTAGCAATCTCAGTTCACCAATGCAACAAAGCAAACAAAAAATAGTTTAATTCGGATATGCCAAAATAAAATTCAAGTCCAGACGTGGTGGATCACTCGCGGGACGCCATCCGTGTCGCCTGCTCTGCAACGCCCATCCCTGTCACCTGCTCTACCTCCATCTGTTCCGCTTCCGCTGCTGCCATCGCCGCTCTCGCCACCTCATACTCCATGTGTTCGTTGATTTCCTTCTACTTTCTGAAAAGCCACTTCTTTGCTTGCTCATCCAAGAGGCATGCCTGCACCAACATTAACCTCTCGGACCCTCTGTGTCTCGAGCAAGTTGCAACCTCTCCTTCTCAATCTATATTGATCCAAAAGTCCAGGCCTTCTCGAGCTCTCATTTAAGACACACTTCTTTCTTCTCCAACTCTATGTTCCCCTCCTTAATTTTTAATTTGTCGCTCTCAGTTTACAACTTGGTCTTCACCCTCTCTCGGTTCCTGTCCATCTTTTTTTGCATATCCAACATAAGCATGTACCTCTCCTCTTTCTTGTTCTCCCTTGTGGAAAAATGCCAGCCCATGTGGTGGACATTTATGTCGCCGCGGCATCACGGGCGCCCCCCCCCCTTTCCCACTTGTTTCCCATAACTTGTCGGTTATTTATTGACACGAAGGCTTTTCCATTCTCCCCTTACAACTTGTCCCTCATTGTCATCCAACCCAATTGATTGGTGGAAGCTTGAGGCATAATTCATCCTCGTGTCGACCTTCATATCGTCCACAAGTTGTGTCCACCATGGTTTGCCATCCAATAGCACCCAACAATGGCCAAAACCAAATAGCTTCTTCTCCGTTTGTTGGTACATAGTGGCCACCACCACCGTCTAGCAAACAATAAATATAATGATGAGAATGCTGTCGGCGTTCTAGAAACGGGGGTTCCCAGACTTGCCTGCCTACGGCCCGCAGCGTGGCTAAGCTAGCAGGCGTACGACCCAGCTTCATCAACAAGGCATCCAAGACCCTCGCGAGGGGCCAAGCCTCACGAGGCAGACGACACAAGACCTCCTCTGGAGCGGCCTAGTCAGGAAGGCTCACGAGGAGCGGAGATATCAAGGCGAGGCGAACCTCATGAGGCTCTCGTGACGTGAGCCATGATGATCGACACCAGGCGGGCGCCAGCGCGCACAACGTCCTTGTTTCCTTTTTGGTGCTAAGGAAACCAGCGCACACGAGGAGTACCGAGGCATCAGGCAAAGGTTGCCATTTTGGTGCAACAAGACCGAGACCAGAAGGACGGCAAGACGGAGGTCATCGTGGAGCCCAAGACGGCGTCACCACCAGAGCCTTTGGCAGGCGAAGACCACTTTTGTCAGGATAGCTTGTACTAGGTTCCCCCCTTCAAATTTGCCCGCCATTGTTGGCTCCCTTCCCGCTCAAGATTTGGGAAGAGGACTAGGGCCTCTATAAGTAGGACTAGCCACCACCATATGCAAAGGGGGCGAGATCTTGGATCACTCTCACCCACACAAGTTAGCCAAGCACAAAAACACCTCAACCTCAGGAGGCTGTTCTTCCCATTGTATTGTTCTTCATCAGCCCAAGAGGCAATCCACCACCACTACACTGGAGTAGGGTATTACACCACAACGGTGGCCCGAACCAATATAAATCTTGTGTCTTTCCGTGTTGCGAGTCCGTCGAGTTCGTCCACAAGATCTTAGTGAGCTAGGGCGTAGATCGGTGGAAGGAAAAGACTTCGTGCGCACCCCAGTGTTCGAACCTTAAGGGTTTGCCGGAACCCCACATCCAACATTTGGCGCGCCAGGTAGGGGTGCGCCGTAGCTTTCCTTCCATCAGTTCGTCGCTCCATCGTCTCCATGGCGGACGCTCTCCGTGCTCGAGCTGAGCGTCGGGCCGCCCTCACCGCCCGTGTCGTGCAGACGGCTCCCATCGGTGGGCCACCACGTCGTTCTCCGTCTCCCGCTGCTAACGCTGCCACCGGCCCGGTGGGGAATGAGCAGCAAGCGTCTTCGCTGCATCCTTCGGTGGGGCAGGACGGCCGCACCGCCACTCCATCGCTGGCCCCAGCCGGCTCTTCGTCTCATGCACACCGCGCTCCCATGGAGGCGCGGGCTGCACTCATCGCCGCAAACGAGCTCCTGCGCTATTGCCCAGTCGACGACCTCCACGAGGAGTGGCTTGACCGCGTCGCCGAGCTCGTTCGCACCGCAGGGGGCTCCCCGGCGCCGTCCCTCTCTCGGCCTCACCCTCAGCCAGCCACGGGCGACGAGGCCCGAGGCGTGCCTCCACCAGCCCAGCCCAAATACGGCGCCTTGGCACCAAGGCGTGCGGCCCCGCAGTGTGATCCGCCACGACCGGTGCCCGCGCGCGAAGATAGAAACTGCCCAGAAATCCCAAGGCCGCGTGAAGCTGCACCCGCACTTCCCGCGCAGCCTCGCCAAGACCATGCGCCGCTTGCAGCGATGCCATGCGGACCTCGACAAGCCCAAGCTCCACCTCCAAGGCAGGCCCCAGTAACCACGGTCGGCTGCCGCGCCTTCACCCCCGAGCTGCACAACGTTGCTTGGCCAGGCAAGTTCAAGCCGGGTCTGCCTCCTCGCTACGATGGCACCGCCGACCCCGCAGAGTTCATGCAGCTCTACGAGCTGAGCATCGAAGCAGTCAACGGCGACGAGAAAGTCATGGCGAACTAGTTTCCCATGGCTCTCAAGGATGGGGCCCGCACCTGGCTCCTGAACCTGCAGCACGGCTCGATCTCCTCCTGGGACGAGATGCGCGACCGCTTCGTCGCCAACTTCCAGGGCACTCGCGACCGCCCGCCGGCCGCGACCGACCAGCGCCGCATCAAGCAACAACGAGTGGAGACCCTCCAGAAGTACATCCAGCACTTCAACAGCACCCGCCTCAAGATTCCCAAGATCACGGATGAGGCCATCATCTATGTATTTTCCGACGGCGTCCGTGGCGTCAAGATGAAGGAAGAGCTCGCCATCCACGAGGAGCTCTGCACGTCTCAAGAGTTGTTCAACCTGGCGACCAAGTGCGCAAGAGCTGAGGAGGGGCGCCTTTCCCTCCTTGAGCTGCCAGCCGCAGGCACAGAAGAGAAGAAAGCCAAGGCCAAGGACGTGAAGCGCAAGGAAGCGGTAGTGCTAGATGCGGAGCCCGACACCAAACGGGGCAGTGATCAGCCCGAGTCATCCAAGAACAACCGACCGTTCTGCGCCTTCCACAACCTGAACACCCACAACACCAGCGACTGCCAAGAGCTCCGAGCCCTACGCGAGGGACGCTACGGTCGACGCCCCGAGCGCAGCGACCGGGGCTACGGCCGTGGAGGAGGACAAGGAGGCGGACGCTGGGACGACCGTGGCCCGCGCCAGGAATGGCGCGACATGCCTTGGGAGGACCGCTGGCAGGACCATCCTCGCGAGGGGCCCTGGAGGGACCAGCCTCGTGAGGATCGCCCCCAAGGCAACGCTGGTCTTCCTCCACTGCTGCCAAGAAGGAACGACAACCATCATCAGGACGAGGGGGCTGGGGGCTTCCAGGAGCCGCGTGCAATCGCCTGCATCTTGGGCGGCGCCCAAGCCCCAGCCTCTCAGCGCATCTTCAAACGGTTCGCTCGCGAGGTGAACGCGGCGCTCCCCAAGCTTGAGGCCGCGCGCCCGCTCAAGTGGTCCCAGTGCGCCATCACTTTCGACTCGGCAGATCAGCTCAAGTGCGCGGCCACCACTGGCATCCTCTCGATGTTGTGTTCCCCAGTCATCAGCAATGTGCAGGTTACCAAGACCCTCATCGACAATGGTGCAGGGCTCAACGTCCTGTCCGTCGACACCTTCGACAATCTCCAAGTGCCATATGAGCAGCTCCAGCCTACCAAACCTTTCTCAGGAGTGACCGACAACTCCACCACACCGATAGGGCAGGTCTGCCTGCCTGTCACCTTTGGCACACGTGACAACTATCGCACTGAGCTCATCGACTTCGACGTCGCGCACATCCGCCTGCCGTACAACGCCATCCTCGGGTATCCGTCCCTGGCAAAGTTCATGGCGGTCACCCACCACAGCTACAACGTCCTCAAGATGCCTGGAAAGTGGCGGGGTCATCATGGTCCCGTGTGAAGAAAGGGATGCGGTGTGCTCCCTCGAGCGCGCCTTCCAAGCTGCAGCAATCGACGACCCCGATAGCAGAAGTGAGGGCCCTCCGAAGGCCATCCCCAAGAAGAAGCAGCTGCGCCGTGCAGGACCTCAGGAGGATGGCGTCGCGGCGGGAGCCTCATCAGAATCAGCGTCCGTCCCAGGGGCGCCTCCCTCCATCGCATAGAAAGGCGCACCCAGCACCCTCCTCGGGCAAGGCTCGGGGGCTCTCTTCTGGAGGGCCTCAGGTCTTGCCAACCTCACGAGGGAGGCGCTTGGGCGCCACTTGGAGGCGTGCCACGCGGCACGTTTCCCTCAGGAGGACGCAGGGCAAGGGGTGCCCACGGCTCAGGAGTTCATCGCCAAGACCACGCAGGAACTGCAAGACGCAAGAGCCATGCGTGGCGATGGCCACTCACAGGGCGCGGCTCACCACCCAGGCGAGGGTGCTGAGCTACGTGTCTGCATCGACGTCCCAGGGCTCAGGAGGGCCGCGTCTCAGGAGCGCTTTCTGGCCTTCGCGCGTGGGCCGTTGCGAGGGCCCGCCACACAGCTACGTTCGCATGCCCCTCGGCTTGCCAATCGCGGCGTCGGCCTATCAGCGCGCCGTGTGGCGTGACCTGGTGGCTCAGGAGGCCAGGCACCGCGTCGTCCTGGAGGGAATGGAGACGGTCTTCGGGAAGCCTCCTGAGCCCCCAGAGCCTCCTGAGGCTCAGGGCTCCGGTGGCTCATGAGGAGTCCTTTCTCCAACGCACGCCTTCAGCTGCACCAACTCTGCTTCGTCTACAGAACCAGGTGAGATCTTCCAAGCTCGTTAAGCTAGGAGCGCCCCTTGGGCTGCATTATTCTCAGGTCGTGTGGGTCCGTCCCTACGGCATGTATCCCATTTGCTTATGCCTTTAGCTTACCTTGCTGGGGGCGCCCCTCGGGCTGCATCATCCCCAAGCCGCTCGGGCCGGACCTAGTGGCATGTATCTTCCTGCATTTACCCAAGCTGATTTGCCTTCCCTGCTTAACCTGCCTACGGTTATCGCCTGCTCAATTGCCACCCGCCGCGGATACATTCACCCTGTGAAATTCGCTTGCGTGTTAAAAGGGGGGCTCCTGAGCATCGCGACTCAGGAGCTCTTACTGGCTCTCTAGCCGTCACCCCTGGCCTTGACCACGGCATCGCGACCTGGCATACCAGCGGCGGCTGAGCTCGCTCGAGGGCCGGAACCTGAGGATGTAGAGTGCTTGCACCTGACCGCCTTGAAGGAACACATAGTCACCAAGACTCAAGACCAGGCGTAACCCGCCTTGAGGTAGGGCCTCGTGAGTCCTGTGCTGGCTCACGAGTGCCCAGATACACCTCGCATCCCTGTCGTGCAAGCCACATGTCAGGGCGGGGCTGTACACGCCCCGGGGCTCCTCCCGGAGGGGGGCCCTCATCCCACACACAAGTGGAAGCACCATGATCCGCGCTGGCCGTCGACATTGCCTAGGAGCGGCTATGCCCATGCACAAGCGGAAGCATTATGCTCCGCGCTGGTGATAAACAACTGAGGGCGGCCCCACGGTCGTACCAACCTCAGGGAGCCCAGAGCTCAGCGTCTGGCCTCACCGCAATGTATCCCTTCGGGAGAGCCGCGCGAGGGGGCTGGGCACGGGGGCTGCGCTCGGGCCACACCCAAGTGCACGCCACCCAACCAGGTCTCCCGGAACTGGGCGTCGCGCGCCCTTCCCGAGGCCTCGGCGAGGGCAGGTATGGAAATTGTTTGCGCGTCAACGGGGGCTCTTGAGCATCGCGACTCAGGAGCCTAACTGGTCACGTAGCCCCTCACTCCTTGGTCCGTCCCGGTCTCCGGTCGGCCCAATGGCGGTTGAGGTATGCGCGGGGCCGGGCCCCGCCGACGTAGAATATCAGTCTATCCCCGCGAACTCTCCCTATAAGCTGTTTGCGCATCAAGGGGGACTCCTGAGCATCGCGACTCAGGAGCCTAACTATTCACGTAGCCCCTCACTCCTTGGTCCGTCCTGATTTCTGGTAGGCCCAATGGCGGTTGAGGTATGCGTGGGGCCGGGCTCTACCGATGCAGAACACAAAGCACATAGGAAGGAATCGCAAAATCTCGAAGCAAATATTACAAAAATATTGTCCTCACATGTTGTCCTCATGATACCAAATGAAAAGTCTAAACACCTCTCCGAGGCCTAATGCATGTTGCAGGAATGAAACAGGAGAGTAGCCGCAGGTCACCCCTAGGCGCCGCCATCACCTGCGGAAGGCGCCACTCCGTGAGCAATGTTGCCTTCGCCTTCACCACCAGCTGCAGGATCGGCGACATCGCCGGACAGAGGAGCGGAGACAAAGCCGCGGAACTTCTCCAACAAGGCCTCTACCTGACCTTGCACAGCTGCGGCGGCAGCCTCGTATTGGTCTTCAGCCACAGGCCCCAGCAGCTCATCAAGGCAAGCGTCGGGGTCGCGAAGGTGCAGGTGGCTGAAGACGCGAGTCAATGCAGCTGAAGACAGGACTTGAGCCTCCGCCTCCGCCATAGGACCAACGCCGCCAGCGACCTCTCCAGGCCGTGCTCGTAAAGCGTCTTCAGCGCCTTGCGGGACCTCTTCTCGAGATCGGCAAAGGCCGCACGGTCTTCGGTCAGGACTCGCGCCTTGGCGTGGAGCTCAGCCTCCCTCGCCTTCGCCTCCCGCTCCAGCTCTTCCAACCGGCTGCGCTCGGCGGCCTACGTCCGCCCTAACTCTGCCAGATCAGCAGCACGGTTCTTGATGGCGTCCTCCCGGGCCTCCATTTCCCCCTCCTTCGCTTGGTGGCAGCATGCTTCTTCGGCGAGCTTGGTGCGCAGGCCCTGCAATTCGTCCTCCAGCGCCTGGCAGCGGTCGCGAGCGACCTCGGCGTCTTTCAACACCATCTCACGACCGGCTGCAGCGTTGGCGGCACTCTGCTTCTCCTTCTCAGAAGCCGCAGTGGCCTGGCCCAGCGCCGCGCGAACCGCCGAGTCAGAATGGAGCCAGCCTAAAGCCAACTCCAGGCGCCCAGCCACAAGGCGTGGGTCTGCGCCCAGGAGATCCGCCTGCAGCTAGGTCATCCCTGAGAGAGCACGTTCCAGAGTAGCGGCAGGGGCAGAAGAACCTGGAAGTGGAGGTGCAGCCTCCGGAGGAGGCGACATCATCACCAGGACCTGGGAGACCGCGACCTCCGGAAGAGCTGGGACCTCATCAGCCGCGCTAGGCGCTGGCACTTCCAGAGCTAGCAGGGCTATGGGGGCTGGTTCCACGTGGCGATGCTCCTCTTGGCCCCACAAGGACAACTGGGCTGGGGAGATGTGCGCACTGCTCCCACCTTTTCTTGAGGGAGGAGGCACGGACGCCGCATCCTCCTTCATCTTCTTCGCGGAAGACGTCGGCCTGACCAACCAAGGGCCAGCATCAGGAAATGAAGAGTGCAAACAGGGACAAGGTGAAGCTTGAGACACTTATTGATCCACCGTGACATACTTCCGCTTAGGAAGCCTGGCAGCATCGGGGCGGAGGCGGCATCGCGAGGCACCAATGACGACCTACCCCTCGTCGGGATGGTGGGCTGCTCCCTCTCCCTTTGGCGGGCGTCGGCCTCGGCATCGTCAGGAAGGGCGCAGAGGATCTCGGCCTTGCTCAGAGGGGAATGATGTCTACTACACAACCTTCTTCTTGTAGACGTTGTTGGTCCTCCAAGTGCAGAGGTTTGTAGGACAGTAGCAAATTTCCCTCAAGTGGATGACCTAAGGTTTATCAATCCGTAGGAGGCGTAGGATGAAGATGGTCTCTCTCAAGCAACCCTGCAACCAAATAACAAAGAGTCTCTTGTGTCCCCAACACACCCAATACAATGGTAAATTGTATAGGTGCACTAGTTCAGCGAAGAGATGGTAATACAAGTGGTATATGGATAGTAGATATAGGTTTTTTGTAATCTGAAAATATAAAAACAGCAAGGTAACTAATGATAAAAGTGAGCGTAAACGGTATTGCAATGCATTGAAACAAGGCCTATAGTTCATACTTTCACTAGTGCAAGTTCTCTCAACAATAATAACATAATTGGATCACATAACTATCCCTCAACATGCAACAAAGAGTCACTCCAAAGTCACTAATAGCGGAGAACAAACGACGAGATTATGGTATGGTACGAAACCACCTCAAAGTTATTCTTTCCAATCAATCCGTTGGGCTATTCCTATAAGTGTCACAAACAGCCCTAGAGTTCGTACTAGAATAACACCTTAAGACACAAATCAACCAAAACCCTAATGTCACCTAGATACTCCAATGTCACCTCAAGTATCTGTGGGTATGATTATACGATATGCATCACACAATCTCAGATTCATCTATTCAACCAACACATAGAACCTCAAAGAGTGCCCCAAAGTTTCTACCGGAGAATCATGACGAAAACGTGTGCTAACCCCTATGCATAGGTTCATGGGCGGAACCCTCAAGTTGGTCACTGTCGGTGTCAAAACCGGTGGATCTCGGGTAGGGGGTCCCGAACTGTGCGTCTAGGCCAGATGGTAATAGGAGGCAGGGGACACGATGTTTTACCCAGGTTCGGGCCCTCTTGATGGAGGTAAAACCCTACGTCCTGTTTGATTAATATTGATGATATGGGTAGTACAAGAGTAGATCTACCACGAGATCAGAGAGGCTAAACCCTAGAAGCTAGCCTATGGTATGATTGTATGTTGTGATTGTTGTCCTACGGACTAAAACCCTTCGGTTTATATAGACACCGGAAAGGGTTAGGGTTACGCAATGTCGGTTACAAAGGAGGAGATATCCATATCCATATTGCCTAGCTTGCCTTCCACGCCAAGTAGAGTCCCATCCGGACATGAGACGAAGTCTTCAATCTTGTATCTTCATAGTCTAACAGTCCGGCCGAAGGATATAGTCTGGCTGTCCGGAGACCCCCTAATCCAGGACTCCCTCAGTCACAAAAACATACATCACGTGAATCACGTGATATCCCATTGTCACCACAGATACGCATGGCAAGACATACATCAAGTGTTCTCAAATCTTTAAAGACTCAATCCGATAAGATAACTTCAAAGGGGAAACTCAATCCATTACAAGACAGTAGAGGGGGAGGAGAAACATAAGATCCAACTATAATAGCAAAGCTCGCGATACAACAAGATCGTGCCAAATCATGAACACGAGAGCGAGAGATCCAACACATAGCTACTGGTACATACCCTCAGCCCCGAGGGAGAACTACTCCCTCCTCGTCATGGAGAGCACCGGGATGATGAAGATGGCCACCGGAGAGGGGTTTCGCCTTCAGGCAGGGTGCCGGAATGGGTCTAGATTGGCTTTCGGTGGCTACGGAGGCTTCTGGTGGCGGAACTCCCGATCTATTGTGCTCCCCGATCATTTTAGGGTATATGGAGATATATAGGCGGAAGAAGTACGTCAGGGGAGCCACGAGGGGCCCACGAGGGTGGAGGGCATGCCTAGGGGGGTGGGCGCGCCCCCTGCCTCGTGGCTTCCTCGTTACTTCCCTTACGTGCACTCCAACTCTCCCGGGTTGCTTTCCTTCCAAAAATAAGTTTCGTGAAGTTTCAGGTCAATTGGACTCCGTTTGATTTTCCTTTTCTGCGATACTCTAAAACAAGGAAAAAACAGAAACTGGCACTGGGCTCTCGGTTAATAGGTTAGTCCCAAAAATAATATAAACGCGTATAATAAAGCCCATAAATATCCAAAACAGAAGATAATATAGCATGGAGCAATCAAAAATTGTAGATACGTTGGAGACGTATCAGCATCCCCAAGCTTAATTCCTGCTCGTCCTCGAGTAGGTAAATTATAAAAACAGAATTTTTGATGCGGAGTGCTACTTGGCATAATTTTGATGTAATTCTTTTTAATTGTGGCATGAATATTTAGATCCGAAAGATTCAAACAAAAGTTCATATTGACATAAAAGTAATAATACTTCAAGGATACTAACTAAGCAATTACGTCTTCTCAAAATAACATGGCCAAAGAAAGTTCATCCCTACAAAATCATATAGTTTAGTCATGTTTCATTTTTGTCACACAGGAATGCTATCATCATGCACAACCACGATGAAAAGCCAAGCAATTGTTTCATACTTTAGTAATCTCAAACCTATAAACTTTCACGCAATATATGAGTGTGAGCCATGGACATAACACTATGGGTGGAATAGAATATGATGATGGCGGTTATGTGGAGAAGACAAAAAGGAGAAAGGCTCACATCAACGAGGCTAATCAATGAGCTATGGAGATGCCCATCGATTGATGTTAATGCAAGGAGTAGGGATTGCCATGCAATGAATGCACTAGAGCTATAAATGTATGAAAGCTCAACAAAGGAAACTAAGTGGGTGTGCATCCAACTTGCTTGCTCACGAAGACCTAGGGCACTTGAGGAGGTCCATTGTTGGAATATACATGGCAAGTTCTATAATGAAAAATTCCCACTAGTATATGAAAGTGATAAAACAAGAGACTCTCTATCATGAAGATTATGGTGCTACTTTGAAGCACAAGTGTGGAAAAGGATAGTAGCATTGTCCCTTCTCTCTTTTTCTCTCATTTTTTGGGGCCTTCTCTTTTTATGGCCTTTCTCTCTTTTTTTGGGCCTTCTCTTTTTTATGGCCTTTCTCTTTTTTTATATATTCCTCACTTGGGACAATGCTCTAGAAAATGATGATCATCACACTACTATTTATTTACAACTCGATACTAGAACAAAGTATGACTCTATATGAATGCCTCCGGCGGTGTACCGAGATTGCGATGAATCAAGTGTGACATGTATGAAAAATTATGAACGGTGGCTTTGCCACAAATACAATGTCAACTACATGATCATGCAAAGCAATATGACAATGATGATGCGTGTCATAATAAACGGAACGGTGGAAAGTTGCATGGCAATATATCTCGGAATGGCTATGGAAATGCCATAATAGGTAGCTATGGAGGCTGTTTTGAGGAAGATATAAGGAGGTTTATGTGTGATAGAGCGTATCATATCACGGGGTTTGGATGCACCGGCGAAGTTCGCGCCAACTCTCAATGTGAGTAAGGGCAATGCACGATACCGAAGAGGCTAGCAAGGATGGAATGGTGAGAGTGCGTATAATCCATGGACTCAACATTAGTCATAAAGAACTCACATACTTATTGCAAAAATCTACAAGTCATCAAAAACCTCGGCACTACGCGCATGCTCCTAGGGGGATAGATTGGTAGGAAAAGACCATTGCTCGTCTTCGACCGCCACTCATAAGGAAGACAATCAAATAACACCTCATGTTTCAAATTTGTTACATAACGTTTACCATACGTGCATGCTATGGGACTTGCAAACTTCAACACAAGTATCCCTCAAATTCACAACTACTCAACTAGCACAACTTTGATATCACTATCTCCATATCTCAAAACAATCACCAAGTATCAAACTTCTCTTAGTATTCAATGCACTTTATATGAAAGTTTTTATTATATCCCTCTTGGATGCCCATCATATTAGGACTAGTTTCATAACCAAAGCAAACTACCATGCTGTTCTAAAGACTCTCAAAATAATATAAGTGAAGCGCGAGAGTTCATCTATTTATTTAAAATAAAACCATCACCGTGCTCTAAAAGGATATAAGTGAAGCACTAGAGCAAATGACAAACTACTCCGAAAGATATACGTGAAGATCAATGAGTAGTTGAATAATTATGCAACTATGTGAAGACTCACTAAAATTTAAGAATTTCAGATCTTGATACTTTATTCAAACATCAAGCAAAACTAAATATAATAAAATGACGCTCCAAGCAAAACACATATCGTGTGGTGAATAAAAATATTGCTCCAAGTAAAGTTACCGATGAACGAAGACGAAAGAGGGGATGCCTTCCGGAACATCCCCAAGCTTAGGCTCTTGGTTTTCCTTGAATATTACCTTGGGGGTGCCTTGGGAATCCCCAATCTTAGACTCTTGCCACTCCTTATTCCATAGTCCATCGAATCTTTACCCAAAGCTTGAAAACTTCACAACACAAAACTTAACAGAAAACTCGTAAGCTCCGTTAGTAAAAAATAAATCACCACTTAGGTACTGTTTTGAAATCATTCTAAATTAATATTGGTGTAATATCTACTGTATTCAAACTTCTCTATGGTTCATACCCTCCGATACTACTCATAGATTCATCAAAATATGCAAACAACACATAGAAAACAGAATCTGTCAAAAACAGAACAGTCTGTAGTAATCTGCATAAAACGTATACTTATGGAACTCATAAAATTCTAAAATAAATTTCGGGACCTGAGTAATTTATCTATTAATCATATGCAAAAAGAATTAACTAAATATCACTTTCTAAATAAAAATGGCAGCAATTCTCGTGAGCGCTAAAGTTTCTGTTTTTTTTACAGTATGATCAACAAGACTTTCCCCAAGTCTTCCCAAAGATTCTACTTGGCACAAACACTAATTAAAAGCATTAAACCACATGTAAGCAGAGGCTATATGAATTATTTATTACTAAACAGTAACAAAAATCAAGGAACACAAATAAAATTGGGTTGCCTCCCAACAAGCGCTATCGTTTAACGCCCCTAGCTAGGCATTATGATTTCAACGATGCTCACATAAAAGATAAGAATTGAAACATAAAGAGAGCATCATGAAGAATATAACTAGCACATTTAAGTCTAACCCTCTTCCTATGCATAGGGATTTTGTGAGCAAACAACTTGTGGGAACAATAATCAACTAGCATAGGGAGGTAAAACAAGCATAACTTCAAAACTTTAAGCACATAGAGAGGAAACTTGATATTATTGCAATTCCTACAAGCATATGTTCCTTCCTAATAATAATTTTCAGTAGCATCATGAATGAATTTAACAATATAACCAGCACCTAAAGCATTCTTTTCATGATCTACAAGCATAGAAAATTTACTACTCTCCACATAAGCAAATTTCTTCTCATGAATAATAGTGGGAGCAAACTCAACAAAATAATTACCATGTGAAGCATAATCCAATTGAAAATAAAATCATGATGACAAGTTTCATGGTTATCATTATTCTTAATAGCATACAAGTCATCACAATAATCATCATAGATAGCAACTTTGTTCTCATAATCAATTGGAACCTCTTCCGAAATAGTGGATTCATCACTAAATAAAGTCATGACCTCTCCAAATCCACTTTCATCAATATAATCATCATAAATAGGAGGCATGCTTTCATCATAATAAATTTTCTCATCAAAACTTGGGGGACAAAAAATATCATCTTTATCAAACATAGCTTCCCCAAGCTTGTGGCTTTGCATATCATTAGCATCATGGATATTCAAGGAATTCATACTAACAACATTGCAATCATGCTCATCATTCAAATATTTAGTGCCAAACATTCTAATGAATTATTCTTCTAACACTTTGGCACAATTTTCCTTTCCATCATACTCACGAAAGATATTAAAAAGGTGAAGCGTATGAGACAAACTCAATTCCATTTTCTATAGTTTTCTTTTATAAACTAAACTAGTGCTAAAACAAGAAACAAAAAGATTCGATTGCAAGATCTAAAGATATACCTTCAAGCACTAACCTCCCCAGCAACGACACCAGAAAAGAGCTTGATGTCTACTACACAACCTTCTTCTTGTAGACGTTGTTGGGCCTCCAAGTGCAGAGGTTTGTAGGACAGTAGCAAATTTCCCTCAAGTGGATGACCTAAGGTTTATCAATCCATAGGAGGCGTAGGATGAAGATGGTCTCTCTCAAGAAACCCTGCAACCAAATAACAAAGAGTCTCTTGTGTCCCCAACACACCCAATACAATGTTAAATTGTATAGGTGCACTAGTTCGGCGAAGAGATGGTGATACAAGTGGTATATGGATAGTAGATATAGGTTTTTGTAATCTGAAAATATAAAAACAGCAAGGTAACTAATGATAAAAGTGAGAGTAAACAGTGTTGCAATGCATTGAAACAAGGCCTAGGGTTCATACTTTCACTAGTGCAAGTTCTCTCAACAATAATAACATAATTGGATCACATAACTATCCCTCAACATGCAACAAAGAGTCACTCCAAAGTCACTAATAGCGGAGAACAAACGAAGAGATTACAGTAGGGTACGAAACCACCTCAAAGTTATTCTTTCCAATCAATCCGTTGGGCTATTCCTATAAGTGTCATAAACAGCCCTAGAGTTCGTACTAGAATAATACCTTAAGACACAAATCAACCAAAACCCTAATGTCACCTAGATACTCTAATGTCACCTCAAGTATCCGTGGGTATGATTATACGATATGCATCACACAATCTCAGATTCATCTATTCAACCAACACATAGAACCTCAAAGAGTGCCCCAAAGTTTCTACCGGAGAATCACGACGAAAACGTGTGCCAACCCCTATGCATAGGTTCATGGCGGAACCCGCAAGTTGGTCACCAAAACATACATCAAGTGAATCACATGATATCCCACTGTCACCACAGATACGCACGGCAAGACATACATCAAGTGTTCTCAAATCTTTAAAGACTCAATCCGATAAGATAATTTCAAAGGGGAAACTCAATCCATTACAAGAGAGTAGAGGGGGAGGAGAAACATAAGATCCAACTATAATAGCAAAGCTCGCGATACATCAAGATCGTGCCAAATAAATAACACGAGAGAGAGATCAAACACATAGCTACTGGTACATACCCTCAGCCCTGAGGGAGAACTACTCCCTCCTCGTCATGGAGAGCACCGGGATGATGAAGATGGCCACCGGAGAGGGGTTTCCCCTCCAGCAGGGTGCCGGAACAGGTCTAGATTGGCTTTTGGTGGCTACAGAGGCTTCTGGCGGTGGAACTCCCGATCTATTGTGCTCTCCGATCGTCTTAGGGTATATAGAGATATGTAGGCGGAAGAAGTACGTCAGGGGAGCCACGAGGGGCCCAGGAGGGTTGAGGGTGTGCCCAGGGGGGTGGGCGCGCCCCCCTGCCTCGTGGCTTCCTCGTTGCTTCCCTTACGTGCACTCCAAGTCTCCCGGGTTGCTTTCCTTCCAAAAATAAGTTCCGTGAAGTTTCAGGTTAATTGGACTCCGTTTGATTTTCCTTTTCTGTGATACTCTAAAACAAGGAAAAAAACAGAAACTGGCACTGGGCTCTCGGTTAATAGGTTAGTCCCAAAAATAATATAAAAGTGTATAATAAAGCCCATAAATATCCAAAACATAAGATAATATAGCATGGAGCAATCAAAAATTATAGATACGTTGGAGACGTATCAGGGAAGTCTCCCCCACCTCTTCCAGAGTCTTCTCCAGGTCCACCTCCTCTTCCCCCTCCCTGCAGGGCTCGCCAGAAGACACCTCCACCGGTTCCAGTGCCGCAGGGGCTCCCAGGAGCACCGGCAGCACCAACCCACGCGCATCAAAGGTCGGCCTGGAGGCGACATATTCCTCCCGATCCTTGCGCTCGAATAGGGGGACAAAGGCGCTTGGTGGGTACTCCTGGTTGTCCCCAACTATGAGGCGCGGGACAACGGCAATTCATCGTCAGGCAGGGCCCCTGGCCTCAGGCGGGTCATGTTCCCCTCTTCTTCAAGCTCCCACAGGGGGCGTGCACGCGTTTGGAGTGGAGCTACTCGCAGGGTCAAGAACTCCCTCAAAAGCATGACCCCCGTCACCTTTGCTGCCCTCGCGTTGCCCGGTTTTAGATCGGTCACCATCTGCCGCAACACTAACGAGGCCCGCTCATCAGGAAGCTCCGCCCTGGGCCATCCCTCGTGGAAAGAGGGCGCCGCCGTGGGCAACGCCAAACGCGGATCTGCGCACTTTGGCGTCCATCATGACCCATTTGGATCGAATGTTGTCGGCCCTCTTCCCGGTGCACGAGATCGAGTTGGCCTTGCCAGATGCAATGAAGTTAGCCCATCCAGAGATGTTACCCTCGTTGATACGGAGGAAGAAGAAATGGCGCAGGAGCGCCACAGACGGCATCACGCCCAGGTACGCCTCACAGTAGTAGGCGAAGATGGAAAGGAGGAGGACAGAGTTGTGATGGAGATGCAACGCCTGCAGCCCGTAGTGGTCGAGGACTTTGTAAAAGAAGTCGGAGAAGGGTGCAACCAACCCGACGGCGACGCTGCTCGAGAAGAAGGGGAAGAAGGTGCTTTCCTCAGGCTCCGGTGCGTCGGAGGCAAGCCGGAGCTCGGTCTTCCCCCACTCGTTGCTCTCGATCGCCGTGAGCAGGCGCACGGAGGCGAGGCTCTTCTCCATGATTGTGGGCGCCTGAAGGGCCGGCTCGTACCAAGCCAGCACCGAGGAAGCCTTGGCCTTGCACGGCGCCATGGAGCACAGCTACGGGATGAGATTGGAGTGGATATGGAGGTAGCAGTGGCGGAGAGTAAAGAAGGGGATCTGGAGCAAGGCGAGGAAGAAGCAACGAAGGCAAGTGCTGCCTGCGCCAGCCTTTTGTCAGGTCGAGCAGTTGCCGAGGCAGCATGGGGAAGCGGAGACGCCCACGTCCAATTAAACCGCCACACGTCAACCGAGGCCGTAGGCTTTCAGGGCCCGCGGTGCTCCGTACTTGACCCTTGGCTTCGCCGTGATGCCAAGCCCGAGTGCACCTTAGGCCCGAGGGCTATTATCGACGTTCTGGGAACGGGGGTCCCCAGACTTGCCTACCTACGGCCCACGGCGTGGCTAAGCTAGCAGGCCGTATGGCCCACCTTCATCAACAAGGCATCCAAGACCCTCGCGAGGGGCCAAGCCTCGCGAGGTGGACGACACAAGACCTCCTCTAGAGCGGCCTAGTCAGGCAGGATCACGAGGAGCGGAGATATCAAGGCGAGGCAAACCTCACGAGGTTCTCGTGACGTGAGCCATGACGATCGACACCAGGCGGGCGCCAGGCAGGCACCAGCGTGCACAACATCCTTGTTTCCTCTTTGGTGCTAAGGAAACCAGCGCATGCGAGGAGTATCGAGGCATCAGGCAAAGGTTTCCATTTTGGTGCAACAAGACCGAGACCAGAAGGACGGCAAGACGGAGGTCATCATGGAGCCCAAGACGGCGTCACCACCAGAGCCTTTGGCAGGCGAAGACCACTTTTGTCAGGATAGCTTGTACTAGCTGTCCCCCTTCAAATTTGCCCGCCATTGTTGGCTCCCTTCTCGCTCAAGATTTGGGAAGAGGACCAGGGCTTCTATAAGTAGGACTACCCACCACCATAGGCAAAGGGGGCGAGATCTTGGATCACTCTCACCCACACAAGTTAGCCAAGCACAAGAACACCTCAGCCTCAGGAGGCTGTTCTTCCCATTGTATTGTTCTTCATCAGCCCAAGAGGCAATCCACCACCACCACACTGGAGTAGGGTATTACACCACAACGGTGGCTAGAACCAGTATAAATCTTGTGTCTTTCCGTGTTGCGAGTTCGTCGAGTTCGTCCGCAAGATCTTAGCGAGCTAGTGCGTACATCGGTGGAAGGAAAAGACTTCGCACACACCCCAGTGTTCGAACCTTAAGGGTTTGCCAGAACCCCACATCCGACATTTGACGCGCTAGGTAGGGGGGCGCCGTAGCTTTCCTTTGTAAGTGCATCTAGTGCCCCATAGTGATTTTGGTGTATTGAAGACTTATAGGTTAACGGACTAATGCGTTTGTGAGTGTACACAGGTCTATAAGTCTATGAGGAGTTTGATATTTACAGAGAAAGTCGATCCCTAAAAATGAAGTTCTTCGACTGAAGACTTTAAATCTTTGAAGACTTTCTGAAGACTTTGAAAGTGAAGAAATTGATGTGACCTTGAAGACTTGGTATTCATTCGAGGAACATGAAGCGTAAAGACTTTTGTTTTCGTAGTTTCATTTTCTCTTTCTTGAGTCATAGGAAACACCGTACTGTTAAAGGGGGTCGAGGAAATACTAAGGAAAAATTTCCATGTGATGCTCAACTCAAAATCCTACACCTACCAATCCCTTCGAGTGAAGCCATTGGAAATCTCATACAGTCCAGTCATATTCTTCAGTGACAGAGACAAAGTTTTTCTGGTCTCTGAGGAATTTGTTCTGACTAAGGAGTTAGGAATTCGCCAGTGCGGATTGCCTACACAGTGAGGAACATGATAGCCCTGAGGATTTTGCTACTCAAAATTCCGACCATTGCTGTGCTATGCGCCAGCTGTCCCAAAATATCTACCCACCTAACGGTCATATCATTGAAGGGCATTTATGTCTTATCATGTCGGGCTGCTCCCTAGGCTATAAATAGCCGCCCCCTACAACCACTAGCTGGTTGGCTGCTGATACGTCTCCAACGTATCTATAATTTTTTATTGCTCCATGCTATATTATCTACTGTTTTTGACTATATTGGGCTTTATTTTACACTTTTATATTATTTTTGGGACTAACCTATTAACAGGAGGCCCAGCCCAGAATTGCTGTTTTTTACCTATTTCAGTATTTCGGAGAAACAGAATATCAAACGGAGTCCAAACAGAATAAAACCTTCGGGAACGTGATTTTCTCATTGAACGTGATCCAGGAGACTTGGACCCTACTCCAAGGAGTCAAAGAGGCGGTCACGAGGGTGGGGGGCGCGCCCACCCCCCTAGGGCGCGCCCCCTGCCTCGTGGGCCCCTCGGTGCTCAACCTACGTACTCCTTCCTCCTATATATACCTACGTACCCCCAAACGATCAGAACATGAGCCAAAAACCTAATTCCACCACCGCAACTTTCTGTATCCATGAGATCCCATCTTGGGCCTGTTCCGGAGCTCTGCCGGAGAGGGCCGTCATCACGAAGGGCTTCTACATCATCATAGCCCCTCCGATGAAGTGTGACTATTTTACCTTAGACCTTCGGGTCCATCGTTAGTAGCTAGATGGCTTCTTCTCTCTTTTTGGATCTCAATACAAAGTTCTCCCCCTCTCTCGTGGAGATCTATTCGATGTAATCTTCTTTTTGCGGTGTGTTTGTTGAGACCGATGAATTGTGGGTTTATGATCAAGTCTATCTATGAATAATATTTGAATCTTCTCTGAATTCTTTTATGTATGATTAGTTATCTTTGCAAGTCTCTTCGAATTATCAGTTTGGTTTGGCCTACTAGATTGGTTTTTTTTGCCATGGGAGAAGTGCTTAGCTTTGAGTTCGATCTTGCGGTGTCCTTTCCCAGTGACAGAAGGGGCAGCAAGGCATGTATTGCATCGTTGCCATCGAGGATAACAAGATGGGGTTTATTTCATATTGCATGAATTTATCTCTCTACATCATGTCATCTTGCTTAAAGCGTTACTCTGTTTTTAACTTAATACTCTAGATGCATGCTGGATAGCGGCCGATGAGTGGAGTAATAGTAGTAGATGCAGAATCATTTCGGTCTACTTGTCACGGACGTGATGCCTATATACATGATCATGCCTAGATATTCTCATAACTATGCTCAATTCTGTCAATTGCTCAATAGTAATTTGTTCACCCACCGTAGAATACTTATGCTCTTGAGGGAAGCCACTAGTGAAACCTATGGCCCCCGGGTCTATTCTCCTCATATCAATCACCATCACTTTAATCTTGCTTTGCTTTTTTTACTTTGCCTTTTACTTTTCACTTTGCATCTCTATACCAAAAATATTATATCTATCAGATCTCACTCTCGTAAGTGACCGTGAAGGGATTGACAACCCCTAATCACGTCGGTTGCGAGTAGCTATCGTTTTGTGCAGGTACGAGGGACTTGAGCGTGGCCTCCTACTGGATTGATACCTTGGTTCTGAAAAACTGAGGGAAATGCTTACGCTACTCTGGTGCATCATCCTTTCCTCTTCGGGGAAATCCAATGCAAGCTCAAGAGGTAGCAGCTGCTCCAAGAGAAACTGACACTTGTCATTTGAGTGCAACCCATCCTCCGAGGACTTTGAGCGAAAATCATCAAGTGAGGAAAAACCCAAAACCCAAACACCTACAAACCCCAAGTGATTGAGCATCACTGAAGAGATTGATCCTGCGTGGATCCGACGCTTGTTACCTTTGAAGACTGTGCTTCTTCCAGACGGTTAGGCGTCATGGTCTAGAGCATCCAAGAGGAATTGTGGATCGCCGAGTGACCAAGTTTGTGAAGGTTCGGAAGTCACCTGAAGACTTACCACGAGTGAGTGGACGAGGTCTGTGTGACCTTAGTTCAAGGAGAATACGATGAGGACTGGGTGTCCTGAGCTGCGTGTTCAGGACTGGGTGTCCGGGACTGTGTGTCCTCGAGTTTAAATACTCAGCCGCTCCAACTAGATGTACAACTGAGACAGTAGTTGGAACTGGTCTACCAAACCATTGTCTTCACCAAGCTTACTGGTTCTATTCCCTCAACTCGTTCATTTCCTCATAACTGTGTTGTGTGTTTGTTCATATCTGTGTTTGAAGACTTTGACTGAAGACTTTCTCAATCTCCTCAGTTCAATTTCTTCAGTCTGTTTGTCTTCATCCTGTGTTATCTTGTGCTTACGCTTCCTGTACTCTGTGCCTGTCTTCATTTCATCATGATGACTATGCTTGTATTCTGTTATGTTTACTTTTGAGTACTTATTCCGCTGCTAGTAGTTCTTCGCTAAGGAATTTCCTCACCGGCAAATTCCTCAGTGAAGAATTTCATAAAAATCACCTATTCACCCCCCTCTAGTCGATATAACACACTTTCAATTGGTATCAGAGCAAGGTACTCCCTTGTTCTGTGTGATTTTGGTTTAACCGCCTGGAGTTTAGTTATGTCGACCGCAGGTATGACGAAAGTGACATGCCCCATCTTTGATGGTCACGAGTATCCCAAGTGGAAGGCCATGATGAATAAATGCCTCATGGCGATAAACAGTGAGCTGTGGACCGCCACTGAGATTAGTCTGACCGATCTGTGCAAGATGGCGGAAGTTGATGACATTCGCAAGTACACACTTCTCAACCTCGCGGCGAAGGATGTCATCTGCTCCAGTCTGTCACAAAATCAGTTCCGGAATATCATGCATCTCGATCATGCGAAGCTCATCTGGGACCGTCTCTCTGAGGTCTATGAAGGTCATTGAACCTGTCATGATCCTTGGTTTGAGGACTTCAAGGAATCTCTCAAAGCTATGACATTCGAACCAGAATCATCATCTTCTGCATCATGCCTTATAGCAAAAGATGCTGAGGAAACTCAATGCTGATGGTACATATTGGAAGCCTGAGCAGTACCCCAAAACTACATGGGTTGCTACAAACGGACCTTCAGTTGATCCATCTAACCTATCTGGATATGCATGTGAATCTCCTCATTCTGATGATGAGTCATTTGACTCCAACTACAAACTGTTCAAAAATCAGAATGGTGAAGTATTTGCTAGATATGTTGGCACTAACTGCAGGAACGGTCCCCCTATGAAGAATATCTGGGTTCCCAAAAGATGCCTTGAAAATCTTCAGGTGAATGTCATCATGACGCCACCTGTGAAGAATAGGAACCCCAGATCAAATTCTTCATATGGACCAAATTCTTCATATGGATCCAAGTCCTCATCCGGACCAAACTCCTCACATGGATCAAATTCCTCAAAAGGATCAAAGTCATCATATGAACATCATCGTGCTAACCCATCTGTTTCGCAGGGAAGATCTAAGGATTATGGATATGTGCATTATTCTTCAAATTATTATGTCCATAAGTCCTCGAAGAATTTATCTGCTTACTCTTATGCTTATTCTAACCCCTCTTATGTGAAACGAAATGGACTGGCTTCTATGCCATCCTTCTTGTATGGAGCTCACAGAATGATGAACTCTTTGCCATCCCTTCAGATGTGGGTGGTGAAGAAAAAGAACTAATCTCTTCTGCAGGGTCAGGTCTCCAGACGTACGTAATCGTCTGAAGAATTTGCTGGAGACCTGAGCATGCCTGATAGGACGTAGACTAATCATGAAGAAATGAACTTTCATTTCTCACGTCCTCACACTGCTTTATCTGTTATGTTGCTTGATGAAATTGATCTGATGAATTGATGTCATATTCTTCACTGCTGAAGTATATGAGTTTGTAAGCTGCACTAATTCATCTGCAGGATGATCAACCCAAAGCCACTGAGTGGGTCCTCGATAGTGGATGTACAAATCACATGATTGGTGACAAGAATCTATTGATGGATGCTCCATTATCTCCGTCGCATCTGAAGCATATCATCTTTTCTGACAAAGGCAAAAGTCAGGTATTGGGTCTAGGTAAGGTTGCGATCACAAAGGATCAACACATGGACAAAGTCATGCTTGTTGAGTCCCTAGGATACAACCTTATGTCTGTCTCAATGCTTTGTGATCTTGATATGGTTGTTGTCTTTGGCAAGTACCGTTGTGTTGTGGTTATGGAAGCTGACAATTCCAAAGTCTTCGAAGGCTTTAGGAGAGGAGACCTGTATATTGTTGATTTCTCTATAGGACCACAACCAGCCGCGTGTCTACTTGCAAAAGCTTCAGAAGGCTGGCTCTGGCACCGACGACTCGGTCATGCAGGCATGAGGAATTTGCACACGCTTGCGAAGAAGAAGCATGTCATTGGCATCGAGAATGTCAAATTCCTCAAGGATCACCTATGCAGAGCCTGTGAAGCTGGGAAGATGATAAAGGCCAAGCATCCAGCGAAGACTATCATGACCACTACTCGCCCATTTGAATTACTTCACATGGATCTCTTTGGTCCTAATCATTATTCTGCTGTTTCAAATGAAGCATCTCAATATGGCTTTGTTATTGTTGATGATTACTCTCGTTATACATGGGTACACCTTGTTACTTACAAACATGAAGTGCAGGAAGTCTTCAAACGATTTTCCTCGAGGGCCTCAACCAACTTTGGTGTGAAGATCAAGCATATCAGAAGTGTCAATGGCACCGAGTTCAAGAATTCTTGTCTCGATGACTATCTTGATGAACTTGGTATCACTCATGAGGTATCTGCTCCTTATACTCCTCAGCAGAACAGCATCGTGGAGCGCAAGAATAGGACTCTTGCTGAGATGGCTCGCACTATGCTTGATGAATACAAAACGCCTCGTCATTTCTGGACTGAGGCAATTGATACTGCATGCCACATCATCAACAGAGTATATCTTCACAAATTCTTAAAGAAGACTGCCTATGAACTCCTCACTGATAAGAAACCCAATGTAAGTTATTTCAAAGTCTTCGGTGCTAAATGTTGGATAAGAGATCCTCATCACAACTCAAAATTTGCACCGAAAGCACATGAAGGTTTTATGCTTGGTTACGGAAAGGACTCGCACACCTACAGAGTCTTCAACAACGTTCTTCACAAGGTTGTTGAAACTGTAGATGTGCGGTTCGATGAAACTAATGGCTCGCAAAGAGAGCACCTACCTACTGTGATAAATGAACTAGCACCTGAGGAAACTATCAAGTTCAAGGCTACTGAGGATGTCATTCCCACTAAAGAATCTGCTGAAGAATTCATTCCAAAACATGAAGAACGTCGAGCTAATGCACCTAAAGAAAATACTGAAGAAAATGGTGCTGAAGAGAATGCTGATCAAATTCTTCAACGACAACCAGCTCATCCTCACATTGCAAAAGAAGTGCAAGTTGAAAAGATCATCAATGACATCAAAGCGCCAGGTCCTCTCACACGCTCAAAAGCTTCACATTTATCTAACTTTTATGGGCACTATGATTTTGTCTCTATTACAGAGCCCACTAAGGTAGATGAAGCATTTCTGGAGCCTGAGTGGATTCAGGCCATGCAACAAGAATTACATCAGTTCGAGCTCAACAATGTCTGGGAACTGGTCAAACGTCCAGATCCTCGCAAGCACAATATCATTGGCACAATGTGGATCTACCGCAACAAGCAAGATGAAAATGGCCTTGTGGTGAGGAATAAGGCACGGCTTGTAGCTCAAGGCTACACACAGGTTGAAGGAATTGATTTCGATGAAACTTTTGCACATGTTGCTGGACTTGAGGCTATTCGCATATTACTTGCCTATGCTAACCATCATGATATCACTTTATATCAAATGGATGTGAAAAGTGCATTTCTCAATGGTAAGCTTGAGGAAGAAGTATATGTTGCTCAACCCCCAGGTTTTGAAGATCCAAAGAATCCTGACAAAGTCTTCAGACTCAACAAGGCCCTCTATGGCCTCAAGCAGGCCCCACGGGCATGGTATGATACCTTGAAGGAATTCCTCATGAAGAAAGGCTTCAAACCCGGTTCACTCGACCCTACTCTTTTTACTAAATCTTATGATGGTGAATTGTTTGTGTGCCAAATATATGTTGATGATATTATCTTTGGCTGTACTGACCAACGTTATAGTGATGAATTTGCTTATATGATGAGTGAAGAATATCAAATGTCTATGATGGGAGAGTTGAAATTCTTCTTAGGTCTTCAAATTAGTCAACAACGCAATGGCATATTCATATCTCAGGAGAAATACCTGAAGGATGTACTGAGGAAATTCGGCATGCAAGATTGCAAAGGCGTCAAAATTCCTATGCCCACAAATGGCCATCTATGCACTGATGAAAATGGTATTGACTTCGATCATAAGGTATACCGCTCCATAATTGGTTCTTTATTGTACTTATGTGCATCTAGGCCAGATATAATGCTTAGTGTTTGCATGTGTGCCCGATTTCAAGCTACACCGAAGGAATCACACCATAAGGCTGTGAAGTATATTTTTCGATATCTAGCTCACACACCAACACTTGGATTATGGTACCCCAAGGGCTCGGCTTTTGATTTCGTTGGATATTCTGACTCTGACTATGCTGGTGATCGTGTGGACCGCAAGTCAACATCTGGTACATGTCATTTCTTCGGACGATCGTTGGTCTGTTGGTCCTCGAAGAAATAGAACTGCGTATCATTATCTACTGCTGAAGCTGAGTACATTGCCGCTGGTTCTTGCTGTGCTCAATTGCTATGGATGAAGCAAACTCTCAAGGACTACGGCGTCAAAATGAAGAATGTGCCTCTCTTCTGTGACAATGAGAGTGCCATCAAGATTGCTCACAACCCAGTTCAGCACTCGAAGACAAAGAACATTCAGATTCGTCATCATTTTCTTCATGATCATGTGTTGAAAGCGACATTTCTATTGAGCATGTGAAGACTGAAGAACAGCTAGCCGATATCTTCACAAAGCCCTTGGACGAGAAAAGATTTAGCAAGTTACGGTGTGAGCTAAATATCCTAGAATCTTCGAATGTTCTTTGAAAAGGACACTCATCCTAACACTTATGCAAAATTGATGACTTAGATGTGCAACACATGAAGAAACATTTTTCTTTAATCAATGAAGAATAACACTCTTAGTGTGAAGAAATTAACGAAGAATTTGATTCTCAGAACCCTACAATAATTGTATGCGGTGTCTTAAATCATCATTCTTATACGGTGGGTCACGCTACCACCAAAAGTTGAAATTCCTCAATTGATCATATTCTTCAACTTTGCACTGTCTTCACTGTTTCCGTCGTTTTTCTTCATTGGCTATATATATATATAGGGTCGCGCTATTCGTCACCCTAGGTGAGGCATAGTTATTCTTCACCCCCCTCTATTTTACCATCAATGCACCGTAAATTTAAGTTCCGTAAGTTTTGTCTTATTTTCGACGCAAAAAGGGACCGTAAGAAAATATATAATCGCCGTAAAAAATATTTTATGTTATGTAAAATTACAAACATAAAACATAGTCTAAAATACACATAAAATGCAAATTTTCTTGTCTTATGACCTATATTTTTATTTTCTTATGTCAAATTTTACGTAGTGAATCAATAGGAATGTAACTATTTGAATTCGAAATGTAATTTAATTATGAAATGATCGTAAGATTACCTCAGATGAAGAATAACTTATTCTGCACCCTGGTTGATGAATAGTAACACTATATATATATATAAGTTTATGTCCTCTACAGCATTCACTTATTGCTAATTCTTCAAGTTGGTTTTTCTGCTAAGTCAATGTGATTGGACCCTTCCCCTCTATGCTATACTCAACCCAATCTGTTCACAAATTCTTCATGTGCGTTATATTTGAAACTCGTTCAAAATCTTCATTGTGTCCTTGTCAGCTGAAGAAATTGCGAACGGAACTTTAAAATCTATCTTATCTAAATTTTCGGCTTTGCCGCTCAAACCGTTCCGCATCCCACGATACACTTATCCATTCACCCACGATCGCACACGATCTCCACCTCTCAGTACGTGGGTGACACATGTCAAGCGAATGAGAAGGGTCAGGGGCACGTTCGTCCAATTTCTTCGGGCGAACAGTTTTTCACCGTGGCTATAAATACCCCTCCTTCCCTTCCTCACTTCTTTCACTCCGCTGGATCTCTCTCAAGCTCGAGCTTCTCAAAACCCTAGCGCCGCCGCTACTTCATCATCGCCGGTGAGGAAGAGCTTCACTGCCTCGACCTCGTCGCCGACGTACTCGCGCCGACCGCGGAAATCTTCACTGCGCCGCCGCCGTAGCCGTTTTCCTCCACCGAGTTAGGGCGTGGAAGATTTACACAGACGAACTTCACCTCTCCTCTTCACTGTTCGTCGTGTTCTTCATCCAGGGTAATTAAAAGTTACTTTTACTGACCTTGTTGATTCGAATGATTATCTACAAAATCTTCAAAGGTGTTTTTCTTCATATCTTCACACACTAAAACACCTCACAAGTCATCTGTTCTTGATTTGTTTCTCTAAGCATCATTTTTCTTTAAGATTCCTCAATTGTGTGGATCTTCGATCTATACAACTCTAGAACCTAAGATAAAGAACGCTTAGTGAAATTCTTCAAGACTCATCTGGTCAAATTCCTCAAACTTGTTCTTTTTGAAAAACCTTCTGAGAACGCATATGACCTCTCCAAATTCCTCGCAACTATACTCTGTTCACAGGTACTCATGTCAGCTGCTGAATCACTAGGTTCTCATCAACTTAACTCATTTGCAGCGTTCCTCGAAGAAAAGTTGTATACTTCTTCAGAGAATTCAATTGTCCAAATTCCTCAACTGAAGAAAATGGCTGACGGTAAAAAGCCACAGAAAGGAGGAAAGAGGCCTGAGGTCAATATAGCGTTTGAGATCCCTCATGAAATATATGCTGGGTACTGCACACCTACTAAGGAAACCAAGAATGAGCGAAAAGTGCGCATTCTGAAGATAGAGAGGAGATGGGCTAGAGAGTGGAGGGAGTATAGATATGTCACTCTCAAGTATATGAAGAAATTCGCACTCAATCCTCCATGCCCAAGACCTCCATTGGCACCTGGCCAAATAGCTGATCCCACCACCTCAAGCGCGATGAGGACTATCTTGACAAATGGGCCAAGCGCCAAGCCAAGTTGGCTAAGCAAGCCAGAAAAGCAGTGAGGAAATTCAATGAAGACTCTGCTGCTGCTGCCTCTGCTAAGGCCTCTACTGTCAAGCCAAAGAAGGCTATGTCAAAGAAGCCTGCGCGCAAGCCAAGTGCTTCACCAATAATGCCATCAAGGCCAAGCTTCTCAGCAATGCCCTCACGGCCAGAATCCTCAAAGCCCTCACAGCCAATTCCTCATGCTGCTCCTGCTCCCTCAAAATCCTCAGCTCCTCCAAAGTCCTCAGCTGTTGCAACAAAGTCCTCAACACCCGTGCATCTTGCCTCATGCCAAAGGACTGCAGACATGTCCATTGCCTCAAGAGCTTCATCTAGTTCCTCAGCTGCACCAACTTCCTCAACGGGACCCTCTCTACTAAAGACTAAGGCCACTACTGGACGAGGTCCTCGCCCCATTCCTCAGAAGAAGCAGGTCGCCTTCCAAGTGCCGTCTGATGAAGACGAAGCTGATGATGATGAACTTGCAGAAATCATCAGAGATAGGCAAGCTAGGGCCGCTAGAGCCAAGAGAACATATGTGCCACTGCTTTTGGATCCCAAGTTGATCCTCGAATACATTGATGTTTGGCACAAGGACCCCAACACTCCCATGCTTGATTTCAAGCTGACTCCTGGTCAAAGTCACATGCTGACTCACTTCATACAAGAAGAGAAATGGAAATTTGAACAGGGGAGGAGAGTGAAGAAAGCACAGTACAAGAAAGAGCGCTTTCTGAAGCAAAACATTCTGAAACTTTCACCTGAAGAACTTGTTGCTCTCCAATCTGAAATCAAGAAACTGAGTGATGAATTTGATCGCTATTATGCTGACCGGCTGGGAGCCAAAGTCAGATTTGTAAAGATCACAGAACAGTTCACCTCCACTGTTGCAGCCCCAACGCAACAGGAAATTCCTCAGGCCGAAGCATCTGCTCAGCCTATTGAAGAAAATGCCAGCAACACTGATGACAATTAGGCTGCTGGAGAAAACGTGAGTTCCAGGGCTGATGACTGCATTTCAGCTGCTGAAGAAATTGCCAGGGCACCCACTAGTGGTGCGCCTGAAGAAAATGAAGAAAATCAACCAGATTCCTCTGCTCCTCCTGCGCCTACACCAACTCCAATCCTTCCATCTGCATCAGATGTGAAGAAGACCAAGGCTGCGGAGCGTGCAGCAGTGAAGAAAAGGAAAGCATCAGCTGCTTCAAATTCTTCAGCTCCGAAGAAGATGATGCCTATGACAAGTTCATTTGCTAATCCCATTGATGCTGTTCCCATCTCGACCAGGCCATCAAAGGACCTTGTTCCTTTTGGTGAAGAATATGAGATCCCTAGTGAATCTGATGAAAAAAATCATTCTGCTGCTTCGTCAGAGCAGATTGATGAAGAAATTGAAGTGGATGCGATCCCTTTAACACCTGTCATCTCCTCGCCCATGCCTCAGTTCACAGCTGAAGATGCTGGCGTTGAAGAAATGGAAGATGAAGATGTGGACATTGGCTGCTCCACACCAGTAATAAGTGATGAATTCTAGGAAAGTCAGCCTCCAAACTCTCCAATGTTCACACCGTTGCAGCAAATACCTTAGTCGCCTGCACAAACTGTTCAAATAGGCTCTGAAGGAACTCACCCCACTTCATCTGTACATGAGGAAATTCCAGCCACTAGTGCTGAAGAAACTGCTGCTGCTAAACATCTGAAGACGCAAACTGCCACTGAAGAGGAACCAGAAATTCCTCAGCCTAAAGAACCTGAGATTGCGATTCCTGAGGTCGTGATGCAACTCACTGACACTCCTCTGCCCAAGCCAAAGGATCAATTCTCATGCAAGCAAAAGTTCAAGGCTGATGATTTCTTCGGCGAGCATGTATTCTTCGAAGACTACAACCCTTATAACTCTGCTCGTATCAGGAAGAGGCGTTTCTGGACTGCTAGTCAAGCCAATTTCTATTCCTCAGTGCTGTTCAACAAAGAGAAGATCTTCTACCATGAGTATATTCCTCACGTGGATATGGAATCTCTGCCGTGCTTCGCACCAGTCCTTAGTGTTCTTCACGATGCTGGACTGTTAAACTTTTGCTCTGACATCTGCGATTGGAATGAAGAATTGATTCTTCAATTTTATGCAACGCTGCACATCAAAGGAGATTCTGAAGATGTGAATTCATGGGTGCTGGACTGGATGTCTGAAAACACTCACTACACTGCACCAGCTTCTGAATTGCTTCGTGCCTTACCACTCAGTCCTCCCCTTAAAGAAGCTCGTTGCATCTACAGTGAACCTGAGCTTACAAATCACTACATGCAGGTGCTGATGAAACCTTTGAAGCCAGGTCAGACACCAAGAACCAAATTCCTCATGAAGGAATTGCTTTATCTGCCCAGAACTGTCTATCGTATTCTTACAAGGACAATGAGTCCTATCAAAGGCCACGACTCATCTGATGAGGAAATTGTTGGCATCATGAAGAATTTGGTATTCAACATCGTTTATGGCATTCCTGTCAATTATCACGATTTCTTCATGAGGACTCTGGCAAATGTTGCACTGTCTCCGTTTGAGTTGAAGCCTTATGCACCTTGGATTATGAGATTCCTTAGGACAAGGTCTTCACTCAACTACAAAGCTGATTTTCAGAATCACCTCAGCTACCCGCTCCCCATTGAAGTCCTCAAGCAGACCTATTCCTTAGTTGATGGAAAGGACAAGGCACCAGCTGTTATAGATGAAGGCATTCGTCCATTGGATGGTCAATTTCGCAAAGCTGCCTCTTATTCCACCAATGATGACTCTGTCACACATGACTCTGCCAATGCACCCAAGTCTACTCTCAAGCCACTGCTCCTCATGTGATGACTGATCGTGAGCTTCTGCTTAGTCTTCACCAGAAGCTGGATCGAAATCATAAATGGGTTAAGCGTCAGTTTGGTTCATTTCTTCATAACATGACTGCTACACATAATGCGGTGAAGAAAAACCATTACTACCTCCATGAAGTCTTCGGTCACACCTGGGCAATACTGTCACATCTGTATGGTGAAGAAGATCTGAAGAAAATGGGTCTCAAGGAAGATTTTGACTGGTCTGCACCTCCACCGAAGAAATTCAAGAAGGTCAAGGTTCCTTCTCTGGTGGCCAGCTCATATTCTTCATCGCACGACACTGATGAAAATGAAGACTTGGACGACACTACGGCAGGCCCTACTACAACAAACAACGCCAACAACGCTGGCGCTCCTTCATCAACTTGATATTCTTTAGGGGCGTTAGTCCTCATATTCAATCCTTTTGGTCATTTGATGACAAAGGGGGAGAATTTTGAGTTAGTCTTCAAGCGGGTCTTTCTATATGGGCATTTTTTTCAAGTTACAACTCTCGTTCTTCTGAGACTTTATTGGATCGAGTTGTAAACTTAAACCCGATGGTGCTCTGATACTCTTGATACGTTTTTCTACATGCTTATTCCTCGTTAATATTATTGCACGCATGTTGAATTACATCAGTCACCATATTTCATCATGCATTTCAAATTCTTCACTGTTATATGTCAAATGCGTGTATGAATTACAAGATATAGGGGGAGATCTCTATGATTCAACTCTTCAAGTGTGCATTGCTTCAAAAGCAAATTCCTCACTATGCACATCTTCAGGGGGAGTTCTTCTATATCTTGCAATCAAATTCCTCAATATCAGTATTTACACTTCATATGTTTATCCCCGTTGAAAACTTAACCTATATTGTCATCAATCACCAAAAAGGGGGAGATTGTAAGTGCATCTAGTGCCCCTTAGTGATTTTGGTGTATTGAAGACTTATAGGTTAAGGGACTAATGCGTTTGTGAGTGTACACAGGTCTATAAGTCTATGAGGAGTTTGATATTTACAGAGAAAGTCGACCCCTAAAAATGAAGTTCTTCGACTGAAGACTTTAAATCTCTGAAGACTTTCTGAAGACTTTGAAAGTGAAGAAATTGGTGTGACCTTGAAGACTTGGTATTCATTCGAGGAACAAGAAGCGTGAAGACTTTTGTTTTCGTAGTTTCATTTTCTCTTTCTTGAGTCATAGGAAACACCGTACTGTTAAAGGGGGTCGAGGAAATACTAAGGAAAAATTTCCATGTGATGCTCAACTCAAAATCCTACACCTACCAATCCCTTCGAGTGAAGCCATTGGAAATCTCATACAGTCCAGTCATATTCTTCAGTGACAGAGACGAAGTTCTTCTGGTCTCTGAGGAATTTGTTCTGACTGAGAAGTTAGGAATTCGCCAGTGCGGATTGCCTACACAGTGAGGAACATGATAGCCCTGAGGATTTTGCTACTCAAAATTCCGACCGTTGCTGTGCTATGCGCCAGCTATCCCAAAATATCTATCAACCTAACGGTCATATCATTGAAGGCTCCCAACGACACCACGAAGCTTCACCACAATGGACTATGGCTCCGCAGTGACCTCAACCGTCTAGGGTGCTCAAACACCCAAGAGTAACAAGATCCACCAGGGATTAGTGGGGAAATCAAATTTCTCTTGGTGCAAGTGTAGATCGGGGCCTTCTCAACCACTCCCGAGCAAATCAACAAGTTTGATTGGCTAGGGAGTGAGACCGGGCGAAAATGGAGCTTGGAGCAACAAGGAAGCTTAGGGTTGGAAGAGGTAGTCAACTAGAGGAGGAAGACACCCCTTTTATAGCTTAGGACAAAAATCCATCCGTTATCCACCTACCAGCCCACGACCAGCGATACTACCGCCCCAGACCATCGGTACTACCGCAAGGCCATGCGGTACTTCTGCTCTTGACAAGCGGTACTACCGCAAGGCCCTGCAGTATTACCGTGAGGAACCGCGGTACTACCGCAGCAGCAGCAGTAGCTGGGGCAGACCTGAAGCACAAGGGATGAGCACGGTACTGCCGTAGGCACGGTACTACCGCACCCCCTTGCGGTACTACCGCAAGGCAGGAAACCCCTAGCCTAGGAAGAGCGCGGATAAACATACAACCGTGCCTACTTCCGCTGGAAAACAGACGAAGCAAAAATCCGATACAGTACTACCGCAAAGGAGCGGTACTACCGCCTGGCAGCTGAGCCAGGCCGCGCATGGTACTACCGTGCAAGGGATGCGGTACTACCGCGGTGGCGCGGATGTAAAAAATTACATCTGCCCCTACTACCGCGAAGGAGCGGTACTTGGCCTGGGGGCCACGGTACTACAGCTCCAGAGGAGCGGTACTATCATGGGCACCTGCGGTACTACCGCGCCGAAGTACGATACTACCGCGGGTGCCTGCGGTACTACCGCTCAAGAAGGAGCAGTACTACCGCAGCTCATCAACAGCAGCCAGGACAAGGTAAAGAGGATAAACGGAGGTTGCTCCAAAGTGCATGGGAAAGGAGGGGACAAGGAAGAAAACGTGTACGTGATGATTCCACCCAAACCTTTCCGACACGGACCCCCTCTTAATAGTATGGCTTTCCTACACTGAAATCCACCAAAAAGAAACGTAGAAAAAACACCGTCTTCAATAGTCTTCGAGGGGCACCAAACCGTCTTGTGCCTAGCGATGAAACGTCTGGGAAACTCAAGGCACACGATTAGTCAGCAAAAGCATTGTCATTAATCACCAACACACCTTAGGGATAAATATGCCCTTACAATCTTCCCCTTTTTGGTGGATTGATGACAATACGGGATTTGCACAAAGGAAATAATGTTAAGCAAACGCAAACCCCTCCTCTCTAGAATATAGACGGGCTCCCCCTAGATGTGTGCCAACTAGATGGGTGCTTTGGACAGCACGACACACATACTAAGATCAAAGCTCCCCCTATATTATAGAGACAAGGCATATCTTGCAAAAGTAAGGCTAACACTAGACAAGATAGCAAATACGAGCATAACATAAGTAGCACAATCATAAGCTCACTAAGATAGAATAGAGTGCATATGTCTTACACCATATGAAGGATAAGTCTCAAAGGCGCAAACTAAACCAAAGCAAACGAGGTCCAAACAACAAAGCAAACACCAAACACGACACGACTCGCAAGCACGCAAATCCCTACACTCTCTCCCCCTTTGGCATCGAGACGTCAAAAAGGTAGAGAGGACACCTACACACAAGGGGTGGCTCAGGCAGAGAAATCATCCCAATGCTCCTCGTGCTCCTCGTCAGACTCGATGGTGGGGACGGTCTCCTCGATGTCCTCCTCAGAACTAGTCCACTTGAAGCCTTGCTTCGCCATCCATGCAGCCTCTGGCATGATGGCATCCTTAGAACCGCCAGAGACATCCTCTCCAAAGAGCCTCATAACCTTCTTGTCGCAGCGGTGACTCTCCTTGGATGCCACGTGAGTCCTGTACTGCCCCTTTGCTTGCATGCAGAAAAGAGTCTTCATCTTGTCCTTCAACTTCTTGGCCCACGACGGCTCAGAGGAAGGTTGGGAAGACCTAGCAGCACGGTCCTCAGCAACATCCTCTGCACCAGCCTCCTCCTGACAAAAAGCCCTCCTAGCAGCAGACGCCTCAGCACGAGTAGTAGTGTTGGCCCAGTTGGGCTTGACGCGGAGACTGATGGACTCATGCCGAATCCAGTCTGGAGCAAGGAACTCATCACCAGGGTACAGCTTCTCCCAAGTCGTGGAGATCAACAGAAACATGTATGGTCCATAGATAGGTACCTTGCGGGTGTACACCGCAAATCAAAGCTCACACCACACTACTAGGAAAAGGGCTACTAATGGCGCACCAGTTTTGCCTACTAATGGCGCATCACTGGTGCGCCATTAGTATCACGCCACTAGAATTTTTTACTAATGGTGCACCACTGGTGCGCTATTAGTATCTGGTATACTAATGGCGCACCTGGCAGTGCACCATTAGTTTTGCCCATGGTGCACCACTAGTGTCTGCTATACTAATGGCGCACCACACGGTAGTGCGCCATTAGTAACAATTTTTTTAATTTTCTTCTTCTTAATCTCAGGTCACTATTTCACCTATGAGATATCCAACACATATATATACAACAAGCATCCATATAACAATCATAGCCAACACACAAGTTCCATCATATATACATACATAGCCAACACACAAGTTCCATCATATATACATACATAGCCAACACATAGTTCCATCGTTACATATTACAAAAGTTTCACATTGTTCATCCAACACCGTTATCCATCAATTCACAAAAGTTTGACATTGATACAAAATAAAAACACAAATGGAAAAGAAGCACTCCATCCATGCAAGCTTCTGTGAATTAAATCAAATCTGCAAAATGATGAACAAGAAGTTAGAAGAAGAAAAAGAAGAAGACTAGAAGAATACTAGAAGAAGAAGAACACTAGAAGAAGAATAAGAAGAATTTTGGAAAAGAAGAAGAATAAGAAGAAGACTATAAGCTTATTATGTAAACTTGATCATTTTGTGCTAACATAAGTTATTTTGGAGCTAACCTATAGGAAACTAAGCATATAAGCTCTAAGTTAGTATATTAGAGCCAACTTAGGTAAAATGAAGCTAACCTTTGTCATTTTGGAAAAGAAGAAGAATAAGAAAAAGACTATAAGCTTATTATGTAAACTTGATCATTTTGTGCTAACATAAGTTATTTTGGAGCTAACCTATAGGAAACTAAGCATATAAGCTCTAAGTTAGTATATTAGAGCCAACTTAGGTAAAATGAAGCTAACCTATGTCATTTTGGAAAAGAAGAAGAATAAGAAAAAGACTATAAGCTTATTATGTAAACTTGATCATTTTGTGCTAACATAAGTTATTTTAGAGCTAACCTATAGGAAACTAAGCATATAAGCTCTAAGTTAGCATATTAGAGCCAACTTAGGTAAAATGAAGCTAACCTATAGGAAACTAAGCATATTAGAGATAACATAGGTAACTAAGTATATATATCATTTTGGAGATCTGACATACCTGACAAAGTTCAGTTCTCATGCATTGTTCTTCTCCTTCTCCTTCCTCAGCCTGATGCGCCAAGAGCGGCGAGGCGGTGGAGGCGGTGGAGGCAGTGGGATGTAGTCTTCTACCTCAATTAGCATGGTCATGTCGCCCAGCTGTGGGATCGCCGGCGCCACCACCGGTGCGTGGTCATTGTCAGGCACCACCACCATCGTGAGGCCACCTTCAGGCACGACCATCGCTAGGTCAACCTCAACCACCTCCATCTCTTGCCCTTGGTCAGCCACCACCATCTCTTGCCCTTGGTCAGCCACCACCAGCGCTAGGTCATCCTCAGCATGATGCCCATCGTCATCCTGCAGCTCCTCATGCCCACTCTGCTCCTCTTCTCCCGCACTCCAGTCCGGATCATCCTTCTTGTTGTCTATGCTGCTGCCAGAATCGCTGCTGCTTTTGCTATAGCCAGAATCGCTGCTGCTTTCGCTACAGCCATGGTCGCTGCTGCTTTGGCTGTAGCCATTGTCGCTGCTGCTGCTCCCATTACCTGTCCAAATGCAATAATGACCGTTAACAATCGATGTGAGACAAAGCCAAATGTAGAGGAATAAGAAGAGGCAGAACGTACCGGCATCATAATCTTCAGCGTAGCGCATGCGACACATAGTCGCGTTGAACACCTTCACGATGAGCATGGTGGCGTCGTCGTCGTACATGAAGAGAAGGAAGTACCCCAGCCGTAGGTCGTAGGCACGGTAGAACTTCTCCCACCCACGAGACAAGTACATGTGGCCCTCCTTGATCACCAACTCCACATCCCACAGCCTGCGAAACCCGCTACCGGCCTATCGCAGCTTCACATTATTTGGCGGATCTTCACCCATCAGCATGTTCATAAAACTGTCAGGCAGCCTCTGCAGTTTGGGACAATGAGTGATGTAGGCAAACAACAGATATCATAATGAGATGGGTGAAGGGGAGATCTCTCGTTTTATATACCTGCGTCATGGATGATACTAAATTCCCAAGTATGATAGTGAAGAACTCGGAAGCATCCAACTCGTACTGCGGTGTCGCAGAGCGGCGGTGGCTGCTTCCTGCCATCTCTGATAAGCAGTAGAAGAGACCAATTAGTACCCTTACAACAGATCATAAAACATATGGAGTACCCTGTCTATTTCTTCTATGCTATCAAACCTAACAAACCTACTGGACAACATACAGGTATAACCGATACAACCAAACAAGGCAAGGTATTATACAGATAACATTTAGATTTCTTTACTTGAAAAGGACAGACAAAATATACCATAGACCTTTCTATAGTGGAAGCACAAAATATCAATTGACCATAGACCTTTATGCACTAGAACCGAACAAGGCAAGGCAAGGTATTAAGACAAATGTGAACACATGAGATAAAATCTAGAGACGTGAACACAGAAGATAATAAGAACTACTCGTCATCATCACTACCATATTGCATCATAGCTTCATCGTGGTCATCCTCCTCCTCGCTTTCATCCAATAATTCAATATGTTGTTTGACAAGTTTTGCTGCTACAACAGGATCAAATAAGTGTTCTAAAAAATACCGCTAACTACGCGGATGAAGATCATGGCCCCTAAAGTGGCTTGTGTTTGCTGTACTGGTTCTCCAGTACAGCAAAGGAAACGGGCTCATGGCCCCTAACTACGCGGCACCACCGATCGTGGCGCTCGTGCCATCCCATGAGCGATCAGAGGGGGCGCCAGACTCGCTCTTGGCGCTAACTAACTCGAGCTAAACTCATTGACAGAAAACAATCTCAAACTACTACTGACGAAACTGATGAAACTGACAAAACTGAAGAAATAAACACTAGCTACTGAAGACTTGGCTTTATTCAACAGATATGACCAAACAAGGAAGAGTAGATTTCTCACATTACAATTGATAATGTAATATCAGTACATTACAATTAATAACAGTAATCAGGACACGACATCAAGATAGTCATTTACTTCAAAATATGATAGTCAATTAATAACTAAATTCATAAATATTGCTCATATCTGCGAAAGTGCCCTTCTGCTCCCAGATGCAAATGCACCTAGGTTGACAGTAAATTCCCAAAAATGACCAAAAAACAATCAGAAATTTCCAAATTTTTCTGGGAGTTGTAATTTGGAGCAAATCCACTACTAGCAGCAACAAAGAGTTAAACTTTCAGCGAGCAGAGGATAAAAACATTGCACAGAGACCGCATCAATCAGACCAGCATGTACTTAAGCAGCATAGGAGTTCACATAGCTTATTCATATGGGTGAAGAAAGTGAAGATGACATCTACTAGTATGACCAAGCCGAGAGGAGCACAATACATGCTGCGTCTACTACTAAACAAATGAAACTGGCAAATTCAATCCAACATGCCACTCCTAGAATTTATGGGGTTCTCTCTTGCTCAAAGCCTGTACCATCATCAACCCAATCATATGATAAATACTTGCTTCGATGCATATGTGGTGACCAAACCAAATAGGCGCAGAGCTGTACCATGGTAATAACTTAATAGAGGTGAATCGATGATAATTATATGTATTAACCGCATGGTACAGATAGATGAATGGAAGTGCATAGATGAGAATGACATCCGAGAAACCGCACACAGCAGACAGAGCATATATAGCAGCAACATGAGCACGCCCACGCTCATCGTGCATAGTTAAGCTGAATGCTAATCTTATTTATGGGGTTCTATCTTGCTGAAAGCCTGTACCATCATCCACCCAAACATATGATAAATACTTGCTTGGATGCATATATGGTGACCAAACCAAACCAAAGCAAAGAGGCGCAGAGCCGCGCCATGGCAATGCAGATGCAGAGCACACAAAAACTAATCAAGAAGCCATAGAAATTTAGCAAGCAAAGCTTGAGGTGTTGAGCTAGTACAGATTGATGCATTGAGCTCCATCGTGCAACAGAGTGGTACATTTTTAGGTAGAGGCATATCCTCTGATATTTCCATTTTATCTTTATCTTTTGGAAGGGACGGGTTGATTACCAGAGGATGACGAGGTCGCAGAGGATGACAACATACCAAACATAAGCATCGGAGGTAAGCAAGAGTATGCGAGGAACTGTACCTGGGGCGGCCTGGTAGCAGACGTCGGGGTGGGGGCAGGGGGGTGGAAGGTGTCGTACTGGTACTGGGCAGGGTCCTGGCCCCGCAGGTGCGGCGGCTCTGACGGCGGGAGCGGGCCGGAGGAGGAGGAGTGGGCCATCTTCTTCTCGCCGCCGTCGCCGGCGCCGGCCTCCAGGTCCTGGCCGGCTCCCATGGTCGACGGACGGAGATCGGTGGGGACGGGGCGGCGGCGGCAAGGGACAGCAGGGGACGGAGGGGACGGAGGGG
>NC_041392.1:650239087-650353270 GCF_002162155.2 Triticum dicoccoides
CGGCGGCAGGGGACGGAGGGGGCGGAGGGGGCGTGCAGGCGTGGCGGCAGCGTACGGTTGGGGCGGAGGGGGCGTACGGTTAGGTCGAGTGGGGAGGAAGGGAGGGAGGGGAGTAGGTGGAGTGGGGGGGGGGAAGCTTACTAATGGCGCACCCAGCAGCGATGCACCATTAGAATGTTTTTTTGCCAAAAAGTAAAAAAAAAATACTGGCGCACTCTGTCGCCGGTACGCCATTAGTAGTTCTAACTACTAATGGCGCACTTTGCCAGGATGCGCCATTAGTATATTTGAAAAAATGAAAAAAAATTGTTTTACTAGTGGCGCACCTTTTGCCTGGTGCGCCATTAGTGTCTTTCACACTAATGGCGTATCTCCACCAGGTGCGCCATTAGTATATAGTAGTGGCGCACCACTTCTCTGGTACGCCATTAGTGTCAATCCTATCTTTAGTCCTTTTCCTAGTAGTGCCACATGATGTGTGAGACATCAAGTGGCTGAGTCTGAGACGTACGTGCCTCCGCGCACAGGAGCATCATGTCCACCAGATAGGAATGAACCTTGTCCTTGTTGCCAATGCGAGGGAACAGAGTGTTGCGGAAGATGTGATGCATGATATCCAGAAAAGAGTTCAGCACCCAAGTCGACTTGCCACTGGGAAGCACCTTCTCAACATAGAACGGCTGAAGCTTGTTCTTGCTAGCAGACTCAGAATTGGCGTGGGGGCGAACACCAACGGGTGTGTGGAGCCCGTCATCAGGAACGTGGAGCAGATCCATGAACTCCTTCCAGGTGGCAGACAACTGACGGCCATTGGTCATCCAGGTCATCCTCCGCTCATCCCTGGGGTGAAAGTGAACTGAGGCAAAGAACTGACAGATAAGCTCAGGGTCATAGTCAAGGTGGAAAGAGATCACATGTTCAATACCGAACTGCTCCACCAAATCCAGAGCTTCTCCAAAGTAGTCACGAAACTTGTCCTTCCTCAAGTGATTCATGTCTATCCACTTGACATCCACGTAGGTGTTTTTCTTGTTCTTGATAACATCCAGATAAATGAGAGCCTGCTGCTTGGTCCAAAACAACTCATTGCGTCTGAGGATAGCACGAGCATTCACATAAGGGTTGATCTTCCGGCGTTCGATGTACTCAGTGAGGGGAATCTCGTCCATGCCCTTAGCAGATTCCTTTTGCTTGCAGGCAGTGGTCTTGACATTGCGCTTGGGGGCACTGGAGCCCTCTGGTGCTTCATCTTGAGGATTGCGCAGTCGCTTGGAGCCAGTGTCACGACTGGGATTGGAACGGCGAGAGCCACCACCTAAAACACAAGAGAAAGCACACACAAAGAGCGAGAAGAATCAATGCAAAGACCACGGCAAAGCAAGGGAAACAGGTAGAAAGCATACGAGATAACTGCCACAAGGAACATGGGACAACAACGGTAGTGCCGCCTGGACGTGCTGTACTAAAATTTTAGTACCGCTCCTAGTCGCGGTAGTACCGTGTGAGGATACGATAGTACCGTGGCTTGGAACGGTAGTAAGACCTTAGTGCCACAGAACATGCGGTAGTACCGCACCGAACGGGCGGTAGTACCTGACAAGCGGTAGTACCGCACCAGAAGCACGGTAGCACCGCACCGCGTCAGATCCGAACCTACTTTTGAATCTGAGAAGACACGCGAAACCATAGTGGAACTACGGTTGATCAAATCTACCACGAGACAATATATCAGGTATAATTTCTACGCAACACTACTCTCCTACAACCTTCTCTTGCAAAGACTTGGCCTAAAATCTCAAGAACACAAGCATCTCCCCAAAAACCTAGAGACAAGAGAACCAACTAGAAAGAGAGGGATTTGGGGAAAAACCTTGGTCCATGGCAAGAGGAAGTTGTGGGGAACGATCCCACCGGTCGGAATCCAAGGAGAGCAGCCAGAGATAGAGATCCGGCGAGGGACTCCGGCCCCGTTCTTGAGCGAGCGAGCGAGCGAGCGAGAGAGAGAGAGAGAGAGAGAGAGAGAGAGAGAGAGAGAGAGAGAGAGAGAGAGAGAGAGAGAGAGAGAGAGAGAGAGAGAGATGAAGTGGGGAAAACTGACGAATGGGTATGGGGGAGTTAGAACCCCCCTGTTCCCGTCCTTATCCCCACGCGCCTCCGACAGTGCGGTAGTACCGCGTATCATCGCGGTAGTACCGCTTGGGCGGAAGAACCGCACCAAAGCGGTAGTACCTCTCTCCCAGGCGGTAGTATCGCACTGGGCCGGTAGTACCGTACTCTCCACGCACGGTAGTACCGTGGTAGGCCGCGGTAGTACCGTGAGCTCACGAAGAAGCCATTTCCAAACACAAGAAAAAAGAGGCCTTCGTAAGGAAACTTCAAACGAACAAGACACCTCACAAAAAGCTCGAACACGAAAGGAAGAAGGGGCAAAACAACAACAAGAGACGACCACGATACACAACCTCTCCAAAGAGAGGGCGGTGGCCGGAGCCACCTATGTTTGAGTCAATTGGTATGGTACCGCGAAGAATTATCCTTGGGCCCATCACCAAAACTCGTCCTTGAAGCACAAGTACCATAAAAAATGGCTAGAGTGAAAGATTTGATCAATTTATGCATAAAGGGGGGAGGGCGAGTTCATTGAGAGAACAACACTCCCCCTATGTCCATGCCTACATCTAAACAAGACAACAAGTTGAGTATGGGGGTGTGCAAGGGTTCAAGCAACATTGCTCGAATCAATGATATTTAGCTCATGCCTTAACACGCGAAATCTTGCTTCATCCAACGGCTTCGTGAAAATATCTGCAAGGTTATCATGAGTGTTAACGTAGTTGAGCTCGATCTCCCCTCGCCTAATGTGATCCTGGATGAAGTGATACCGAATCTCAATATGATTCGTCTTGAAGTGTTGCACCGGGTTGAGAGAAATCTTGATGGCACTTTCATTGTCACACCAAAGAGGCACTTTGTCACAAATGACACTGTAATCCTTTAAAGTTTGCCTCATCCATAAGAGTTGTGCACAACAACTGCCGGCCGCTACATACTCCGCTTCGGTGGACGAGAGAGACACACAACTTTGCTTTTTGGAAGGCCAACTCACCAAAGAGCAACCAAGGAATTGGCACCCTCCGGAAGTGGACTTCCTATCCACTTTGTCTCCCCCAATCGGAGTCCGAATACCCTACATGCTTGAAGTTTGCTCCTCTTGGGTACCATAAGCCAAAGTTTGGGGTATGAGCCAAATATCGAAAGATTCGCTTGACCGCCACATAGTGATTTTCCTTAGGTGCAGCTTGAAACCGTGCACAAATTCCCACACTCAACATGATATCCGGTCTAGATGCACAAAGGTAAAGCAAGGATCCAAATTATGGAGTGATATACCTTTTGATCCACCGCTTTACCATTGGGATCTATGTCAAGTTGGCACTTGGTGGGCATTGAAGTGGAAGCCGGCTTGACATCACTTAGCTTGAATCTCTTGAGCATGTCTTGAGTGTATTTGGCTTGGTTGATGAAGGTTCCTTCTCTTCTTTGCTTCACTTCGAACCCTAGAAAGAACTTCAACTCTCCCATGGAAGACATCTTGAAATTTGAGGTCATGAGAGCGGCGAATTCCTCATTGAAAGTTTTGTTAGGGGAACCAAAGATAATGTCATCAACATATAGTTGGCATACAAACAACTCCCCTTTGACCTTCTTAGTAAAAAGAGTGGGGTCGATTAGCCCAACTTCAAACCCACGATCTTGTAACAACTCGGTAAGGTGGTCATGCCACGCACGTGGGGCTTGTTTAAGCCCATAGAGTGCCTTATCGAGTTGATACACATGATCGGGAAAGTAGGGATCCTCGAACCCGGGGGGTTGCTCGACATAGACCAACTCATTAATAGGACCATTAAGAAAAGCACTCTTCACATCCATTTGTTGCAACTTAAAGTTGTGATGAGAAGCATAAGCAATCAAGAAACGAATGGATTCAAGGCGAGCAACAGGAGCAAAGGTCTCACCGTAGTCGATACCCTCGACTTGGGAGTAGCCTTGTGCCACCAATCTTGCCTTGTTGCGAATGATGGTCCCATGAGCATCTTGCTTGTTATTAAATATCCACTTGGTTCCAATGACATTCTGGTTCCCCGTTGGCCTTGGCACCAATCTCCACACCTTGTTGTACCTGAAGTTGTTGAGTTCTTCATGCATGGCATTAAGCCAATCCGGATCTTCGAGTGCTTCATATACCTTTTGGGGTTCAACACAAGAGACAAACACGTGATGTTCACAATAGTTTGCCAATTGTCTACGAGTGCTTACCCCCTTTTGAATGCTTCCAAGTACATTCTTCATGAGATGACCCTTGGTGGAGAGCTTGGAAGCAATCTTGGCGGCACGACGCTCCAATTCCTCCTCGGTGGTGAGTTGAGGAGCGGTCACATGATCATCCTGAGCGACGTCTTGAGCTTGTTCCTGATCTTGAACTTGCCCGGAGGAGAGAACTTGACCTTGGGCATCACTTGGTGTGTCAACACCATCTTGAGCATGATCTTGCCCTTGGTCTTGTTCACGAGGATGAGGGCATTCACTTTGTTCTTCGGAAGCGTGTGGGCCTTGGGTTGGTGATGGCTCCACTTGAGTGGAGCATTGTCCTTCTCCTTCATCCACAAGGGGTTCCTCAATGGGTAGGATAAAACCAACACCCATTCTTCTTATGGCTTGAGGAGGAATTTCATCACCTACATCACAAGTGCCACTTTGCTCCACTTGGGAGCCGTTATTCTCATCAAACTCCACGTTACACGTCTCCTCAATATGTCCCGCGGAATTATTGAGGACACGGTAAGCCTTAGAGTTTGTAGCATAACCAAAAAATATGCCCTCATAAGCCCTAGCATCAAATTTAGACAACCGAACACCTTTCTTGAGAATGAAACACTTACACCCGAACACCCGAAAGTACTTAAGGTTGGGCTTGTTACCGGTGAGTATCTCATATGGAGTCTTGTTCAAGCCCTTGCAGAGGTAGAGCCGATTGGATGCATGACACGCGGTGTTGATGGCTTCGGCCCAAAAGTTGTATGGAGACTTGAACTCCGCCATCATGGTCCTTGCCGCATCCATCAACGTCCGGTTCTTCCTCTCCGCAACACCGTTTTTGTAAGGTGCGGAATATTGATGCTTGATCCCCTCATCACTAAGAAACTCATCCAAGGTGTAGTTCTTAAACTCGGTGCCGTTGTCACTTCTTATTGTCAAGATCTTTGCATTGTGTTGATGTTGTGCTTCATTTGCAAAGTCAATGACGGTTTGTTGGGTCTCGCTCTTCCTCTTGAAGAAATACACCCAAGTATATCTTGAGTAGTCATCCACAATCACCAAGCAATACTTCCTACCCCCAAGACTATTAAAGGATGGAGGCCCAAAGAGATCCAAGTGAAGGAGCTCCAAAGTCCTCTTTGAGTAAATGATAGTCGTGGGAGGGTGAGCCTTCTCCTGAAGCTTTCCTTTGATACAAGCACTGCAAGGACGATCTTTAGCAAAACTAACATTCGTTAGTCCACGGACATGGTCCCACTAGAGAATACTTTGCAAAGATCTCATATTGACATGGGCTAAACGGCGATGCCAAAGCCATCCCACATCAACTTTAGCCATTAGGGACGTCACCGTCTTAGTGGGTCGCTCCGAAAAGTTAATCACATATAGACCGTTCTCGACATGCCCAACAAAGGCTACTTTAAGAGTCTTGCTCCACAAGAGGGCCACAGTATCAATATCAAAGAAAGTGGCAAAGCCCATGATTGCAAGTTGACGAACGGAAAGTAAATTGTATGCAAGGGGACTCAACAAGCATGACCTTCTTGATCGTGAGATCATGAGAGATGACAACCTTGCCAAGTCCCAATACCTTAGAAGATGAGGCATCACCCCACTCGACATTGGTGGGCATCGATGGAATCTTGTGCACGTCCACCACCAAGTCCTTGCTTCCGGTCATATGATTTGTAGCTCCACTATCGAGCAACCATGATCCCCCACCGGAAGCAAACACCTACAAGAGATCAATGCTTGGTTTTAGGTACCCATTTTATAATGGGTCCTTTTGAAGGAAATATGCCCTAGAGGCAATAATAATGTTATTATTTTATTTCCTTATATCATGATAAATGTTTATTATTCATGCTAGAATTGTATTATCCGGAAACATAATACTTGTGTGAATACATAGACAAACCAAACGTCACTAGTATGCCTCTACTTGACTAGCTCGTTAATCGAAGATGGTTATGTTTCCTAACCATAGACATGTGTTGTCATTTGATTAATGGGATCACATCATTAGGAGAATGATGTGATTGACATGACCCATTCCATTAGCTTAGCACCCGATCGTTTAGTATGTTGCTATTGCTTTCTTCATGACTTATACATGTTCCTATGACTATGAGATTATGCAACTCCTGTTTACCGGAGGAACACTTTGTGTGCTACCAAACGTCACAACGTAACTGGGTGATTATAAAGGAGCTCTACAGGTGTCTCCAAAGGTGAATGTTGGGTTGGCGTATTTCGAGATTAGGATTTGTCACTCCGATTGTCGGAGAGGTATCTCTGGGCCCTCTCGGTAATGCACATCACATAAGCCTTGCAAGCATTACAACTATTGAGTTAGTTGCAAGATGATGTATTACGAAACGAGTAAAGAGACTTGCCGGTAACGAGATTGAACTAGGTATTTGAGATACCGACGATCGAATCTCGGACAAGTAACATACTGATGACAAAGGGAACAACGTATGTTGTTATGCGGTCTGACCGATAAAGATCTTCATAGAATATGTAGGAGCCAATATGAGCATCCAGGTTCCGCTATTGGTTATTGACCGGAGACGTGTCTCGGTCATGTCTACATTGTTCTCGAACCCATAGGGTCCGCACGCTTAAGGTTTCGATGACAGTTATATTATGAGTTTATGAGTTTTGATGTACCGAAGTTAGTTCGGAGTCCCGGATGTGATCACGGACATAACGAGGAGTCTCGAAATGGTCGAGACATAAAGATTGATATATTGGACGGCTATATTCGAACACCGCAAGTGTTCCGGATGATTTCGGAGAAAACTGGAGAGCCGGAGGGTTACCGGAACCCCCCCGGGAGAAGTAATGGGCCATATGGGCCTTAGTGGAGAGAGAGAGGGGCACCCAAAGGTGGGCCGCGCGCCTCCTCCCCCCTGGTCCGAATTGGACTAGGAGAGGGGGGGGGGGGCGCCCCCCTTTCCTTCTCCCTCCCCACTTCTTTCCCCCTCCTAGTAGGAGTCCTACTACTAGGAGGAGGACTCCTCCTTGGTGCGCCATAGGGGCCGGCCGGCCTCCTCCCCTTGATCCTTTATATACGGGGGCAAGGGGCACCCCTAGACACACAAGTTGATCCACGTGATCATATTCTTAGCCGTGTGCGGTGCCCCCTTCCACCATAATCCTCGATAATATTGTAGCGGTGCTTAGGCGAAGCCCTGCGACGGTAGAACATCAAGATCGTCACCACGCCGCGGAACTCTTCCCCGACACTTTGCTGGATCGGAGTCCGGGGATCGTCATCGAGCTGAACGTGTGCTAAAACTCGGAGGTGCCGTAGTTTCGGTGCTTGATCGGTCGGGCCGTGAAGACGTACGACTACATCAACCGCGTTGTGCTAACGCTTCCGCTGTCGGTCTACAAGGGTACGTAGATCACACTCTTCCCTCGTTGCTATGCATCACCATGATCTTGCGTGTGCGTAGGAATTTTTTTTGAAATTACTACGTTCCCCAAGAGTGGTATCAGAGCCTAGGTTTTATGTGTTGATTTTATATGCACGAGTAGAACACAAGTAAGTTGTGGGTGATATAAGTCATACTGCTTACCAGCATGTCATACTTTGGTTCGGCGGTATTGTTGGACGAAGCGGCCCGGACCGACATTACGCGTACGCTTACGCGAGACCGGTTCTCCCGACGTGCTTTGCACAAAGGTGGCTAGCGGGTGACAGTTTCTCCAACTTTAGTTGAACCGAGTGTGGCTACGCCCAGTCCTTGCGAAGGTTAAAACATCACCAACTTGACAAACTATCGTTGTGGTTTTGATGCGTAGGTAAGATTGGTTCTTGCTTAAGCCCGTAGCAGCCACGTAAAACTTGCAACAACAAAGTAGAGGACGTCTAACTTGTTTTTGCAGGGCATGTTGTGATGTGATATGGTCAAGACATGATGCTGAATTTTATTGTATGAGATGATCATGTTTTGTAACCAAGTTATCGGCAACTGGCAGGAGCCATATGGTTGTCGCTTTATTGTATGCATTGAAATTGCGCTGTAATGCTTTACTTTATCACTAAACGGTAGCGATAGTCGTGGAAGCATAAGATTGGCGAGACGACAACGATGCTACGATGGTGATCAAGGTGTCGCGCCGGTGACGATGGTGATCACGACGGTGCTTCGAAGATGGAGATCACAAGCACAAGATGATGATGGCCATATCATATCACTTATATTGATTGCACGTGATGTTTATCTTTTATGCATCTTATCTTGCTTTGATTGACGGTAGCATTTTAAGATGATCTCTCACTAATTATCAAGAAGTGTTATCCTTGAGTATGCACTGTTGTGAAAGTTCTTCGTGCTGAGACACCACGTGATGATCGGGTGTGATAGGCTCTACGTTCAAATACAATGGGTGCAAAACAGTTGCACACGCAGAATACTCAGGTTATACTTGACGAGCCTAGCATATACATATATGGCCTCGGAACACAGAGACCGAAAGGTCGAGCGTGAATCATATAGTAGATATGATCAACATAGCGATGTTCACCAATGAAACAGCTCCATCTCACGTGATGATCGGACATGGTTTAGTTGATTTGGATCACGTAATCACTTAGAGGATTAGAGGGATGTCTATCTAAGTGGGAGTTCTTTAGTAATATGATTAATTGAACCTAAATTTATCATGAACTTAGTACCTGATAGTATCTTGCTTGTTTATGTTCGATTGTAGATAGATGGCCCGTGCTGTTGTTCCGTTGAATTTTAATGCGTTCCTTGAGAAAGCAAAGTTGAAAGATGATGGTAGCAATTACACGGACTGGGTCCGTAACTTGAGGATTATCCTCATTGTTGCACAGAAGAATTACGTCCTGGAAGCACCGCTGGGTGCCAGGCCTGCTGCTGGAGCAACACCAGATGTTATGAATGTTTGGCAGAGCAAAGCTGATGACTACTCGATTGTTCAGTGTGCCATGCTTTACGGCTTAGAATCGGGACTTCAACGACGTTTTGAACGTCATGGAGCATATGAGATGTTCCAGGAGTTGAAGTTAATATTTCAAGCAAATGCCCGGATTGAGAGATATGAAGTCTCCAATAAGTTATATAGCTGCAAGATGGAGGAGAACAGTTCTGTCAGTGAACATATACTCAAAATGTCTGGGTATAATAATCACTTGATTCAATTGGGAGTTAATCTTCCAGATGATTGCGTCATTTACAGAATTCTCCAATCACTACCACCAAGCTACAAGAGCTTTGTGATGAACTATAATATGCAAGGGATGAATAAGACTATTCCCGAGCTCTTCGCAATGCTGAAAGCTGCGGAGGTAGAAATCAAGAAGGAGCATCAAGTATTGATGGTCAACAAGACCACTAGTTTCAAGAAAAAGGGCAAAGGGAAGTAGAAGGGGAACTTCAAAAAGAACAGCAAGCAAGTTGCTCCTCAAGAGAAGAAACCCAAACCTGGACCTAAGCCTGGAACAGAGTGCTTCTACTCCAAGCAGACTGGTCACTGGAAGCGGAACTGCCCCAAGTATTTGGCGGATAAGAAGGATGGCAAGGTGAACAAAGGTATATGTGATATACATGTTATTGATGTGTACCTTACTAATGCTCGCAGTAGCACCTGGGTATTTGATACTAGTTCTGTTGCTAATATTTGCAACTCGAAACAGGGACTACAGATTAAGCGAAGATTGGCTAAGGACGAGGTGACGATGCGCGTGGGAAATGGTTCCAAAGTCGATGTGATCGCAGTCGGCATGCTACCTCTACATCTACCTTCGGGATTAGTATTAGACCTAAATAATTGTTATTTGGTGCCAGCGTTAAGCATGAACATTATATCTGGATCTTGTTTGATGCGAGACGGTTATTCATTTAAATCAGAGAATAATGGTTGTTCTATTTATATGAGTAATATCTTTTATGGTCATGCACCCTTAAAGAGTGGTCTATTCTTATTAAATCTCGATAGTAGTGACACACATATTCATAGTGTTGAAGCCAAAAGATGCAGAGTTGATAATGATAGTGCAACTTATTCGTGGCACTGCCGTTTGGGTCATATCGGTGTAAAGCGCATGAAGAAACTCCATACTGATGGGCTTTTAGAACCACTTGATTATGAATCACTTGGTACTTGCGAACCGTGCCTTATGGGTAAGATGACAAAAACACCATTCTCCGGTACTATGGAGAGAGCAACAGCTTTGTTGGAAATCATACATACAGATGTATATGGTTCGATGAATGTTGAGGCTCGTGGCGGATATCGTTTTTTTCTCACCTTCACAGATGACTTAAGCAGATATGGGTATATCTACTTAATGAAACATAAGTCTGAAACGTTTGAAAAGTTCAAAGAATTTCAGAGTGAAGTTGAAAATCATCGTAACAAGAAAATAGAATTCGTATGATCTGATCGTGGAGGAGAATATTTGAGTTACGAGTTTGGTGTACATTTGAAACAATGTGGAATAGTTTCGCAACTCACGCCACCCAGAACACTACAACGTAATGGTGTGTCCGAACGTCGTAATCGTACTTTACTAGATATGGTGCGATCTATGATGTCTCTTACTGATTTACCGCTATCGTTTTGGGGATATGCTCTAGAGACGGCCGCATTCACGTTAAATAGGGCACCATCAAAATCCGTTGAGACGACGCCTTATGAACTGTGGTTTGGCAAGAAACCAAAGTTGTCGTTTCTGAAAGTTTGGGGCTGCGATGCTTATGTGAAAAAGCTTCAACCTGATAAGCTCGAACCTAAATCGGAGAAATGTGTCTTCATAGGATATCCAAAGGAAACTATTGGATACACCTTCTATCACAGATCCGAAGGCAAGACTTTTGTTGCTAAATTCGGAAAGTTTCTGGAGAAGGAGTTTCTCTCGAAAGAAGTGAGTGGGAGGAAAGTAGAACTTGACGAGGTAACTGTACCTGCTCCCTTATTGGAAAGTAGTACATCACAGAAACCTGTTTCTGTGACATCTACACCAATTAGTGAGGAAGCTAATGATAATGATCATGAAACTTCAGAACAAGATACTACTGAACCTCGTAGATCAACCAGAGTGAGATCCGTGCCAGAGTGGTACGGTAATCCTGTTCTGGAAATCATGCTACTAGATCATGATGAACCTACGAACTATGAAGAAGCGATGGTGAGCCCAGATTCCGCAAAATGGCTTGAAGCCATGAAATCTGAGATGGGATCCATGTATGAGAACAAAGTATGGACTTTGGTTGACTTGCCCAATGATCGGCAAGCAATTGAGAATAAATGGATCTTCAAAAAGAAGACTGACGCTGATGGTAATATTATTGTCTACAAAGCTCGACTTGTCGCAAAAGGTTTTTGGCAAGTTCAAGGGATTGACTACGATGAGACCTTCTCACCCGTAGCGATGCTTAAGTCTGTCCGAATCATGTTAGCAATTGCTGCATTTTATGATTATGAAATTTGGCAAATGGATGTCAAAACTGCATTCCTGAATGGATTTCTGCAAGAAGAGTTGTATATGATGCAGCCGGAAGGTTTTGTCGATCCAAAGGGAGCTAACAAAGTGTGCAAGCTCCAGCGATCCATTTATGGACTGGTGCAAGCCTCTCGGAGTTGGAATAAACGCTTTGATAGTGTGATCAAAGCATTTGGTTTTATACAGATTTTTGGAGAAGCCTGTATTTACAAGAAAGTGAGTGGGAGCTCTGTAGCATTTCTGATATTATATGTAGATGACATATTACTAACCGGAAATGATATAGAATTTTTGGATAGCATAAAAGGATACTTGAATAAAAAAATTCAATGAAAGACCTCGATGAAGCTGCCTACATATTGGGCATCAAGATCTATAGAGACAGATCGAGACGTTTAATTGGACTTTCACAAAGCACATACCTTGACAAAGTTTTGAAAAAGTTCAAAATGGATCAGGCAAAGAAAGGATTCTTGCCTATGTTACAAGGTGTGAAATTGAGTAAGACTCAAAGTCCAACCAATGCAGAAGATAGAGAGAAAATGAAAGATGTTCCCTATGCTTCAGCCATAGGCTCTATCATGTATGCAATGCTGTGTACCAGACCTGATGTGTGTCTTGCTATAAGTCTGGCAGGGAGGTACCAAAGTAATCCAGGAGTGAATCACTGGACAGCGGTCAAGAACATCCTGAAATACCTGAAAAGGACTAAGGATATGTTTCTCATATATGGAGGTGAAAAAGAGCTCATCGTAAATGGTTACGTTGATGCAAGCTTTGACACTGATTCGGACGGTTCTAAATCGCAAACCGGATACGTGTTTACATTAAACGGTGGAGCTGTTAGTTGGTGCAGTTCTAAACAAAGCATTGTGGCGGGATCTACATGTGAAGCGGAGTACATAGCTGCTTCGGAAGCAGCAAACGAAGGAGTCTGGATGAAGGAATTCATATCCGATCTAGGTGTCATACCTAGTGCATCGGGTCCAATGAAAATCTTTTGTGACAATACTAGTGCAATTGCCTTGGCAAAGGAATCCAGATTTCACAAGAGAACCAAGCACATCAAGAGACGCTTCAATTCCATCCGGGATCTAGTCCAGGTGGGAGACATAGAGATTTGCAAGATACATACGGATCTGAATGTAGCAGACCCGTTGACTAAGCCTCTTCCACGAGCAAAACATGATCAGCACCAAAGCTCCATGGGTGTTAGAATCATTACTGTGTAATCTAGATTATTGACTCTAGTGCAAGTGGGAGACTGAAGGAAATATGCCCTAGAGGCAATAATAATGTTATTATTTTATTTCCTTATATCATGATAAATGTTTATTATTCATGCTAGAATTGTATTATCCGGAAACATAATACTTGTGTGAATACATAGACAAACTAAACGTCACTAGTATGCCTCTACTTGACTAGCTCGTTAATCGAAGATGGTTATGTTTCCTAACCATAGACATGTGTTGTCATTTGATTAATGGGATCACATCATTAGGAGAATGATGTGATTGACATGACCCATTCCATTAGCTTAGCACCCGATCGTTTAGTATGTTGCTATTGCTTTCTTCATGACTTATACATGTTCCTATGACTATGAGATTATGAAACTCCCGTTTACCGGAGGAACACTTTGTGTGCTACCAAATGTCACAACGTAACTGGGTGATTATAAAGGAGCTCTACAGGTGTCTCCAAAGGTGAATGTTGGGTTGGCGTATTTCGAGATTAGGATTTGTCACTCCGATTGTCGGAGAGGTATCTCTGGGCCCTCTCGGTAATGCACATCACATAAGCCTTGCAAGCATTACAACTAATGAGTTAGTTGCAAGATGATGTATTACGAAACGAGTAAAGAGACTTGCCGGTAACGAGATTGAACTAGGTATTTGAGATACCGACGATCGAATCTCGGACAAGTAACATACCGATGACAAAGGGAACAACGTATGTTGTTATGCGGTCTGACCGATAAAGATCTTCGTAGAATATGTAGGAGCCAATATAAGCATCCAGGTTCCGCTATTGGTTATTGACCGGAGACGTGTCTCGGTCATGTCTACATTGTTCTCGAACCCATAGGGTCCGCACGCTTAAGGTTTCGATGATAGTTATATTATGAGTTTATGAGTTTTGATGTATCGAAGTTAGTTCGGAGTCCCGGATGTGATCACGGACATAACGAGGAGTCTCGAAATGGTCGAGACATAAAGATTGATATATTGGACGGCTATATTCGGACACCGGAAGTGTTCCGGATGATTTCGGAGAAAACCGGAGAGCCGGAGGGTTACCGGAACCCCCCGGGAGAAGTAATGGGCCATATGGGCCTTAGTGGAGAGAGAGAGGGGGACCCAAAGGTGGGCTGCGCGCCTCCTCCCCCTGGTCCGAATTGGACTAGGAGAGGGGGGGCGGCGCCCCCCTTTCCTTCTCCCTCCCCACTTCTTTCCCCCTCCTAGTAGGAGTCCTACTCCTACTAGGAGGAGGACTCCTCCTTGGTGCGCCATAGGGGCCGGCCGGCCTCCTCCCCTTGATCCTTTATATACGGGGGCAAGGGGCACCCCTAGACACACAAGTTGATCCACGTGATAATATTCTTAGCCGTGTGCGGTGCCCCCTTCCACCATAATCCTCGATAATATTGTAGCGGTGCTTAGGCGAAGCCCTGCGACGGTAGAACATCAAGATCGTCACCACGCCGTCGTGCTGACGGAACTCTTCCCCGACACTTTGCTGGATCGGAGTCCGGGGATCGTCATCGAGCTGAACGTGTGCTAACACTCGGAGGTGTCGTAGTTTCGGTGCTTGATCGGTCGGGCCATGAAGACGTACGACTACATCAACCGCGTTGTGCTAACGCTTCCGCTGTCGGTCTACAAGGGTACGTAGATCACACTCTTCCCTCGTTGCTATGCATCACCATGATCTTGCATGTGTGTAGGAAATTTTTTGAAATTACTACGTTCCCCAACACCTTTGATGTTAGTAACAAGGGTCTTGGGAACCCAAATAGACCATTCGATGTACTCATGAGGAGAACCAACAAATTTGGCATAGACATGCCCATCACTAGCACAACATAACACATATAAGAAGGATTAAAGTCATCGGCTTTGTTGGGAGGGGTGGCATTGCCCTTTTTGACACCACCACCCATCGCATTGTTCTTCTTCTCCTTGGAAGCACTCTCTCCTTCCTTCACAAATGTTTGCTTGAGAGGAGGAGGTCATTTGGTCTTGTTATCCTTCTTATTCTTGGGGTTGGGTGCGAACCCAATCCCCTCCTTGGCCACAACTCCCTTTTGATTTCTCAAAAGGTCGTTTAGGTTCTTCTCACCTTGTATGCATGACACAAGGCCTTTCTCAAGTTGCTCCTTCAACTTAACATTCTCCTCAATAAGATGCACATGCTCACAACAAGGGTTAGTAGCATTTGCATTATCCATTAACACCATACGAGGAAAAGTGGCTTTCTCCTTGGTTAGCTTCACTTGGAGTTGATCATGAGAATCCTTGAGGGTAGCATGAACACTGTGGGAGTCCTGGATTAGGGGGTCTCCGGACAGCCGGACTATCTCCATTGGCCAGACTGTTAGACTATGAAGATACAAGATTGAAGACTTCGTCTCGTGTCCGGAGGGGACTCTACTTGGCGTGGAAGGCAAGCTAGGCAATACGTATATGGATATCTCCTCCTTTGTAACCGACCTTGTGTGACCCTAGCCCTCTCCGGTGTCTATATAAACCGGAGGGTTTTAGTCCGTAGGACAACATTCACAACATACAATCATACCGTAGGCTAGCTTCTAGGGTTTAGCCTCTCTGATCTCGTGGTAGATCTACTCTTGTAACACCCATATCTTCAATATTAATCAAGCAGGACGTAGGGTTTTACCTCCATCAAGAGGGCCCGAACCTGGGTAAAACTTCGTGTCCCTTGCCTCCTGTTACCATCCGGCCTAGACGCACAGTTCGGGACCCCCTACCCGAGATCCGCCGGTTTTGACACCGACATTGGTGCTTTCATTGAGAGTTCTTCTGTGTCGTCGCCGTTAGGCTTGATGGCTCCTACTATCATCGGTAGCGATGCGGTCCAGGGTGAGACTTTCCTCCCTGGACAGATCTTCGTATTTGCCGGCTTTGCACTGCGGGCTAATTCGCTTGGCCATCTGGAGCAGATTGAAAGCTACGCCCCTGGCCATCAGGTCAGATTTGGAAGTTTGAACTACACGGCCGATATCCGCAAAGACTTGATCTTCGACGGATTCGAGCCATAGCCGGGCGCGCCGCACTGTCTCGATGGGCATGACCTAGCTCTGCCACCAGACGGTACTCTAGAGGCCGCGCCCACACCAGCTCCGACCCTTAGCTCGGAGCCAGCTGCGCTAATCGAGGACGGGTGGCTAGACACCACCTCAGGGGCTACAGTCTCAACGGCGATCGAGCCGAACACCAACATCATCCTCTGCGCAGCCCGTGACTCCAAGGTGCCGGACTCTCCTCCGGACCCCAAACCATCCGCGCCCCTGCCAATCGAATCCGAGTGGGAGCCGATCATGGAATTCACCGCCGCGGATATCTTTCAGCACTCGCCCTTCGGCGACATTCTGAATTCACTAAGGTCTCTCTCCTTGTCAGGAGAGCCCTGGCCGGATTATGGCCAACAGGATTGGGATGCGGACGACGAAGAAATTCGACGCCCACCCACCACCCACTTTGTAGCCACTGTCGAGGATTTAACCGACATGCTCGACTTCGACTCCACAGACATCGACGGTATGGACAACGATGTGGGAGGCGAAGATGAACCACCGCCCACAGGGTGCCGGACGTCCACTTCATCATATGGCGTATACATGGTGGACACACCAAAAGAAAACGACGACGAGGAACGGAAGGACGCACCGAAGGCTTGTTCCCTCGAGAAGCAGTCAAAGCGGCGGCGCAAGCGCCGCCCCAAATCCCGCCTCGCTAGAAATAACGACCACACAGACCCAGCGTTGGAGCAGGGCAAATCACTGCCGGACCATGGCAATACGGAAAATCAAACCGAACAAACCAATTCCGTCAAAGATAACAGTCCGGACGACACAATGCTGGACAGGTACCCGGAGCAACTGAATGCCCGTCAAAGGCTTGTTGCCACCGCGAGGAGCCTAAAAAAGCAGAAGCAAAGGCTCAAGGCTGCGCAGGACACACTCCAAGTCAGATGGAGTAAAATACTCAACACAGCAGCGAAGTACGGCGACAATCGCCCCACCAAGAGCTACCCGAAGCGGAAGTTTCTACCTGAATTCGATGAGGAGGCCTCAGACCCCTCACAACCAAAAATCAAAACAGCTACCTGGCCGGATAGACAACCTCACGGCCAACATAGAGCGGCAAACAATGCCACTCACAAGACAATACGCGATTCACGCGGGGGCTTGCACCAAAAAGACAGCGCAACCAGATCCATCTATGGACCACGCAAGCATGCCCCAGCATACGATATAACATCTGAACAACGCGGTACACCCAGATACAGGGGTGCCGCACACCCCCTATGTTTCACCGAGGAGGTGCTGGATCATGAATTTCCAGAGGGATTCAAACCTGTAAACATAGAGGCATACGACGGAACAACGGACCCTAGGGTCTGGATCGAGGACTATATCCTCCACATCCATATGGCTCGAGGAGATGATCTCCACGCCATCAAGTACTTACCCCTCAAGCTCAAAGGGCCAGCCCGCCACTGGCTTAAAGGCCTCCCCGAAAACTCCATTGGAAGTTGGCAAGAGCTTGAAGACGCTTTTCTGGCAAATTTCCAAGGAACTTATGTCCGGCCTCCGGACGTGGATGATTTGAACCATATAACTCAATAGCCCGGAGAGTTAGCCCGAAAACTTTGGAACAGGTTTCTTACTAAAAAGAACCAAATTGTCGACTGTCCGGACGCCGATGCATTGGCAGCCTTTAAACATAGCATCCGTGATGAATGGCTCGCCAGACACCTCGGCCAAGAAAAGCCGAGAACGATGGCAGCATTAACAAGCCTCATGACCCGCTTTTGCGTGGGTGAGGACAGCTGGCTAGCTAGATGCAGCACCAGCGACCCCAATACATCTGAAGTTAGAGATGGAAACGGGAAATCACGGCGCGGCAGCAATAACAAACGCCGGAACAAAGGAGACAACACGAAGAGCACGACAGTAAACGCCGGATTCAAAAGCTCTCGGCCAAGTCAGAAGCCGCCCTCTAAAGGCGCCAGAGACGAACTGTCCAGCCTGAATAAAATTCTGGACCAAATATGTCAGGTCCATAGCACCCCTGGCAAACCAGCCAATCATACCCACACAGAATGTTGGGTCTTCAAGCAGTCCGGCAAGCTCAACGCCGTACACAAGGGGGAGGATACACCAAGCGAAGATGAGGATGAGCCTCTCAAGGGAGACGCTGGGGAACAAAAGAAATTTCCACTAGAGGTCAAAACAGTAAACATGTTGCACGTGATCAATGGAAGAAACAAAACGACACTCCCAGAAAAATACGCCCGAAGGCCTATCACCGCGGAGTCCTGCCACTGGTCGTCTCAACCGATCACTTTCGACCATCGTGATTACTCAGCAAGTATCCGGCGTGCAGGATGGGCTGCCCTGGTATTAGACCCAATAATTGATGGATACCGCCTCGCACGAGTCCTGATGGACGGTGGCAGTAGTCTAAACCTGATATACCAGGATACAATCCGCGAAATGTGGATAGACCCAACAAAAATTCGCCATAGCAATATTACCTTTAAAGGAGTAACGCCAAGCCCAGGGGCTCGTTGCACGGGCTCCCTGCTACTAAACGTTATATTCAGCTACCCCGATAACTTCCGTAGCGAACATCTAACCTTCCACATTGCTCCGTTCCAAAGTGGCTATCAAGCACTACTCGGACGCAAAGCTTTCCCTCGCTTTAATGCAATACCACACTACGCTTCCCTCACACTCAAGATGCCCGGTCCACGTGGCATCATTACAGTGAATGGAAATATTAAGCGATTTTTGCGCGCCAAAGAGCATGCGGCTGACTTAACAGCCGCACACTAAAACTGCCTCACCAACTAATTAGCAGGTTCCCTATTACAATACAAGGGGCTCAACATGCGCAGACAAGTGGCAATTCTTACTCACCTTGAATTCTACATGGTTTATTTAAAAAACTATCCTTTTACACGACAACTTTTTTACCTAAGCTCCTCTCTTTTACAGATAATCATCATGCTACACCCGTCCATAATACGGCACAACGGAGACACAAGCGCAGACGTGCAGCAGGGACCCGCTCCAAGGATTCTTTTTAGATTAAGACCCTGTGTAAACCTTTTTTACTGTCTCTTGTTGATACATATCCACCGAATTCTCAGCACAATTCAGAAGGACGCTGACGTCTTGGCATGTGGCCACGTCAGAATAGCGCACGTACCTGGATACAAGGGGCTTCTTATAAGCGGCACTATTTCGGCCCGGTTTATACCATAAAGACTGAATACCTTTGGGAGTGTTCGGCGTCGCGAGTTCGGCCTTATATGCATCAGCTCCGAATCATTATCTTTCGTCAAATGTTGGGTTTGCCCGGCTCCTATGTTTTGGTGCCTTATGTTCCGCTTTGCCGGCTAAGGTAGCTCCAGAAGAACTACTGCGATTGTGCCCTGGTTCATCCGGACGAGTGCCTCATTAGAGAAAGCCGAAAACTGACTGTCACGATATAGCGTGGGACTGGTCAACCACTCGATGACCTATCGGAATGTTAGAATTCCTCCGCTTTAACGAAGGGCCGTCTTCCGGCCAGGCATATGCGCACCCCGCGATCGGGAGAGTGTGGAGCCACCAGGGGCTATCTAGTAGCCCCACTGTCAAACTCCTATGGCTAAGTGAAAGTGTTCAAGCATTATAGTCCGGTTGCCTCACTCGCTGCGCTATCACCTCCTTATCAGGACCAAGACGTTGGGTTAAGTGTGAACACGCGTTTTTTGCGACGGCTGCAATCTTTCAGGTTATACACATGTATACATAAACGGCCGCACAGGAGGCATCATACTACTTTCAGGCAAAAGTATAAACATAGCCTTATAAAAACTTCATAAAAGCATTATGTTTACAATGGGAATACATATCACTCAAACATAATATTTTTCGAGCACTAGGCCTCTATCAAACGAGCACCCTCGAGAACTTCCTTGAAATAGTGTTCGGTAGCCACACGGCCTATGGCCGAACCCTGCGCCGCAATAGTGGTAGCATCCATCTCTGCCCAGTATGCTTTAACACGGGCAAGGGCCATCTGCGAGCCTTCTATGCACGCCGACCTCTTCATCGCATTAATGTGCGGCACCGCATCAAGGAGCTACTGCACTAAGCTGAAATAGTTGTTCGGCTTAGGCCCTTCCGGCCATAATTGATCCACAACAGACCTCATGGCGAGTCCGGAAAACCTATTCAGTTCGGCCCATTCGGGTAGCTGGCCAGTCAATGAAAGCGGACGCTCTGGAACATGGAATTGCGTCCAGAATAGCTTGTCCACTTCACGATCTGTCTGACCTTGGAAGTACTTGGCCGCATCGGCAGCGCTCGCCGCCAAATCCATATACGCATCTGCCGAGCTCCACAGCCGATCCAGAGGGGCATACCGTGGATCTCCAAACTTCCTCCGTAACATGAAGGGATTTCCTGCCGCAATATCCCCGGCTTCAACACAGCTCCTCCTTCTTCGCTCTCATAGCAGAACGGGTGTCTTTATCTGCCGCCGCGGCCTTCTCAAGGTCCGTTGCCTTCGCTTGGTTCTCTTTCTCAAGGACCCGACAACGGTCGGCAGTGTCTTTCAATTCTACGGCCACCTTGGCCATCTTCTCTTGGGTCTCGCAATGTGCGGCCTTCTCGGCTTTCAACTCTTCGGCCGCCTTCAAATCAGCCGCATTACTACTCCTCGCTTGTTCCTTGGCTCGGGCAAGTTCCGCCCGCAAGGCTTCCACGGTGGCAGCCCCATCTGCAGTCACAACATATTAAAGATACTGGCATTATGCTTCTCTTACTATGTGGCGTTCACCGGATAATAACACTTACCCTGTGCCTCGTCAAGCCTCTTGTTAACAAGCTCGATGTCGGCATCTGCCGCATCCAGTTGCCGTTTTAATTGGGCAAACTCCCTAGTCCGGCTAGCCACCGGAGCTCCCACCACCTGCATTTAAAAGCAGACAGGTTATTGCCTGGGAATTTGATCCTCTGTTCGCTGCCGTTCTCGACGACAACCAGAGTCTCAGGGGCTACTATAACATGTGCAGTACTATCACATATTATCTCACATACCTCAAAGCCTATAAATAGACTCATAAAGGCTTCATGTAATCCACTTTCAGCGGACGAGATTCTCTCCATCACCATACCCATCAGCATACGGTGCTCTTCTGAGATGGCCGCTCGCCCCACCAACTCCCTCAGAATGTCCGACCGCACACTAGACGGTGCCGGACTCTTTCGTATGCTCTCTTCGGGAGCCGGACACTGGGGACTTCTGGGGTCTACGGGACTATCTTCTGGCCTCACCAAATCCGGAGAGGCCCTCCGCGACGACACTTCGGGGTCGCCCGCTTCAGGAGCAGGGGAGTCCGGGGGAGGCGTTTCGCTCTCCATCATCTCCGGAAGAAGATCCCCCGAAGACGAACTCATTTGAGAGGGGCTGAGGCCCGAACTGCAAGATATATGCGGTGGTTGTTTTCTCAGAAGAAAAAATGGCATACTCTTACTATTAAAATATTTTGGATCACTTACGACTCGTTGGAGGGCAGGTCCCCTCGCGGACTTTGTGCGGCAAAAGAACCACCCGAGGCAGGACCCTCTGTGGGAGACTTCTTCTCTCGTTTGGAGGCTTCGGCTTCCAGATCCTCGGAAGTAGTCCTTTTCCTCCCCCGGTTGTCCTCCTTCGTGGAAACGCTCGTTCCCTCGGTCGGAGCGGGTAGCGATGGGGGCCCGCGTTCTCCCGTATTATCCCCCTCGGTATCTTCCTTCAAGGGTTCCGGGCAACATGCGACCTCGAGCATCTTCTCCAATACCGGATTTTCCAAACCCTCAGGGAGGGGGGCCAAACACCGAATCATCTTCGCCTTCGTTAGCCAGTCCTGGTCAAAAAGAGAACTCTGAAAAATAGCCTCAAATAAAAGACAGTGTGTTCGGCTAGAGGATTTCTTACTTGTTCGGCGACGCGATTACTGCTCAGGCCCACGTCCTCGGTGATATCCGGACACTCCACTTGAGGTCCGAAGAATGACTTGTACATCTCCTCATGCGTCGGGCCGAGGAAACTTTGAATGGCACGTGGTCCCTCTGGGTTGAACTCCCAAAAGCGCAGGGGCCGGCGCTTGCAAGGCTGGACTTGACTAACCAGCATAACTTGTATTACCGCAACCAAATTAAAATCTCCCTCGAAGAAATCTCTGATGCGGCTTTGCAGCATAGGCACATCCTTGGCTGGACCCCAGCTCAGGCCCCTGCTAATCCATGACATCAGTTGTGGTGGGGGGCCCGGGCGGAAAACGGGGCAGCCGCCCACTTGGCACTTCTGGGAACCGTGACGTAGAACCACTCCCGTTGCCATAATTCAGATACCTCTGGAAAGAAACCTTTCGGCCATGGAGCTCCTGCCATCTTGCCTATTGATGCACCTCCGCACGCTGCATGCTGCCCCTCGATCACCTTCGGTTGTACTTCAAAGGTCTTGAGCCACAGGCCGAAGTGAGGGGTCACACGGAGGAAGGCCTCACACACAACAATAAATGTCGTGATGTGGAGAAAAGAGTACGGAGCTAGGTCGTGGAAATCTAGCGCATAATAGAACATCAAGCCCCTGACGAAGGGATCCAGAGTGAGGCCTAGACCTCGAAGGAAGTGGGAGACGAACACAACGTTCTCGTTGGGTTCGGGAGTAGGGACGACCTGCCCTCGGGCAGGCAGCCGATGCGAAACCTCGGCGGTCAGGTATCTGGCCTCCCTCAACTTCCTAATGTCCTCTTCCATCATGGAGGAGGGCATCCATCGGCCTTGAAGGCTGGATCCGGACATGATTGAAGATCCGGAGCACCTAACCTGGGCTTTGGGTGTTAGAACTCGAGGCGGGGGAAGGGTTTGATTGAGCACGAGAGGGAAAAAGTGAAAACCTTGTCCCCTTATAAAGAGGGTGAATATCAAGCATCCTCTCCGTAGCCGTTTTGGACTTAGCTATAATCTAGGAGTCCTAGACACGGTTGGGTTACCCACAAACCGCATTAATGAGAATCCCGTAATCGGGGGAACACGATCTCCGTTTTGGCAAGACGTGTCAAGAAACCGCCTCGCGTTATGTGTGGAGCTGGTTAAGAGAAACGGTTCGAATAATCACCGGGCCACGACGTAATGTCATGTTGCCAAGACAAGCCAATAAACTGCGAAAAAACATTATTCTCTCTATGGTGAAATGTGGGACTTATTTTGCAGGGTTGGACACTATCCTCGTATTCAACTTCTTCTGTAATGTATTCGGAGAAGGAACCCGCCTTGCAATGCCGAAGACAACGACGCGCCGGACTCATTGTCATTGAAGCCTGGTTCAGGGGCTACTGTGGGAGTCCTGGATTAGGGGGTCTCCGGACAGCCAGACTATCTCCATTGGATAGACTGTTAGACTATGAAGATACAAGATTGAAGACTTCGTCTCGTGTCCGGAGGGGACTCTACTTGGCGTGGAAGGCAAGCTAGGCAATGCGTATATGGATATCTCCTCCTTTGTAACCGACCTTGTGTAAGCCTAACCCTCTCTGGTGTCTATATAAACCGGAGGGTTTTTGTCCGTAGGACAACAATCACAACATACAATCATATCGTAGACTAGCTTCTAGGGTTTAGCCTCTCTGATCTCGTGGTAGATCTACTCTTGTAACACCCATATCTTCAATATTAATCAAGCAGGACGTAGGGTTTTACCTCCATCAAGAGGGCCCGAACCTGGGTAAAACTTCATGTCCCTTGCCTCCGGTTACCATCCGGCCTAGATGCATAGTTCGGGACCCCCGACCTGAGATCCGCCGGTTTTGACACCGACAAACACCCTTCAAGACTTTGTGAGCCTTGTCGAGAATGTCAAACTCCTCTTTGAGTCTAGCAAGATCAACCCCAAGCTTTGCCTGCTCGGAGTTTAGCACACGAGAAACAACAAGCGCATGATCAAGATCTTTCTTTAATTTAGCATGATCATCGTTGTGAGACTCCTCAAGAGCCAAACGAAGACCACGCTCTTGTTGGGGAACGACTTGGCCTTGTCCTTTCGGATGAGCTTTCCACCATTGTCTTCCCTCTTCTCATAAGGGCACTCCGCAACAAAGTGGCTTACATTGCACAATTGAAACAAGTCCTCACTCGTTGCTTGCGCTTTGTGCCACTTGAATTGTTCTTGTTGAAGTTGGGCCTTGAGTTCTTCTTGCTCCAAAATTGCCTTGAAGCAAGGTCCATGTGTTCATGATAGGCATACTTCGTATCTTCGAGGTTGCTCTCCTCTTCTTCCTCTTCGTCCTCTTCCTCCATACTAACCTTGGCCTTTAGAGCAAGGTTGGGTTTCTTCACTCTTTGAGAGCAAAGTACCGCATTGTCGGCGATCTTGTCCAAGATGCTCATAGCAATGAACTCATCCAACACATCACTTGAGGACAAGGTGTGGAAGTTTGGCCTTTGACGAATGACGGAGGACATGGCTTTGTGATAGGGCATCATTTCCTTGAGGAATTTGTGCTTGATCCAATTGTCATCCGTGTCCTTGCTTCCATGATCTTGGAGCGAGACTGTGAGTTTGGTTACCCTCCGATAGAGCTCACGAGGTTCTTAATCTTCTTTCATTGCAAACTCATCGGCTTCATCTTGCACCACTTCATAGTTGGAGCGTTGAATGCTTGCGCTTCCCCGGTAGAGGGAAACCACTTGGCGCGAAGCATCTTTGGTCAAGGAGTAAGGCCGGAGATGAGGAAGGTCTTCGGGTGGGATAGCTTCTTGAATGATGAAGAGAGCATTCTCATTGAATTGATTATCCACGGCTTCTCTAGGAGTGAAGTTGCTTCGGTCATGCGAATAGAAACCTTCTTCAATGATTCCCCAAAGGTTAGTGTTCACATGATTTAAATGACGCTTAAAACGATAGACCCAAGAGTCAAATTCAACATTCTTCTCAATCTTAGGGGCCGGCCCGGCATGATTCAAATGAGTGAAAGGGAGAGGTCCACCATAGACAAGTGGAGGTTCCACATGGGCAAAGATGCCAGTGCCACTCTTACCACTAGTAGGAAGGGCTTTCTCGCTAGTAGCTTCCCCCTTGTTGGAGGTAGCATTTGTCACCTTGTTGGTGGGATCACCCACTTTCCATGGTGCGGTGGAAAGTTTAAGCTCTTCTAAGAAATCTTTAAACATGCTTTTGACTTTGGTCGTCATGGAGGTTTTCAATGTGTCCAACGCCACATTGAACTCCTCACGAGAGACCGCGGTTCCCCCATCTCCCGTAGAAGATACCGGATTTGCACCGGAGTGCTCCTCCTCACCTTCTACGACGTCAACCATACTCTTCAGACGGTAAAGTCCTTAATAAAGAGACGAGGCTCTGATACCAATTGAAAGGATCGATATAGTTGACTAGAGGGGGGGTGAATAGGCAACTAACAATTTTTAGCTTTTCTTTAACAATTTAAACTTTGCATCAAAGTAGGTTGTCTAGATATGCAACTAAGTGAGCAACCTATATGATGCAACAAAGATAAGTACACAAGCAAGCAAGAGATATATCACAAATAAGCTTGCACAAGTAAAGGCATGAGATAACCAAGAGTGGAGCCGGTGCAGACGAGGATGTGTCACTGAAGTTCCTTCCATTTGAGGGGAAGTATGTCTCCGTTGGAGCAGTGTGGAGGCACAATGCTCCCCAAGAAGCCACTAGGGCCACCGTATTCTCCTCACGCCCTCACACAATGCGAGATGCCGTGATTCCACAATTGGTGCCCTTGGAGGCGGCGACCGAACCTTTACAAACAAGGTTGGGGCAAACTACACAACTCAATTGGAGGCTCCCAACGACACCACGATGCTTCACCACAATGGACTATGGCTCCGCAGTGACCTCAACCGTCTAGGGTGCTCAAACACCCAAGAGTAACAAGATCCGCAAGGGATTAGTGGGGGGAATCAAATTTCTCTTGGTGGAAGTGTAGATTGGGGCCTTCTCAACCACTCCTGAGCAAATCAACATGTTTGATTGGCTAGGGAGTGAGATCGGGCGAAAATGGAGCTTGGAGCAACAATGAAGCTTAGGGTTGGAAGAGGTAGTCAACTAGATGAAGAAGACACCCCTTTTATAGCTTAGGACAAAAATCCAACCGTTATCCACCTACCAGCCCACGACCAGCGGTACTACCGCCCCAGACCAGCGGTACTACCGCAAGGCCATGCGGTACTTCCGCTCCTGACAAGCGGTACTACCGCAAGGCCATGCGGTATTACCGTGAGGAACTGCGGTACTACCGCAGCAGCAGCAGCAGTAGCTAGGGCAGACCTGAAGCACAATGGCTGAGGACGGTACTACCGCAGGCGCGGTACTACCGCTCCCCCTTGCGGTACTACCCCAAGGCAGGAAACCCCTAGCGTGGGAAGAGCGTGGGTAAACATACATCTGTGCCTACTTCCACTGGAAAACGGACGGAGCAAAAATCCGATACAATACTACCGCAGAGGAGTGGTACTACCGCCTGGCAGCTGAGCCAGGCCGCGCATGGTACTACCGCGCAAGGGATGCGGTACTACCGCGGTTGCGCGGATGTAAAAAACTACATCCGCCCCTACTACCGCGAAGGAGCGGTACTTGGCCTGGGGGCCACGGTACTACGGCTCCAAAGGAGCGGTACTACCGTGGGCACCTACGGTACTACCGCGTCGAAGTACGGTACTACCGCGGGTGCCTGCGGTACTACCGCTCAAGAAGGAGCAGTACTACCGCAGCCCATCAACAGCAGCCAGGACAAGGTAAAGAGGATAAACGGAGGATGCTCCAAAGTGCAGGGGAAAGGAGGGGACAAGGAAGAAAACGTGTACGTGATGATTCCACCCAAACCTTTCCGACGCAGACCCCCTCTTAATAGTACGGCTTTCCTACGACTCAAATCCACCAAAAAGAAACGTAGAAAAAACGCCGTCTTCATAGTCTTCGAGGGGCACCAAACCGTCTTGTGCCTAGAGATGAAACGTCTGGGAAACTCAAGGCACACGATTAGTCCGCAAAACCATTGTCATCAATCACCAACACACCTTAGGGATAAATATGCCCTTACACCAGTGCCAGTTTCTGTTTTTTTCCTTGTTTTAGAGTATCGCAGAAAAGGAAAATCAAACGGAGTCCAATTGACCTGAAACTTCATGAAACTTTTTTTTGGACCAGAAGAAGCCCACAGAGTATCGGAGTTGGACCAGGACAGCGCGGAGGTCCACCGACATACTTCTTCCTCCCATATATACCCATATACCCTAAAAACTTCGAGGAGAAGAATAGATCGGGAGTTCCGCCGCCAGAAGCCCCCGTAGCCACCGAAAACCAATCTAGACCCGTTCTGGCACCCTGTCGGAGGGGGGAATCCCTCTCTGGTGGCCATCTTCATCATCCCGGTGCTCTCCATGATGAGGAGGGAGTAGTTCTCCCTCGGGGCTGAGGGTATGTACCAGTAGATATGTGTTTGATCTCTCTCTCTCGTGTTCTTGAGGTGGTACGATCTTGATGTATCGCGAGCTTTGCTATTATAGTTTGATCTTATGATGTTTCTCCCCCTCTACTCTCTTGTAATGGATTGAGTTTTCCCTTTGAAGTTATCTTATCGGATTGAGTCTTTAAGGATTTGAGAACACTTGATGTATGTCTTGCGTGGGATAACCGTGGTGACAATGGGTTATTCTATTGATTCACTTGATGTATGTTTTGGTGATCAACTTGCGGGTTCCGCCCATGAACCTATGCATAGGGGTTGGCACACGTTTTCGTCTTGACTCTCTGGTAGAAACTTTGGGGCACTCTTTGAAGTACTTTGTATTGGTTTAAATAGATGAATCTGAGATTGTGTGATGCATATTGTATAATCATACCCGCGGATACTTGAGGAGACATTGGAGTATCTAGGTGACATTAGGGTTTTGATTGATTTGTGTCTTAAGGTGTTATTCTAGTACGAACTCTAGGATATATTGAACGGAAAGAATAGCTTCATGTTATTTTACTACGGACTCTTGAATAGATCAATCAGAAAGAATAACTTTGAGGTGGTTTCGTACCCTACCATAATCTCTTCGTTTGTTCTCCGCTATTAGTGACTTTGGAGTGACTCTTTGTTGCATGTTGAGGGATAGTTATGTGATCCAATTATGTTATTATTGTTGAGAGAACTTGCACTAGTGAAAGTATGAACCCTAGGCCTTGCTTCCTAGCATTGCAATACCGTTTATGCTCACTTTTATCATTAGTTACCTTGCTGCTTTTATATTTTCAGATTACAAAAACCTTTATCTACCATCCATATACCACTTGTATCACCATCTCTTTGCCAAACTAGTGCACCTATACAATTTACCATTGTATTGGGTGTGTTGGGGACACAAGAGACTCTTTGTTATTTGGTTGCAGGGTTGCTTGAGAGAGACCATCTTCATCCTACGCCTCCTACGAATTGATAAACCTTAGGTCATTGCTACGTCTTGAGCTTGCGTTGGTTTTCCCCGAAGAGGAAGGGATGATGCAGCAGAGTAGCGTAAGTATTTCCCTCAGTTTTTGAGAACCAAGGTATCAATCCAGTAGGAGCCCACGCTCAAGTCCCTCGTACCTGCACAAAGCGATAGCTACTCGCAACCAACGCGATTAGGGGTTGTCAAGCCCTTCACGGTCACTTACGAGAGTGAGATCTGATAGATAGAATATTTTTGGTATTTTTTATATAAAGATGCAAAGTAAAAAGTAAAAGCAAAGTAAATAGCAAAGCAATATAAAAGTGATGGATACTGATATGATGAGAATAGACCCGGGGGCCATAGGTTTCACTAGTGGCTTCTCTCAAGGGCATAAGTATTCTACGGTGGGTGAACAAAATACTGTTGAGCAATTGATAGAATTGTGCATAATTATGAGAATATCTAGGCATGATCATGTATATAGGCATCACGTCCGTGACAAGTAGATCGAAATGATTCTGCATCTACTACTATTACTCCACTCATCGACCGCTATCCAGCATGCATCTAGAGTATTAAGTTAAAAACAGAGTAACGCCTTAAGCAAGATGACATGATGTAGAGAGATAAATTCATGCAATATTAAATAAACCCCATCTTGTTATCCTCGATGGCAACGATACAATACGTGCCTTGCTGCCCCTTCTGTCACTGGGTAAGGACACCACAAGATCGAACCCAAAGCTAAGCACGTCTCCCATGGCAAGAACTACCAATCTAGTTGGCCAAACCAAACGGATAATTCGAAGAGACTTGCAAAGATAACCAATCATGCATAAAATAATTCAGAGAAGATTCAAATATTATTCATAGATAGACTTGATCATAAACCCACAATTCATCGGTCTCAACAAACACACCGCAAAAAGAAGATTACATCGAATAGATCTCCACGAGAGAGGGGGAGAACTTTGTATTGAGATTCAAAGAGAGAGAGAAGAAGCCATCTAGCTACTAACTATGGACCCGAAGGTCTGAGGTAAACTACTCACACTACATCGGAGGGGCTAGGATGATGTAGAAGCCCTCCGTGATGACGGCCCTCTTCCGGCGGAGCTCGGGAACAGGCCCCGAGATGGGATCTCGTGGATACAGAAAGTTGCGGTGGTGGAATTAGGGTTTTGGCTCCTGTTCTGATCGTTTGGGGGTACATGTGTATATATAGGAGGAAGGAGTACGTCGGTGGAGCACCGAGGGGCCCACGAGGCAGGGGGGCGCGCCCCCACCCTCATGAACACCTCTTTGATCCCTTGCAGTAGGGTCCAAGTCTCCTGGATCACGTTCGGTGAGAAAATCACGTTTCCAAAGATTTTATTCCGTTTGGACTCCGTTTGATATTCTGTTTATCTGAAACACTGAAATAGGCAAAAAAACAGCAATTCTGGGCTGGGCCTCCGGTTAATAGGTTAGTCCCAAAAATAATATAAAAGTGGAAAGTAAAGCCCAATATAGTCCAAAACAGTAGATAATATAGCATGGAGCAATCAAAAATTATAGATACGTTTGAGACGTATCAGGCATCCCCAAGCTTAATTCCTGCTCGTCCTCGAGTAGGTAAATGATAAAAAGAGAATTTTTGATGCAGAGTGCTACTTGGCATAATTTCAATGTAAATCTTCTTAATTGTGGTATGAATATTCAGATTAGAAAGATTCAAGACAAAAGTTTATATTGACATAGAAAATAATAATACTTCAAGCATACTAACAAAGCAATTATGTCTTCTCAAAATAACATGGCCAAAGAAAGTTATCCCTACAAAATCATATAGTATGGCTATGCTCCATCTTCCCCACACAAAGTATTTAAATCATGCACAACCCCGATGACAAGCCAAGCAATTGTTTCATACTCTAACTTTTTCAAAACTTTTTCAATCTTCACGCAATACATGAGCGTGAGCCATGGATATAGCACTATAGGTGGAATAGAATGGTGGTTGTGGAGAAGACAAAAAGGAGAAGATAGTCTCATATCAACTAGGCGTATCAATGGGCTATGGAGATGCCCATCAATAGATATCAATGTGAGTGACTAGGGATTGCCATGCAACGGATGCACTAGAGCTATAAATGTATGAAAGCTCAACAAAAGAACCTAGTGGGTGTGCATCCAACTTGCTTGCCCACGAAGACCTAGGGCAATTTGAGGAAGCCCATCATTGGAATATACAAGCCAAGTTCTATAACGTAAAATTCCCACTAGTATATGAAAGTGAGAACATATGAGACTCTCTATATGAAGAACATGGTGCTACTTTGAAGCGCAGTATATGAGACTTGCTATATCATGGTGCTACTTTGAAGCACAAGTGTGGAAAAAAGGATAGTAGCATTGCCCCTTTTTTGGGGGGGGGGGCTTCTTTTTTTTCTTTGGCCTTTTTTTGGGACAATGCTCTATTGAATGATGATCATCACACTTCTATTTATTTACAACTCAATGATTACAACTCAATACTAAAACAAAGTATTACTCTATATGAATGCCTCCGGCGGTGTACCGGGATATGCAATGAATCATGAGTGACAAGTATGAAAGAATTATCAACGGTGGCTTTGCACAAATACTATGTCAACTACATGATCATGCTAAGCAATATGACAATGATGGATATGTCATGATGAACTAGATGGTGGAAAGTTGCATGGCAATATATCTCGGAATGGCTATGGAAATGCCATAATAGGTAGGTATGGTGGCTGTTTTGAGGAAGGTGTATGGTAGGTGTATGATACCGGCGAAAGTTGTGCGGTATTAGAGAGGCTAGCAAGGGTGGAAGGGTGGGAGTGCGTATAATCCATGGACTCAACATTAGTCATAAAGAACTCATATACTTATTGCAAAAATTTAGAAGTTATCAAAGCAAAGTATTACGCGCATGCTCCTAGGGGGATAGATTGGTAGGAAAAGACCATCGCTCGTCCCCGACCGCCACTCATAAGGAAGACAATCAATAAATAAATCATGCTCCGACTTCATCACATAACGGTTCACCATACGTGCATGCTACGGGAATCACAAACTTCAACACAAGTATTCTTTAAATTCACAACTACTCAACTAGCATGACTTTAATATTATCACCTCCATATCTCAAAACAATTATCATGCTTCAATCTTTTCTTAGTATTCAACACACTCAAAAGAAAGTTTCACAAATCTTGAATACCAAGCATATTATTATTAGGCAAATTACCATGCTATTAAGAGACTCTCAAATTAATTTAAGTGAATCATGAGAGATCAATAGTTTCTTTAAAACATATCCACCACCGTGCTCTAAAAGATCTAAGTGAAGCACATAGAGCAACATTATCAGCTCAAAAGATATAAGTGAAGCACATAGAGTATTCTATCAAATTTTAATTCATGTATGGATCTCTCAAAAGGTGTGTACAGAAAGTATGATTGTGGCATACTAAAAAACAAAGACACAAATAATACAAGACGCTCCAAGCAAAACACATATCATGTTGGTGAATAAAAATATAGCTCCAAGTAAATTACCGATGGAAGTGGACGAAAGAGGGGATGCCTTCTGTGTGCATCCCCAAGCTTTGACTTTTTGGTGTCCTTGGATTATCTTGGGGGTGCCATGGGCATCCCCAAGCTTAGGCTCTTGCCACTCCTTGTTCCATGATCCATCAAAAGAATTCACCCAAAACTTGAAAACTTCACAACACAAAACTCAAAATAGAAAACTCGTGAGCTCCGTTAGCGAAAGAAAATAAAGGACCACTTCAAGGTACTGTAATGAACTCATTCTTTATTTATATTGGTGTTAAACCTACTGTATTCCAACTTCTCTATGGATTATAAACTATTTTACTAGCCATAGATTCATCAAAATAAGCAAACAACACACGAAAAACAGAATCTGTCAAAAACAGAACAGTCTGTAGTAATCTGTAGCTAGCGCAAGATCTGGAACCCCAAAAATTATAAAATAAATTGCTGGACGTGAGTAATTTATCTATTAATCATCTTCAAAAAGAATTAACTAAATAGAACTCTTCAAATAAAAATGACAGCAGTTCTCGTGAGCGCTAAAGTTTCTGTTTTTTACAGCAAGTTCAACAAGACTTTCCCCAAGTCTTCCCAGCGGTTCTACTTGTCACAAACACTAATTAAACACAAAAAACACAACCAAAACAGAGGATAAATAATTTATTTACTGAATAACAGCAAGGATAAATATTGGGTTGACTCCCAACAAGAGCTTTTCTTTAAAGCCTTATAGCTAGGCCTTGATAATTTTAATGATGCTCACATGAAAGACAAGAATTGAAGCACAAAGAGGGCGTCATAAAACATGTGACAAACACATCTAAGTCTAACATACTTCCTATGCATAGGCATCTTATAGGCAAACAAATTGTCAAGGCAAGCAAAAACTAGCAGATGCAAGGAAGCGGAAAGAAACAATAGCAATCTCAACATAACGAGAGGTAATTTAGTAACATGAAGATTTATACAACGATATTTTCCTCTCTCATAGTAATTACATGTAGGATCATAAGAAAATTCAAAAAAATAGCTATCACATAAAATATTTTCAACATGATCCACATGCATGCAAAGTTGACGCTCTTCCAAAATAGTGGGATTAACATTAACTAAAGTCATGACTTCTCCAAACCCACTTTTATCAAGATTTTCATAAGATTGAACATTCTCCAAATATGTGGGATCTAAAGTTGACACTCTTCCAAACCCACTTTCAATAATATTGCAAACACTATTATCAATCTCATATTCATCATGGGGTTTAAATAAATTTTCAAGATCATAAGAAGAATCACCCCAATCATAATCATTGCAACAAGTAGTAGACATAGCAAAACTAGCATCCCCAAGCTTAGGGTTTTGCATCTTATTAGCACAATTGACATCAAGATAATTTATAATAAAATCATTGCAATCATTCTTTTTATTCAAAGATCTATCATGAGTCACTTCATAAAGCACTTCATCACGATTTTCAGATTTACGGATTTCAGGCAAAAGCTTATAAAGATAATCTAGTGCATCCAAATCACCAGGAATTGGTTCATCATAATTGGATTCCTTAAAAAGATTGGAAAGCGGATGAGGATCCATAGATCTTCAGTTCTCTGTTTAGTAATAAATAAACAAATATTCCAACCATACGAGCAAACAAGAAACGGGCAAAAGGAGGCAAATAGAGAAAGAGAGAGAGGATAGAGAGAGAGGGCGAATAAAATGGCAAGGGTGAAGTGGGGGAGAGGAAAACGAGAGGCAAATGGTAAATAATGTAATGCGAGAGATAGGGATTGTGATGGGTACTTGGTATGTTGACTTTTTGCGTAGACTCCCCGGCAACGGCACCACAAATCCTTCTTGCTATGTCTTGAGCTTGCGTTGGTTTTCCCCGAAGAGGAAGGGATGATGCAGCAGAGTAGCGTAAGTATTTTCCTCAGTTTTTGAGAACCAAGGTATCAATCCAGTAGGAGCCCACGCTCAAGTCCCTCGTACCTGCACAAAGCGATAGCTACTCGCAACCAACGCGATTAGGGGTTGTCAAGCCCTTCATGGTCACTTACGAGAGTGAGATCAGATAGATAGAATATTTTTGGTATTTTTGATATAAATATGCAAAGTAAAAACTAAAAGCAAAGTAAATAGCAAAGCAATGTAAAAGTGATGGAGATTCATATGATGAGAATAGACCCGGGGGCCATAGGTTTCACTAGTGGCTTCTCTCAAGAGCATAAGTATTGTTGAGCAATTGATAGAATTGTGCATAATTATGAGAATATCTAGGCATGATCATGTATATAGGCATCACATCCGTGACAAGTAGATCGAAACAATTCTGCATCTACTACTATTACTCCACTCATCGACCGCTATCCAGCATGCATCTAGAGTATTAAGTTAAAAACAGAGTAACGCCTTAAGCAAGATGACATGATGTAGAGAGATAAATTCATGCAATATGAAATAAACCCCATCTTGTTATCCTCGATGGCAACGATACAATACGTGCCTTGCTGCCCCTTCTGTCACTGGGTAAGGACACCGCAAGATCGAACCCAAAGCTAAGCACTTCTCCCATAGCAAGAACTGCCAATCTAATTGGCCAAACCAAACGGATAATTCAAAGAGAATTGCAAAGATAACCAATCATGCATAAAAGAATTCAGAGAAGATTCAAATATTATTCATAGATAGACTTGATCATAAATCCACAATTCATCGGTCTCAACAAACACACCGCAAAAAGAAGATTACATCGAATAAATCTCCACGAGAGAGGGGGAGAACTTTGTATTGAGATTCAAAGAGAGAGAAGAAGCCATCTAGCTACTAACTATGGACCCGAAGGTCTGAGGTAAACTACTCACACTTCATCGGAGGGGCTAGGATGATGTAGAAGCCCTCCGTGATGACGGCCCTCTTCCGGCGGAGTTCCGGAACAGGCCCCAAGATGGGATCTCGTGGATACAGAAAGTTGCGGTGGTGGAAGTAGGGTTTTGGCTCCTGTTCTGATCGTTTGGGGGTACGTGTGTATATATAGGAGGAAGGAGTACGTCGGTGGAGCACCGACGGGCCCACGAGGTAGGGGGCCGCGCCCTAGGGGGGGCGCCCCCCACCCTCATGAACACCTCTTTGATCCCTTGCAGTAGGGTCCAAGTCTCCTGGATCACGTTCGGTGAGAAAATCACGTTTCCAAAGATTTTATTCCATTTGGACTCCGTTTGATATTCTGTTTATCCGAAACACTGAAATAGGCAAAAAACAGCAATTCTGGGCTGGGCCTCCGGTTAATAGGTTAGTCCCAAAAATAATATATAAAAGTGGAAAATAAAGCCCAATATAGTCCAAAACAGTAGATAATATAGCATGGAGCAATCAAAAATTATAGATACGTCGGATACGTATCAGTCATCCACTTGAGGGAAATTTGCTACTGTCCTACAAACCTCTGCACTTGGAGGCCCAACAACGTCTACAAGAAGAAGGTTGTGTAGTAGACATCATTCGCCCAGCGCAACGTACCTTTGGAGGTGGCGGCATTCGCCGCATTAGCGTCATTCGGACCTGGCTTGCAGGCATGCGGGTCTGTCGAAGTTGTCGAGGTGTCATTGCTACAAGGTTCAAATAACACTCTGTCAGCTACCGGATCAACACATAACCAAGTAAAGAACCTGAGAAGATGCCCACCTCAAAGACACATATACCGCCACCTTGATCCGAGGCACCACAGCCTTCTGGGGCTTCACGAAGACCTGCTTGGGCAGCTTGGACTGCTTCTCAGCCGAGCTCTCGGCTTCGGCGCGCGCACGCTTAGAGTTGCGAGTCGTCCACCCTGAAGCAGTCGGCTCTGGCGTCCCTCCTGCCTTGCCACTCGAATCGTGTTGGGCCTTTGTGCGGGGTTCCTTAGGAGCCTCATAAGATGGAGAGGACTCAGCCTCCTCCCCATCCTATGAACTCTCGTCCACGTCACTCTCCTCCTCATCGTCGTCGTCGTCAGACTCTTCCCAGTAGCAGCACTCGGAGTCGCTCACCGCATCTGCGGGCTATCGGTCAACCACTGGGATATTGGTGATCATGTTCTGGAACTCCTGAGGAGCAGACACATCAAGACATCAAAATCAAATACACAGAAAACAACGCACCAACAAGTCGACTGAGCGGAAACACATTACCTTAACAGTCGGTGGGAGCTCTTCGGAGTAAGCTGGCACCATCCCGCCCCCACCCCCCGCGCGCGGATTGTCCCGAGCGGAGGTTATGGCCCTGAGCTTGGCCCACACATCCTTTTCAGTGAGCTCCTCCGGGTGCACTCGGGTGGGATCATCCGGATCCTCATAGAACCACATGGGATGGGCCCTGGCCTGCAGCGGCTGGATCCGCCGAGTGAGAGATGTCTCCAACAGATCCATTCCGTTCATGCCCGTGTTCACAATTTCGACTAGGGCGGTTGCTAGGATGCCGACCTTTGTTTTCTCCTCCTTCCTCACCACAAGGGACTCGGGAGCTCTCGCCCTTTCCGTCAAGTACGGAGGGAGACCCGTCTAGTTTCAAGAAAGCTCATCCCTTTACAGATCAGGGCCAGGTTCCCTGCCACTCCATTACAGATTCAGGAAAGCTCATCTTCGGGAAAGCACTCCCCCCTTGGACTTGGATACCCACACCCCCACATAGCTGGGTGACGTGGGTATTTGCGCCGGTGGACGGATCCTTCTTGACGTTCATCGAGCGACAAGTGAAGATATGCTTGAAGAGCCCCCAATGGGGTTGGCAGCCGAGGAAAATTTTCGCAGAGGGAAACGAAGGCCGGAAGATAGATGATGGCATTGGGGGGAGGTGATGGAGCTACACACCAAAATAGTTAAGGAAGGCTCGGAAGAAGCCCCGCACGACGTGAGTGACGAGCAGGACTCGCTCGTCCTCCCGTGGCGCCGGCTCAACCTCACCCGCACCCGGGCGGCGCCACCCATCGCATGGGATGAGTCCTTCCTCTATGAGCTCTTCCAGCCGGCGAGCCGTGACTCGTGATGAGATCATGTCCCCAGACGCGCCTCCAGACACCATGCCGGAACAGGAGGAGGAAGCCTTTCCCGCCTTCTTCACATTCTCCGCCTTGGCTGTAGAGTCCCTCGCTATCGCTGCGCACTCGAGGGGAGGAAGGAAGTAGAGGAGTCAGCGTGAGAGAAAGGGGATCTGAGGTCCTGACCTCTGCCCCCAAATCTTTTATATCACGAGGCGAATCGCGGGCCGGATCTCATGCCGCTGATCTTTGATACATCCATTTTGCATCATGCTTTTATATCGATATTTATTGCATTATGGGCTGTTATTACACATTATGTCACAATAGTTATGCTTATTCTCTCTTATTTTACAAGGTTTACATAAAGAGAGAGAATGCCGGCAGCTGGGATTCTGGGCTGGAAAAGGAGCAAATATTAGAGACCTATTCTGCACAGCTCCAAAAGTCCTGAAACTTCACGGAAGTCAATTTCAGAATATATAATAAATACTGAGCGCAAGAAGTTCACCAGGGGGGCCACACCCTGCCCACAAGGGTGGGGGGTGCGCCCTACCCCCTGGGCGCGCCCCCCTACCTCGTGGGCCCCCTGATGGCCCTCCGATGGCCATCTTCTACTATATGAAGTCTTTCGATGAGAAAAAAATCATAAGCCATCTTCCCGGACGAGAGTCCGCCGCCACGAGGCAGAACCTTGGTGGAACCAATCTAGGGCTCTGGCGGAGCTGTTCTGCCGGGGAAACTTCCCTCCGGGAGGGGGAAATCATCGCCATCATCATCACCAGCTCTCCTCTCATCGGGAGAGGGCAATCTCCATCAACATCTTCACCAGCACCATCTCCTCTCAAAACCCTAGTTCATCTCTTGTATCCAATTCTTGTCTCTAAGCCCGGGATTGGTACCTGTGGGTTGCTAGTAGTGTTAATTACTCCTTGTAGTTGATGCTCGTTGGTTTATTTGGCGGAAGATCATATGTTCAGATCCTATATGCATATTCATACCCCTCTGATTATGAACATGAATATGCTTTGTGAGTAGTTACGTTTGTTCCTGAGGACATGGGAGAAGTCTTACTATTAGTAGTCATGTGAATTTGGTATTCGTTCGATATTTTGATGAGATGTATATTGTCTCTCCTCTAGTGGTGTTATGTGAATGTCGACTACATGACACTTCACCATTATTTGGGCCTAGAGAAAGGCATTGGGAAGTAATAAGTAGATGATGGGTTGCTAGAGTGGCAGAAGCTTAAACCATAGTTTATGCGTTGCTTCGTAAGGGACTGATTTGGATCCACATGTTTCATGCTATGATTAGCTTTACCTTAATACTTTTGTTGTAGTTGCAGATGCTTGCAATAGAGGTTAATCATAAGTGGGATGCTTGTCCAAGTAAGGACAACACCCAAGCATCGGTCCACCCACATACCAAATTATCAAAGTACCGAACGCGAATCATATGATCGTGATGAAACCTAGCTTGACGATATTCTCATGTGTCCTCGGGAGAGCTTTACATCATATAAGAGTTTGTCCAGGCTTGTTCTTTGCTACAAAAAGGATTGGGCCACCTTGCTGCACTTTATTTACTTTTGTTACTTGTTGCTCATTACCAATTATCTTATCACAAAACTATCGGTTACCTATTATTTCAGTGCTTGCAGAGAATACCTTACTGAAAACCGCTTATCATTTCCTTCTGCTCCTCGTTGGGTTCGACACTCTTACTTATCGAAAGGACTACGATAGATCTCCTATACTTGTGGGTCATCAATCTCTAGATCGACGGCCCATGCAATGAGACGTTGCACAGAGCTAACACTTCACGTGGCGAGCGTCGTGCGTGAGAATCGAGGGGCCACGCCCCCACTTTCCCCACTAGCGCATGATATTACGGCTTCTGTGCGCGAACGCGCGAATTCAAATCCCAAGATTTTCAAGACAAATCAATCCGATTGATTACCCACGATCCCTTTCCTAAAGGACGCATGTCAGTCCGACTGACCACCATCCGCGGGAACCCGTGCACTTGGCCACGTTAAATAGCCGACTGAAGTCTTCTTCAGGATCGTTATGTGATGAGTTTGACGCCCCTCCGCGGGTTCACTTGGCCCTCTCAGTAGGCTCGTAAACCTGGACTCGTAAAAGGCCTGGGCTAGCGTTCCCCTGGGATAAGGATTGACGTCTCTCCGGAGAGTCAGACCACGCGCCAGCGTCGCCACTTGGGTTGTGATGGCATGCCCTCACTCAGGCCCCTAGTCTATCTCCTCCGAGAGACAAAACGAATGCCACCGGGTTTTTTTCTCGACGATCAACAACATCCGGTCACCTGGGTAAACCAAAAGTCCAGGATCCGTTGTGTTTTCATCTAAGGAACAACGAGCCACGATACGGAAACGTATTCCGAGTGCCCCTGTAGCACTCAGACTTAACTGAAGGATCAGTTTGTCTGTCCTACGAAATCATGTGGTCACCTATTCCAGGTAGGGTCAAGGACCCATCATTTGGGACCCACGTGGGGCCCATCACCATCATAGGTAGGTCCCTAGACCATGCCAATACTCGGATTCATAGATCAGGAAGTTCACTCGGACAACTCGACGGCACTCGGACGATCACACGTCACTCGGCTGATGGATCACCACTCGGACATAAAGGACAGGAGGACGTCGTGGGAGCCGCAACGGTCGAGGAATCCTAAGTCATCCACTAAATAGAGTTATAGCTACCATTACCTGTAACTGCTGTAGTAGAGGCTCATTACACTAGTAACTGACTCATTCAATCTTTGTAAGCTGCACCCCTCTCCATAGCCAAGGCACGCACAATCTTTGTAACCATACTCATCAAATCAAAGCAAGCCTCAGGGCACGAGACGTAGGGCTTTTACCTCCGTCGAGAGGGCCCTGAACTCGTTCAACACCGAGTGTTACACCTGCGCCGTACCTAGGTTCTCCCCCTTATTCGTACCCCTAGTACCCGTTGTCAGGATCGTAACCCCTACAACGACATCAAAGCAGCTACTCGTCCACGGCCAGGAGCTGGAACCGACGAGGGATGGGAAGGCGACGACGAGGCTGCAAGCACCGTCAATGACGAGGCCTCGTGTGTTCATGGCTGGGGACGGGGTGGTCAGCGACGCTCGCTGTCGTTCTTTTCTTTTGTGGTGTGATTTCTTGATTTGGGGGAAAAGATAACACAATGGGAAGGGAACGACACAGGTGCCTAATCAGATGGTTGGTGGGAAATGGATTTGACGGCTCCGATGCGACCGTTCGAAACTGGCATCGGATGACTGGCGCCTAACGTTGCCCAAAAACAAAGGACTAACATCAGTTTTTTTTACCATGGCAAATTTGACCTTTTTTATGATAATTTGTGTTTGTCGAGCATAACAATTTTAGTTGGCAAATATGGCAAATCTGCTCCGGTTCATCTTATTGTCAAAAAATTGTCATGCTCAACTAAATTTGCCCTCCTCACGCCAACTAAGTTGGCCGTAAAAAACGTTTTAAAAAGCAGACATCAGATTTTTTAACATTACCTGAAAGAAAGATGCCGATGAGAAGAAAGCGTTGACCAGGGGTATCAACTCGATGAGCGGCATGGTCTAGTGACCCGACTGCCCAGTCTGCCCTCTGGTTCCGATCAAGATCATTCAGTGTACTGACGAAGGTCTAGTTCCGGGATCCCGGCCATGGCGGCCGATCCGAGGCGGGAGCAGCGGAGTAGGAGACGCGGCGGTTTTATCCCGTGCGTGCAAGCGTGCAGCGACAGCGGCGTCGTCCGCGCCGCGCGCCGTGCGTCTTGGATCCACCCACCCACCGGATTATTTTTGAGTTGGTCGCCTCGCCGGCACAGAAAGATAGGCCGGCATCGTTAGTTTAACCAACGGCGGGTCAGCAGGTGCATCGGATGGATCCATTGATTCTTTCATCGACCATGGTTTCCATCAACGGATTGACCGGCCATTACGTCGCTGGTTTGCTTAATAATCCATTGATTCGTTGTTCGAGCTACTCTACTAAGGCATCTCCAACCGCAACCCGTAAAAAACCTCTCGTATCCGTCCGCAGACACAGATGCAGGAGGTCGGCATCCAACCGTAGACGAATACATCCGGCCTTTCGGAAAAAACCTCTCGTATCCGTCCGCAGACACAGATGCAGGAGGTCGGCATCCAACCGTAGACGAATACATCCGGCCTTTCGGATTTTTTTTCCCAGTCTGCGCGATCAAGTAGCCGCTTGTAAAGTGTGAAAGAACTAATTGATCGAACTCACTCATCCCATTGATGATCAACACATTTATACAGAGGAAACAGTCGCCAAGAGGAGACATGTCTGTTTATGGGGATGGGAGGAGCGGGCGCGACGATTGCCTCGAGAGGCCCTCGCATGTACGACGCGACGGTTGCCTGGCAACAAACTGTACGCTAATTACAAGGGAGGATTATCTCTAATTATAGAATTAGTTTAAACCCGGCACAAGTGCACACACAAATTTGGTACTGGGACATCGGAAGACCTTGACTATCATTTGTTGTGGGAAATCACAAAGAGTCAAAAGGTAATTTGTGTGCGCACTTGTGTTGGGTTTAAACTAATTATGTAATTAGAGACAATCCTCCCTTGTAATTAGCATACGGTTTGTTGTCAGGCAACCGTCGCGTCGTACATGCAAGGGCCTCTCGAGGCAATCGTCGCGCCCGCTTCTCCCATCCCCACGAACAGACGTGTCTCCTCTTGGCGATTGTTCCCTCTGTATAAATGTGTTGATCATCAATGGAATGAGTGAGTTCGATCAATTAGTTCTTTCACACGTTATCAGCACGATGCTCTCCGTTGAGGGAGAAAGGCCATCCAGGCGGTCAGAAGGGCATTACAGCAAGACGTGGAAGAACGATCACAGCGGCCATTCTCATCGCCGCGCGATGGCCACTGGTTCATGGCTTCGGCGGAGGAAAAATCGACTGACAGAAGAACAGGCGAGAAGAAGCATACACGGAATCATGGATCCATAGAGGAATCAATCTAGAGTCCGCAGGGGAGGCGTGCATGAGGCACGACGCGAAAGCGCGTGGCCCCTGGCGGCTGGCAGGATGCGGCAAGGGAACAACTGGGGAGGATTGCCTCGAGAGGCCCTCACATGTATGACGCGACGGTTGCCTGGCAACAAAATGTACGCTAATTGCAAGGGAGGATTGTCTCTAATTACAGAATTAGTTTAAATCCTAACACAAAGGACACGGAAGTTCAAATAGCCGCATGCAACACTAATTAAAAATTAAAAAGTTTAAATATTTTACATCCCAACATTGTTGTCCTCTTTCATCGCCCACTGATGCTCAATCAGATTCTCCTTGAACTGCTTGTGAGTTGGTCGCTGTCGAATTTTTTGATGCATTTGAATAAACTCCTCAAAAGTGGCCACATTCTGATTCGGAAGTTGGATAGGATCACCCATGTTCGGAAGACGGAGACGCTGATTTCCGGCAAGGACGTGGCATGGCATGGTGGCCGGGGTGGTCGAGCGGCGGCGATGGCAAGAAAGAAAGAAGGAAGGAGAGAAAATGGAGAGGATGAAGTCGCGGAGTCCGTGAAGGGCTTTGGGTAGGCCTGGGGTGTCGGATTCGTACGTTTCGCTTGTCCGATCTCCTGCAAACCTCCCTCACTTTTGCCAGCATTTTGCCGAAAAAATCACGTACGGACCGCCCTGTTAACTGATACAGGTTGACGTTGGATGATTTTTACGGTCCGAACACGATGAGTTCGCCTTGAAGATACCCTAAGCAAGTGTAGCAGCTACAGTGACAGAGCTGCGTCTATGGACACGATGCCACGAATTCATGAACCTGTCCACTCATTCTTAGCTCTCCTCCGGTGGTGGGTAGCAGTACAAGTACCCCATACGTTGTTGTTTAAGTTCGCACGCTTGCTTTGCTTGGAGCTCGTTCCACGCCACCCGTTACAACTACGGCGCGCACGCACGCACGCAAAGCATGCCTCCGCTGTCTCGTCTGCCCCGTGCCGCGGTGCGGCGATGCCGATGCCGATGTCAACTGCTACCGCTTCCTCCGTACCACGTACTTAGCCGATCAACACGCACCGAAGTACAACAACAGAAAATATTCTCTACTGGTTATTAGGGATGGATGGATGAGTCGTGACGGGACGGGCAACCGTGAGCTGCACGTACCAACTTGACCGGACGGACGTGATCAATACGAGTCGCGGCAGCGATCGGGGGTGAGTCCGGTCCAAAAGTCCCGTCTCCGCCGGCGCCGGACCGTGACAAGTGCCAAGAGCACGTACACGTGCGGCGTGTCCCCCTTCCCGACCTCACGTGGGCAATCCTTCCTTCTCCGCCTCGATCTTGCGTTTTCTTGGCCAAAGTGCAAAGCGTCCTTCTCTCTTTCGTCCTACTCTACGTGATTTCGAGCATGCCCAAAAAGCGGGCACCTCATGCATGCGCACGGCCTTTTGGCCTTTTGGGTGTGAGTTTGATTCTCCCTTCTTTTTCCTACACGACAAGCGCACACAAAGACACAATGACCCGAGGTTCATTGAAGGTCGATCGCTTTGAGCCGATCTGCTGGCGGCAGGCTAATCCTTTATAAATCTTGTGTTGTTCCGTCGACTTATTTCAATGCATCCTCTTTTTTGTGTGTGAAAACTTTTAATTTATTCATCTCCAATCATGATAGTACAACGAACACCAGAAATAATAAAAATTACATTCAGATTCGTAGACCACTTAGCGACGACTACAAGAACTGGACCAAGTCAAAGACGCGCAACCATCATCGTCCCTCCCTCGCCGGAGCCGGGCAAACCTTGTCAATGCATTCATTTTCTTGCTTATACACCTAAACACGTATGAAACGGCTATATTTATACTATCATTCTTGTTTCTTTTCGTACGAGGATGGGCTTAGCTCAAGGTTGCTAGGGTGCAGTGGCGGGATGCTTCAATAGGCTTGAGCCCCCCCTCTAAAAATGAAAAAAAAAATACAAGTATTCAGCCCGGCCTAGTATAAAAAATTTAACCTTATTTGAACTAAAAGCTGAGAGTTAATAGCTTTTTCTTCACACCGTTAAATTTGAGACCCTCTTCATTTTCTTCCAAGATTCGTCACTGCTAGCGTGTTCCAAAACTTGCGCAAGGGAATAAACACATGTGCTCCATACCGTTGTGGATAATGATGGCCTTAACACAATCAATTATAAAATAAAGAGCGGACTATAAGAATCTAAATACCATTTCCTCCGTCTTAAAATTCTTGTTTTAAATTTGTCTCGATACAGATATACTAGCTGACACTAAAACATGTGTAGATACATCTGTATCCAGACAAATCTAAGACAAGAATTTTGGTACGGAGGGAGTATATTTTTATTGAGTTGAAAAAAAGGTAAAAGAAGAGAGAAGAAAAGCGAGTTGTAGATTAAGCCTTAGCACTCGCTCCAAAAAAATATTGTGAAAATGTGAGATGAGTCATATGTTAATAAAGTAGTACATATAGTTAACTATTATAATGTTGACTATTAGATTTGTTGTAGGTGACATGGGAAGATCTTTTAACTAGCAGCTGGTTATATTATTAAATATTAATTAGGGACCCTCTATTTAACAGGTGCATGAAAAACAATCTTTTCACCAATCACTTTCTTTCCTGCCCATTAGATCAAAATCCAACGGCCTTAGTCATGTCGCAGACTGTTCATCTTCCTCCCCCGGCAGGTAGTTCCTCCTCTCCGCAGCCTTCCCCGCCCCATCTGCAGCAGACAGGTGCTACTGCGCACTGCTTCGGCACACCGCCCTCCCCTCAACCACCCCCCCAACGCCGTTGCTAGCCACCACCCCGGCCATCTCTCTAAGCTCTGCACCACCAATGAAAACCTCTAGCGATTCCCTGCACCCCGACCCCTAAGATAGATAGAGGGGTAGTTCTTCTCCGGTGAGGTTGGGAAGAAGGAAAAAGTAAAAGTGACCGATGGAACATAAAATTCCAGGCACCAGAGAAATAGCAAAACCATATTGACTAGGGTTTAATTGGATTCATGCCACCGCAACTTTCACGAGTTGGAAAAATGCCATTACAAAAACCAAAGGTTGAAATATGCCACTGTAACTTTCCCATGCCTCTACATATGCCAACTCATGAAAGTTGCAATGACGTTTTTCCAACTCATCGAAGTTGCTGCCCCATGCTTTATTTTATTTTTTGACGGGAGAAGGCAGGAGTTCTGCCAATGCATTATAGAAAGGAAAGACTTACAGAGTTACATAGAAGGTGAGCCGAAGTTCTTATTAGGGGTGAGGTTCAGAGAATGATCAAACTTAATTTCCTTTCGAGCAAAGAATACCGGGACCAACTACACGAGCCGCCTTAAAAAAGAAAAGAAAAACTAGCATGCATGGCGAGTCAATTATACGCTCCGGTACACACGAGGCAGCAGCATAAATTGGAGCGTGACAGCGCCACCCCTCTTTAACCTTGTCCTGTCTTTTGCACGGAGGAGAGCAGCTAGCTAGCTATGTGACCAGCCGATCGAGATCACTGTGCGCACAGCCGCGACGAAAGCGACGAGCCAAAAGCTTTGCTCCCGACACGACATCTACTCGGCACACCGCCGGCAGCCCCACCCCCACGCGACAGCGACGGCCGCCGCGCCGCGCACCTTTCTTTGGTCGCCGCGCGCTGGCGATCGGCCTGAGCTTGACCCGTGAACAGTGCGCGCAGCACCGGCGAGGCGAGCCACCCCACCGGCCCACCCCATCCGGTCCGTGGAGGATACTCGCTACGGATATACAGTAGGCGGCGTACTATCTGCGTACGTAGCCCGGGAATGGCGCACTTTGCATGTACGAAGAGGAGCACGGCGCCGGCGACCATGTGATCCGAACTGGGCGTTCCAACAGTGCTGCAGCCGGCCGGGACGTCAGAAAAACCTGCTGTCCCTTACTGTGGCGCACACCCGGTACCGGTACCGGTACGTACCTCTCCTTGGGGCAAAATTTCGTGTTTTAACTTTTTCTAAACCTATTCGAGATTTGACCTTAATTTGAAAAAAATTCAAGATCTGACCATTTTGCTACCGACAGAGTTCATTGCGGTAGGGTCTAACAGGCTACCGCCAGAGACTTTGGCGGTAGGGTCTAACAGGCTAACCTGGCTGGCGGTAGCCTGCACAACCTGGCTGGCTGGTAGGCACGAGAACGCACTGTGTTTAATATTTAGGAGGTTTTTGATGGTAGAGCATGCAATCCTACCGTCAAGGTCCCTGGCGGTAGCAAAAATGCTAGATCTCGATTTTTTTAAAACTGAGGTCAAATCTCGAATAAATTTCAGAAAAGGGTCCAAACACGAAATTTAGCCTCTTCTTGATAGCGCTACCTTTTCGATAAGAAATGCGACTCGCCGTACACCCGACGTGCCAAGCCGGCACTAGCCAAAGAAGACACGGGAGCGCTCACACGCACGCACCCGCCCGCCCGTACTCCGTAGCCAGGATATGTCCGAGCGAGCAAGCAGCTAGCTACCGGGTCGAGGCAGCAAGCAACCGGCCGGAGATGGTACACGTACTAAGCGGTAGGCGCGCGCCCGGCCAGCGCACGCCATATACCCCGCTGTTTGTCGATCGGTTATTCGGCCTCCTCTCCTCGTCCGGCGCCGGCGCCACGTACGGGCGCGGGTATATGGCGGCATCGCACCTTCCAACTTTCTTCGAAACCATACACCTTCCCAAGGCACATCAAACTTGGGTGGGAAAGGTAACTATAGAGTGGTGACGTGAAGAGATCGAAGTGGATACTACAGACATGAAATGCCATTATGTACAAACGAAAAAAAAAGCTATGCGTTCACTCATATTTTTAGCTTCATGGCCATATACGGGGTAGGGGGCGAGGATGCGTCAAGTGGTTGGGAAGCAGCGGGAGGAAGGGAGTGTCTGGATGGATGACGGTAATTTAAAAGTGCTCATCGACGGTCAGACAGGTAGTACCGGTACCCCTCATCCTTGGATGGATGTCTGATCGACGCGGCAAGGGTAGAAAAGAGTTGCAGGTTATGTGCCAGACGACAAAATAGCAAAGAAGAGAGGGACGGCCGAGACGGCGACACGAGAGGGATGAAAAGAGAGGCGGTTCACACCTCACACCCTAGCTGGTTTCAAGGTAAAAACCGACATTCCACAGCAGCCAAAGAACAAGATATGACAACGCCGGTCAGCGACTCCCCGAGCCTTGGCCTACACACATGTCCCGTCAGGAAAGCGCCGTCGCAACGGAAAGCGGCCGAGGATGGCAGCAGCACAGCAGCGGCAGCAAACGTCGCGCTCCATCCACCACAGGCGCCTTTGTTGGCTTGCCCCGCTTTGCCATCCCTCCAGTCCAGATCGCCACCACACGGACAGACACGGACGCGGACACCACGCGCTCGCTCCACACCCGTTCACATCACGCCGTGGAAGGAACCGGAGAGCTGGCCGGCACCCATCCCAGCCATGTCCACGTCTCCCACCGCCACCAGTCACCACCACCTCGCCGTGGATCCAGCGCACCATATGGAACAACAGCATATATGTCTCTCTTCTGCTTTGTGCTTGGGTCCGACACCGACGGACCACACGCATGTTTTCACAGAACAAAAGAAGATCTCTCAGACCACACGCATGTTTTCACAGAACAAAAGAAGATTCAGAGATCCATTCTTCCCAGGAATTGCAGCAAGGAGCCGCCATGGATTCCGGGCCAGAGTTACTGCTAACATCATCACAATGGGTGGTACTAGCCAACACAACGGAAAAAAAAGAAGAAGAAAACTGTTCACGGATCACCACACAAACAATCACCAGTCCCATTCTGGGAGCTCTCTAATAACCGGAGAAAAACTGAAGCTGCCTGCACCGGCGGTGCTTCTTGACTTGCATCCATCCAGGCCGGGGAATTTGCCGCCCCGTACACGCTATCTACGCTCTCTGAGAACCGCCACCGTGCTGCGCCGCGCCGCCATCGACCCGGCTGTACGTACAAGTGGCGAGAGAGCTTCCTTCCTTCCTCATCCCCCCTTAGCTCGCTACGCTGCTGTCGCCGCTCGTGTCCGTTAGTATCGTCAGCCTACGCGCCGTCTTCGTGAAGTCGCTGCAAAATTCACAGCAAAGTTTGCTAAATAGGTCAGTATCTCGTCCGAATAAGAAATGGAGAAAGACATAAAAAATGCTTTTGCAGCAGAAGATGATGTTTCTTTCAACAGTAAGGAAACATTAGTGGTCATCGGAGAGAACTCATAAATTGGTTAGTATCTAGTCTGAACAAGAAATGGAGAAAGAGAGATTTTTTTTTTTTTTTTGCAGCAGATGATGATGTTTCCTTCAACAGTAAGGAAACATTAGTGATCATCGGTGGGAACTCGTAAAGTCAAAGTACCATAAGGAGCAGGATGCTTCCAAGGCAACAACACCTAGAGTTTCGGTGTGTGAAGATACGTCGATTTGGATGTACTAGAAGAAAATCCGCTACTACCGATACAAATGTGGCCATTTCCGAGGTCTTGCAATAGATGCAGGGTTTAAATTGGTGATGTTGAGGTCAACAGATGTGCGATGTTAGGTGGAATAAACACGCAAACTGGAGGTTTCTAACCAACAATGCTAATGGAATATTAGGAAACTGCCACTTACTTTTGAAGAGTGGATGTGACCAAATACCTAACTGATTCTAAAATGACTACCAAGCATTTTAAAAAGACGAAATGAAACGAGTAACCTAATGCCTGAACAGAAACATAGTACATTTTAATCTGAAATCATACAAACCTGAAAGGTTCATCTCCAGTGTGTTTGAGCGCCCCGGCTGCATCACGGTAGAAAACATGGCTCATCAGCTCGGCTTTTTCCATGCCGAACATGTCAGAAAGCCGGCGATATAACTCTTCATAAGAACCAACAGCGGTGAGATCAAGCGTGCGCCCGACGTCCTCTGATTGCATGAATATCTTGCAGTGCCCGATATCCAGCCCGAGATCGAGTACCTTGTTGTCCTGGCACAATGGAACTCCTCCGCAGGACAAGTTCTTCGTAGTGCCGTTCTGGTTGCTTTGCGGGCTTGGAAGATCAGAGTTATTCGCCGACTTCTCGGCGCTCATTTCAGAGGAGCTCTTCCTAGCAGCAGATGGAGAGAAACCCCCAGAGTTACCTAAAGTGATCTGCTGCTCAGTGAGTATGGGTTTCCCAAAGAGCATCAGCTGGGGTGAAGCCTTCTTGACATCTGACTTGTTGTTGTTGTTGTTCTGGTGACTGCCAATGGTGAGCATGCACGAGATGTCGTCTCGCGCAGCCGGGTGACCAATGATGAGCCCAGCGGCGATCCTCGGCGGCTGCCCGCCGTGATCGACCTGGTGAAGCCCGTGCGGTGACAGACTCGACTGCAGTTTGTTAAGGTGGAGATCTGATAAAGGTATACCAAATTGAGCATGCCTGGCTCCCTGTATGCCTGCAGGAGTGCCGTCCGGGAAATAGCACATCGGACCGACGCCGCCGCCGCGTCCGAGTGGGTTTCCGTGGAACATCGGGGCTGGAAACTGGCCGTCGGCCGGGAGGTCGGGGTAGAACGGAACGCAGAGCTTCTTCCGGGGCGGCGAGAACGGAGCGAGGTGAATGGCCGGCATGTTTGAGACCAGCTCAACCAGCCATGGGCTCACCCTCTTCACATTCTGCAGCAGGTCCGGTTCATCCCAGGTCACCTGCAGCACAAGGCCATAGTACCAAAGACAAGAAAGACATTCTTCAGCATTTTGACAGTCAAATGCAATCAATTCAATTACTCCCAGTCAATCCCAGTCAATAGATGGAATGCAATCTTGTGGTGCTGTCCTTGAGAGGGTGGATTTGTACACAATTTAATACAACTAGAGATGAGATGAGTGATGGAGGAGTGGAGATGTGGTACCTGAAGAAGTCTCCAAGGTGAATTGGGCCATCGAATGGGGTCGGCCACCTGCACGGCCGACACAGTCCCCATGAACCAGCTGATCCTGGACGAGTCCTCCGTCTCGAAGGCCATCTTGAACCTCATGCCGGGGCACCACTGGGTGCGCATCGCCGCCCTGACCGCGGCCGCCCTCACGCAGAACTCCGGCGTGCTCGCCCTCGGGTAGTAGAGCACGTCGAACGGCTGCCCGCTGGCGGCGAGATTGGCCGCCTCGGCGACCTCCTCCGGCCGCACCCTGACCCTGGCCTTCCCCCTCGCCCCCATCATCTTGTTGCCGCCGCCGTCCTCCTCCCCCCTGAGGAACATGGAGAACCCTCCGTAATTGCCGCCCGCCGCCGGCGAGGGCGGGGGCAGCAGCTCCGGGCCGCCGATGCGCCCCTTCTTGGCGCGGCGGATGCCGACGCAGAGATCCCCGTTCTCGGTCCTCATGAAGACGATGGAGTCCCCGGCGACGAGCTTCTTCTGGTTGACGAAGGAGCTCCACCCCGTGGTGAGCAGGTGGCGGCGCGGCGTGCCGCGGTAGATGTGGCGGAACTTCCAGACGACGCCGTGCACGTCCTTGGCGAGCACGGTCTGGACGGGCGGGTCGGCGGAGTAGTCGAGCCGCGGGAAGATGGTCTCGGCGCAGTAGCGCGGCACGGAGAAGCCGCCGCCGTTGTTGGCGTCGGACTGCGTGAGCGTCTTGGCGAAGGAGGCGGGCTTGTCCTCCTGGGCCGCGGCGGCGGCGGCAATGGCGTCGTCGGCGTCGGCGGCGTCCTGGGACCGGGCGGGGACGAGGCGGATCTTGGCGAAGACCTCGTCGGTGTCCGGATCGGCCATGAAGCGGACGGCGGCGACGCGGCAGAGGACGAGCGCCTGCAGCCGGGCACCGGGCGGGAAGTCGACGGCGCCGGCCTGGCCCTGCGCATGCTCCGCGTGGCCCTGCGGGAAGTAGTAGACCCTGGAGCCGGGCGGCGGCATCTGCACCATGCCGCCGGCGCAGGCGTGCCAGAGCTGCGGGTCGAGGCAGCGCGGGCCGTCCCCCCTCTCCCGCTCCCCCGCCGCCGAGTCCACGAACGTAATCATCCCCTCCTCCTCCTCCTCCTCCTCCTCTCACCGCACCGCCCGGCACAGCAGCAGCGCAAAGCGAACAATCCCAGCAGAATCAGGCAGCCCCCCCGCCTTTAACCCCCACCGCCAGAAGCTTTCCCGCCGCCGCCAGCACCGCCACCATCAGAGCAGAGGCAGCTCGCTGAGAAAGGCTGGGCGAAAGGCACACGAGAAAGAAAGAGGGAATTTTGGGGTCAGAGAGAGACGGGCGCTGCCGCAGAGGAAAAGGAAGGAAAGCGAGCCCCGACCGACAGCGCCGCGATTCATCCATCCATCCGTCCGTCCGTCGACCAGTCGCTCACCTCTGAAAGCGGCGCAGGCGCGGCAGCAGATCCCTCCAAGCCGAGGACGAAGCGGTCCGTCTGTGCGCGCTCGGCTGCCTCCTCTCCAGTCTCCCTCAGGTGCAGCAGGGCAGCAGGGCAGATTCCTCCAGACTGCAGCTGACACGCGGGCTAAATAGGGTAGGGGCGGAGGGCTAAAGGGGAGCGGATTAGGCGAGTGGTACTACCCTATACTTTGTGATGAGCGGCTTAATGAATGAATATGAATAAACTACTATTGCTTTTCGGATCGGATCAGTTGAGTTGAGTTCCCAGCACAAAAAGGTGCTCTACTAACACTAGTCCACTGCCTGCCTCGCCAGCTGATCCGGCTATTTTTGCCCACGGGATTAGCGGCGGGCCTAGCTAATCATCACATCATTAGTGGTGGTGGTGGTGGTGGTGGGAGTAGAGGGGAGGAGTATCCATCACTCCATCACGCACTGCCTGTTATTTCATCGGGAAAGCATGGAAATCAAGATACTCTCATCTCATGGCACCAACTATAGGAGTGCTGATAATAATGCAACGGCCGGGCGGGTAACGGCAGCCGTTTTTTGTGAGGAAAAATAAAATAAAGGGGTAACGGCAGCCGGTGGGCGGGGTTGGGGTTGGGATCGGGTCGGATGGGATCGGGAGATTGTTTTGTCGGGGCGGGCGATTCGCTCTCGCTCGTTGGTTGGTTGGTTGGTTCAAGCGGGAGCGGGCGAGGCGGCCGGGGACGGTGGCGCGGTGCGACGCGTTCATCAGTCCTCCGCGCGGCCCTGTCGGCATGTGACGCTCGCTTGTTCGCTTCTGCCTGCCTCGCTGCTCATGCCGCACAACACTTCTTCCTTCGGTGCCATGCTTTTTGCATCTCATACTTGCTGTTGGCACGCAAAAATTTCAACGAAAATCCCGCAATTTCCTTGCTTGAGCTTCCAACTAGACGCAAAACAAATTCAGGCCATTGGACAGAATCAATTCCACAATCGAGACGAAATGATTTCGGGACAAACTTCATAGCTCCAGGCACTTTCGGCATCGTTGTCAGGAGGATTGGACGCGCTTTGCTGCGCTGTCGATGTTGTTGGATTTTCATTTATTTATTTATTTATTTATTTATTTATTATTACTCCATCTGTTTCAAAATATAACGTGTGTTAGTTTTTCGAAAAACCAAACCTCTTTAGGCTTGGCCAAAATTGTAGAGAAATGTATAAATGTTCATAATATCGAATCGGTGTCATTAGATTCATCGTGAAATGAATTTTATGTTTTATTTATCTAGTATTGTGAGTGTCGATAATTTTCGCTCCGACTTTGGTCAGAGTTGAAGAGATTTGCCTTTCAAACATCAAATGCACCTTTTATATTTTGGAACTGAGGGAGCATTTGGTTTGTCGAGTGGGGAAGATGATGGAGCGTGTTTTCTTTTTTTATAATACAATGTTTTGGTGGGTCTTTTTTGGTGTGATTCTGTGTTATATGCTAATCAATCCATACTTATGTGGGAAAATTTTCCGCGCCTGTGTGTTGTCTAAGTGGTGAGAGGGTGCGCTGAATTGATATATTTTTATCGACCATTTGCTGCCAATTGACTTAAAAAATCATGGACTTGGTCAAAATCGTATCCAAAATTGAATACCTCAATGGAATGGAAAAGCTCCAAAATTAAGGAGCATAGTGAGTTTAGAAAATTGAAGGAGGGAAGTCTTTGAGAATTTCTTGACTCTGTCAAAATCGTAAACCAAATTCAAAATTGAATACATCAATAGAATGGAAAAGCTGCAAAATTAAGGAGCATAGTGAATTAAAATAATTGAATGAGACATCTCCTTGAAAAATTGTTGACCCAGTTCTAAATTGGAGATCTCAATTGATTGCGAGACCTTAAAACTTAGCGAGCATAGCGTATTTAGAGATTCCAAAACATTAAGCAAACACAGCCAAATCCGAGGATTCATGGACTTCTCGGTAACTCTTTAAACTCCATCTTACTCTCTCCGTTCCTAAATAATTGTCTTTCTAGCCATCTCAAATGGACTACAACATATGGATGTATGTAGACATGTTTTAAAGTGTAGGTTCACTCATTTTGCTCCGTATGTAGTCACTTGTTGAAATCTCTAAAAAGACAATTATTTAGGAACGGAGGGAGTACATAACACTGCGGAACCTATTTTGAGCATACGCAACCACTTTTCAACATCAATTGGGTTGGTACTAATAGGTTAATCCTGCTCGTTGGCAACTCGGCATAACATTTTGCTAAGACACTACAGGTCTTCCAACCATACACCTTTGCCATTCGCATGGACACGACACTGAATCATTTTTCTGGTGTCCTTTTATTAAACACCATATTAATTGTACGAACTTTGATGATTAGTTTTGGCAGGGCTGTGACTTTGTTCGACAGGCTAATGTTGTTGCTTACGTGATTACTAGGTTTAGCTTTAGAGAGAGCATAGGAGCGGTATGGAAAGATCGACCATCTTCATTCTTGATTCCTATCCTTGTATTGGGCAAGATTATTATTTGATAAAGTCACCGAAGTTAAGAAAAAATAATAATAATCCATACATGTATGTATGACCACGTAGAAAAAACATATATAATTGAGCACAAGTAAAATCAATCAATTAAAGACCTTCCGTGTGAGGGACACATTGCTTGTACTTGATCCTTTCCAAGTTTTGGCAGCCTAATGCCCTAATGTTGTCAAAAGCTTGTTCAACCACTAGACAAGGTAATGGTATTCCATTAAGATGCAATCTCCCGTTGCACATTATAAATTTGAGTTGATTTGATCGAAGCACAGCGGACCAGTCAAATCGGACAAGTTCTACCTTGAAGAAATTAAACAAGGGTGTTCAAACAAAACAACAAGGATCCTCGCAACGACAAGAAAATTAAGCAAGGAAAATGCAAGGCGTAAATTAGTTCCTTCAGTCAATTAATTTCCACTTGTTGATGATGCATGGCCCAATCAAATCTCACCATCCTTGAATTGTCAAAGAGTGAGGCCTTTTGTCGGGCTTGGATGGGATCTTCCCTTGACACGGTCACGGAAGGATCATGATATATCTCCAAATGTGAGACCAAAAATAAAGTAGTAGTATATCGTGGCACAAGCTATACTGTATGGGTGCGTGGCCGCTGTCTCAAGAGAAATCAGCACACGCTAGAGAGAAAAAAAATACCATGTGTTGAAGAGTTTTGATTAGTTCAAGTGTCGTTGAATGATTTGGACCGACAAACGTGTAAAGATGTGGTCAAGTCATTCGCTGTCGACCATATTAATACGACCGTCTGTTGCCTGATTGGTCGCGTGGGAATGACCACTGTAGCTAGGGTCACCGTGATGTGGCCGTGGTTGGACTTATGCTGGCCGAGCTTGGTGTCCGCCAGCTCCTTCATTTGTTCGTTGCCTGGTCTATTCCTCCATTTGATTTGTCTTATAGTCTTCTAAGTTCATCAATTATTAGCAGTGCTGTTGTTTTGGAAGCCTAGTTTGTTGATCGGATTGCTCCGCATAGCTTATTACTCCATTGGGAGTTTTCTTAATCAATCAAAGTGTGAATGGAAACTCATGGCATGCATGCATAGTGCTCCCATATTTAGTCGTGTCACTGATTAGGAAGCCTCGTGTAGTTTGGGTTTTCTTCTTAAATAATCAAAGTATTAGCTGGAGTTGATGGCACGCCCCGGCCGGTCACTAGGTGTAAAAATAAGCTTAAACACAATTAAAGACAGAAGCAGGTAGGGAGGACATTCTCACTCCCAAAACATTTGGACTGGTTGCAGCTTCGGACCAAAGATTGTAAAGGAGATCCTGCTGGAAATTGCTGTCCTGTCCACCTAGAATCTTGTTGTCTGGGTGCCGAACCTGCTTGCTTTTGGTACACCAACCATGTTGATCCTCATTATTATGTAATCTGTTGATACGATTGAGCCAAAAAATTAATGTAAGGTTCCACATATCCATGAGGTTCGTAGCAACAACCTAGCTAGTAGAACTCTACATGAAAAGGTCCACCTGGTATTAATTTGGTCCATGTATGGCTGGTGCTTTGTTTTTCTTCCATTTGAAGAAATTATTACTCATAGGTAGCTACCTTTTTCCTTTAGGTTAGCTAGCTACTTCTAGAGGATACAGAAATGACATCACTCCGCATGAATAGGAGAAGTCTTCCAAGTGTGCTACACCACGTATCATGCCTCATCCATCCATACTCAAAGTAATTATTCGTTAAGATCCAGTTATACAAACAATGGCCACGTCGGACCAGACGGGCCAGGCCCACCGCGAATTACAGCAAAATGACCAAGTCACCACCCACCTCTTGTGTCCGTACATCATTTCCAGCGTCGGAGCTGTTGCCTTCGTCCACCGTTCTTCCCTCATCCAACGTATCTGTAAAAATTTTATTGTTTCATGACATTATATTATTTGTTTTAAATGTTTTATAAGCATTATTATACTATTTTATATTATTTTTAGGATTAACCTATTAATCGAGAGTCCAGTGTCAGTTTTTGTTTTTTTTTTGTTTTTGAGTTTCGCAGAAAAGGAATACCAAAAGGAGTCCAAACAAAATAAAATTTTACAATGATTTTTCTTGGACCAGAAGACACCCAGAGGACTTGGAGTCCAAGCCAGAAGACCCACGAGGCGGCGGCAAGGGTGGACGGCGCGCCCCCCTCGGGGGTCCCCTGACCGACTTCTTCGTCCTATATATTCACATATGTTCCAAAACCTCGGAGCAATCCACCAAAATAATTTTCCGCCGCCGCAACCTTCTGTTCCCGTGACATCCCATCTTGGGGCCTTTTCCGGCATCCTGCCGAAGGGGATTCGATCACGGAGGCCATCTACATCAACACTATTGCCCTTCCAATGAAGCGTGAGTAGTTTACCACAGACCTACGGGTCCATAGCTATTAGCTAGATGGCTTCTTCTCTGTTTGAATCTCAATACCATGTTCTCCTCGATGTTCTTGAAGATCTATCCGATGCAATCTTCTTTTGCGGTGTGTTTGTCGAGATCCGATGAATTGTGGATTTATGACTAGCTTATCTATGAATATTATTTGAATCTTCTCTGAATTCTTATATGCTTGATTTGATATCTTTGTATTTCTCTTCGAATTACCGGTTTGGTTTATCCAACTAGATTGGTTTTTCTTGCAATGAGAGAGGTGCTTAGCTTTGGGTTCAATCTTGTGTGATTTCATCCAGTGACAAAGTAGGGGTAGCGAGACACGTATTGAATTGTTGCCATCGAGGATAAAAAGAAGGGGTTTTCATCATATTGCTTAAGTTTATTCCTCTACATCATGTCATCTTACTTAAGGCGTTACTCCGTTCTTTATGAACTTAATACTCTAGATGCATGCCTGATAGCGGTCGATGTGTGGAGTAATATGTTGGGGAACGTAGCAGAAATTCAAAATTTTCCTATGTCTCACCAAGATCTATCTATGGAGAAACTAGCAACGAGGGGAAGGAGAGTGCATCTACATACCCTTGTAGATCGCTATGCGGAAGCGTTCAAGAGAACGGGGTTGAAGGAGTCGTACTCGTCGTGATCCAAATCACCGGAGATCCTTAGTGTCGAACGGATGACACCTCCGTGTTCAACACACGTACAACCCGGTGACGTCTCCCATGCCTTGATCCAGCAAGGAGAGAGGGAGAGGTTGAGGAAGACTCCAACCAGCAGCAGCACAACGGCGTGGTGGTGGTGGAGGAGCGTGGTACTCCAGCAGGGCTTCGCCAAGCACCACAAGAGATGAGGAGGGAGGGGAGTAGGGCTGCGCCAGGGAGAGATCAAATCGTGTGTCTTGCAGCCCCCTAACCTCAAGTATATATAGGGGAAGGGGAGGAGGGTGCGCCCCCTCTAGGGTTCCCACCCCTAGGGGGGCGGCAACCCTAGATGGGATGGAGGGGGGCGGCCAAGAGGGGGAGAGGGGGGCGCGCCCTAGGGTGGGCCTTAGGCCCATCTGCGCCTAGGGTTTCCCCTTTCTCCTCCTAGCTGCGCCTTGGGCCTTGTGGGAGGCGCACCAGCCCACTCAGGGGCTGGTCCCTTCCCAATCTTGGCCCATGCAAGCCTCCGGGGCTGGTGGCCCCACTTGGTGGACCCCCAGGACCCTCCCGGTGGCCCCGACACGTTACCGATAAAACCCGAAACCTTTCCGGTGACCAAAATAGGACTTCCCATATATAAATCTTTACCTCCGGACCATTCCGGAACTCCTCGTGAAGTCCGGGATCTCATCCGGGACTCCGAACAACATTCGGTAACCACATACAAACTTCCTTTATAACCCTAGCGTCATCAAACCTTAAGTGTGTAGACCCTACGGGTTCGGGAACCATGCAGACATGACCGAGACGTTCTCCGGTCAATAACCAACAGCGGGATCTGGATACCCATGTTGGTTCCCACATGTTCCACGATGATCTCATCGGATGAACCACGATGTCGAGGATTCGATCAATCCCGTATACAATTCCCTTTGTCTAGCGGTACGATACTTGCCCGAGATTCGATCGTCAGTATCCCGATACCTTGTTCAATCTCGTTACTGGCAAGTCTCTTTACTCGTTCCGTAACACATCATCCCGTGATCAACTCCTTGGTCACATTGTGCACATTATGATGATGTCCTACTGAGTGGGCCCAGAGATACCTCTCCGTCACACGGAGTGACAAATCCCAGTCTCGATTCGTGCCAACCCAACAGACACTTTCGGAGATACCCGTAGTGCACCTTTATAGTCACCCCGTTACGTTGTGACGTTTGGCACACCCAAAGTATTCCTACGGTAACCGGGAGTTGCACAATCTCATGGTCTAAGGAAATGATACTTGACATTTAGAAAAGCTTTAGCAAACGAACTACACGATCTATGTGCTAGGCTTAGGATTGGGTCTTGCCCATCACATCATTCTCCTAATGATGTGATCCCGTCATCAACGACATCCAATGTCCATGGTCAGGAAACCGTAACCATCTATTGATCAACGAGCTAGTCAACTAGAGGCTTACTAGGGACATGGTGTTGTCTATGTATCCACACATGTATATGAGTTTCCTATCAATACAATTCTAGCATGGATAATAAACGATTATCATGAACAAGGAAATATAATAATAATCAATTTATTATTGCCTCTAGGGCATATTTCCAACAGTCTCCCACTTGCACTAGAGTCAATAATCTAGTTCACATCGCCATGTGATTAACACTCACAGGTCACATCGCCATGTGACCAACATCCAAAGAGTTTACTAGTGTCACTAAACTAGTTCACATCATCATGTGATTAAGACTCAATGAGTTATGGGTTTGATCATGTTTTGCTTGTGAGAGAGGTTTTAGTCAATGGGTCTGCAACATTCAGATCCGTATGTACTTCGCAAATCTCTAGGTCATATTATAAATGCTGCTTCCACGCTCCACTTGGAGCTATTCCAAATGGTTGCTCCATTATATGTATCCGGTTTGCTACTCAGAGTCATTCGGATAGGTGTTAAAGCTTGCATCGATGTAACCCTTTACGCCGAACTCTTTATCACCTCCATAATCGAGAAACATGTCCTTATTACTCCAAGGACAATTTTGACCGCTATCTAGTGATCCACTCCTGGATCACCTTTGTACCCTCTTGCCAGACATGTGGCAAGGCACACATCAGGTGCGGTACTCAGCATGGCATACCGTATAGAGCCTATGACAAAAGCATAGGGGACGACATTCGTCCTTTCTCTTTCTTCTGCCATGGTCGAGCTTTAAGTCTTAACTTCATACCTTACAACTCAGGCAAGAACTCCTTCTTTGACTGATCCATCTTGAACACCTTCAAGATCATGTCAAGGGTATGTGCTCATTTGAAAGTACCATTAAGTGTTTTGATCTATCCTTATAGATCTTGATGCTCAACGTTCAAGTAGCTTAATCCAGGCTTTCCATTGAAAAACACTTTCCAAATAACCCTATATGCTTTCCAGAAATTCTACATCATTTCCGATCAACAACACATACTCATCGGAAATTCTATAGTGCTCCCACTCACTTCTTTGGAAATACAAGTTTCTCATAAACTTTGTATACACCCAAAATCTTTGATCATCTCATCAAAGCATACATTCCAACTCTGAGATGCTTACTCCAGTCCTCAGAAGGATTGCTGGAGCTTTGCATACTTATTAGCATCTTTCAGGATTGACAAAACCTTCCGGTTGTATCATATACAACCTTTCCTCAAGAAAATCGTCGAGGAAACAATGTTTTGACATCCTATCTACAAGATTTCATAAATAATGCAGTAATCGCTAATATAATTCCAACAGACTCTTAGCATCGCTACGAATGAGAAAGTCTCATCGTAGTCAACTCCTTGAACTTGTCGGAAAACATCTTAACGACAAGTCGAGCTTTCTTAATGGTGATACTTACCATCATTGTCCGTCTTCCTTTTAAAATCCATCTGTACTCAATAGCCTTATGACCATCAAGCCGTTCTGCCAAAGTCTACACTTTGTTTTCATACATGGATCCTCTCTCGGATTTTATGGCCTCGAGCCATTTATCGGAATTCGGGCCCACCATCGCTTCTCCATAGCTCGTAGGTTCATTGTTGTCTAGCAACATGACTTCGAAGACAGGATCACGTACCACTCTGAAGTAGTACGTATCCTTGTCATCCCACGAGGTTTGGTAGTGACTTGATCTGAAGTTTCATGATCACTATCATAAGCTTCCACTTCAATTGGTGTAGGTGCCACAGGAACAACTCTTTGTGCCCTGCTATACACTAGTTGAAGTGACGGTTCAATAACCTCATCAAGTCTCCACCATCCTCCCACTCAATTCCTTCGAGAGAAACGTTTCCTCGAGAAAGGACCCGATTCTAGAAACAATCCCTTATTGCTTTCGGATCTGAGACAGGAGGTATACCCAACTGTTTTGGGTGTCCTATGAAGATGCATTTATCCGCTTTGGGTTCGAGCTTATCAGCCTGAAACTTTTCACATAAGCGTCGCAGCCCCAAACTTTTAAGAAATGACAGCTTAGGTTTCTCTAAACCATAGTTCATACGGTGTCATCTCATCGGAATTACGTGGTGCCCTATTTAAAGTAAATGTGGTTGTCTCTAATGCCTAACCCATAAACTATCGTGGTAATTCGATAAGAGACATCATGGTATGCATCATATCCAATAGGGTGCAGTTATGATGTTCGGACACACTATCACACTATGGTGTTCCAGGCTGTATTAGTTGTGAAACAATTTCCACAATGTCTTAATTCTGTGCCAAACTCGTAATTCAGATATTCACCTCTATGATCATATCATAGATCTTTTATCCTCTTGTCACGACGATCTTTCAACTTCACCCTGAAATTACTTGAACCTTTCAATAATTCAGACTCATGATTCATCAAGTAAATATACTCAACATCTACTCAAATCATGTGTGAAGTAAGAACATAACGATACCCACTGCATGCCTTAACACTCATTGGACTGCACACATCAAAATGTATTACTTCCAACAAGTTGCTTTCTAGTTCCATTTTACTGAAAACGAGGCTTCCAGTCATCTTGCCCATGTGGTATGATTTGCATGTCTCAAGTGATTCAAAAATCAAGTGAGTCCAAACTGTCCATTTGCATGGAGTTTCTTCATGCATATACACCAATAGACATGGTTTGCATGTCTCAAACTTTTCAAAAACGAGTGAGCCCAAAGATCCATCAACATGGAGCTTCTTCATGCGATTTATACCGATATGACTTACGTGGCAGTGCCACAAGTAGGTGGTATTATCATTACTATCTTATATCTTTTGGCATGAACATGTGTATCACTACAATCGAGATTCAATAAACCATTCATTTTAGGTGCAAGACCATTGAAGGTATTATTCAAATAAACAGAGTAACCATTATTCTCCTTAAATGAATAACCGTATTGCGATAGACATAATCCAATCATGTCTATGCTCAACGCAAACACCAATCTTGATGGTAGAGGGAGCATACGATATTTGATCAACCTTGGAAATACTTCCAACACATATCGTCATCTCACCTTTTAGCTAGTCTTCGTTTATTCCGTAGCTTTTATTTCGAGTTACTAACACTTAGTAACCGAACCGGTATCTAATACCCTGGTGCTACTAGGAGTACTAGTAAAGTACACATTAACACAATGTATATCCAATATACTTCTACCGACCTTGCCAGCCTTCTCATCTACCAAGTATCTAGGGTAATTCTGCTCCAGTGGCTGTTCCCCTTATTACAGAAGCACTTAGTCTCGGGTTTGGGTTCAACTTTGGGTTTCTTCATTAGAGCAGCAGCTGATTTGCCGTTTCATGAAGTATCCCTTTTTGCCCTTGCCCTTCTTGAAACTAGTGGTTTCACCAACCATCAACAATTGATGCTCCTTCTTGATTTCTACTTTTGTGGTGTCAAACATCGCGAATATCTCAAGGATCATCATATATGTCCCTGATATATTATAGTTCATCACGAAGCTCTAGCAGCTTGGTGGTAATGACTTTGGAGAAACACCACTATCTCATCTGGAAGATCAACTCCCACTCGAATCAAATGATTGTTGTACTCAGACAATCTGAGCACAAGCTCAACAATTGAGCTTTTCTCCCTTAGTTTGCAGGCTAAGAAAATCGTCGGAGGTCTTATACCTCTTGACGTGGGCACGAGCCTGAAATCCCAATTTCAGCCCTCGAAACATCTCATATGTTTCGCGATGTTTCAAAACGTCTTCGGTGCCTCAACTCTAAACCGTTTAACTGAACTATCACGTAGTTATCAAAATGTGTATGTCAGATGTTCGCAACATCCACAAACAATGTTCGAGGTTCAGCACACTGAGCGGTGCATTAAGGACATAAGCCTTCTATGAAGCAATGAGGACAACCCTCAGTTTACGGACCTAGTCCGCATAATTGCTACTATCAACTTTCAACTAAATTTTCTCTAGGAACATATCTAAACAGTAGAACTGAAGCGCGAGCTACGACATAATTTACGTAGACCTATTGACTATGTTCAGGATAATTAAGTTCATCTTATGAACTCCCACTCAGATAGACATCCCTCTAGTCATCTAAGTGATTACATGATCCGAGTCAACTAGGCCGTGTCCGATCATCACGTGAGACGGACTAGTCATCATCGGTGAACATCTTCATGTTGATCGTATCTACCATACGACTCATGCTCGACCTTTCGGTCTCTTGTGTTCCGAGGCCATGTCTGTACATGCTAGGCTCGTCAAGTCAACCTAAGTGTTTCGCGTGTGTAAATCTGTCTTACACCCGTTGTATGTGAACATTAGAATCTATCACACCCGATCATCACGTGGTGCTTCGAAACAACGAACTGTCGCAATAGTGCATAGTTAGGGGGAACACTTTCTTGAAATTATTATGAGCGATCATCTTATTTACTACCGTCGTTCTAAGTAAACAAGATGCAAAAACATGATAAACATCACATGCAATCAAAATAATAGTGACATGATATGGCCAATATCATATAGCTCCTTTGATCTCCATCTTGGGGCTCCATGATCATCTTGTCACCGGCATGACACCATGATCTCCATCATCATGATCTCCATCATCGTGTCTCCATGAAGTTGCTTGCCAACTATTACTTCTACTACTATGGCTACCGGTTAGCAATAAAGTAAAGTAATTACATGGCGTTGTTCAATGACACGCAGGTCATACAATAAATAAAGACAACTCCTATGGCTCCTGCCGGTTGTCATACTCATCGACATGCAAGTCGTGATTCCTATTACAAGAACATGATCAATCTCATACATCACATATATCATTCATCACATCCTTTTGGCCATATCACATCACATAGCATACCCTGCAAAAACAAGTTAGACGTCCTCTAATTGTTGTTTGCATGTTTTACGTGGCTGCTATGGGTTTCTAGCAAGAATGTTTCTTACCTATGCAAAAACCACAATGTGATATGCCAATTGCTATTTACCCTTCATAAGGACCCTTTTCATCGAATCCGATCCGACTAAAGTGGGAGAGACAGACACCGGCTAGCCACCTTATGCAACTAGTGCATGTCAGTCGGTGGAACCAGTCCCACGTAAGAGTACGTGTAAGGTCGGTCCGGGCCGCTTCATCCCACAATACCATCGAAACAAGATTGGACTAGTAACGGTAAGCATATTGAACAAAATCAACGCCCACAACAACATTGTGTTCTACTCGTGCATAGAATCTACGCAATAGACCTAGCTCATGATGCCACTGTTGGGGAACGTAGCAGAAATTCAAAATTTTCCTACGTGTCACCAAGATCTACCTATGGAGAATAGCAACAAGGGGAAGGAGAGTGCATCTACATACCCTTGTAGATCGCTATGCGGAAGCGTTCAAGAGAACGGGGTTGAAGGAGTCGTACTCGTCGTGATCCAAATCATGGGAGATCCTTAGTGCCGAACGGACGGCACCTCCGTGTTCAACACACGTATAGCCCGGTGACGTCTCCCATGCCTTGATCCAGCAAGGAGAGAGGGAGAGGTTGAGGAAGACTCCATCCAGCAGCAGCACAACGGCGTGGTGGTGGTGGAGGAGCGTGGTACTCCAGCAGGCTTCGCCAAGCACCACAAGAGATGAGGAGGGAGAGGATTAGGGCTGCGCCAAAGAGAGATCAAATTGTGTGTCTTGCAGCCCCCTAACCTCAAGTATATATAGGGGAAGGGGAGGAGGGCGCGCCCCCTCTAGGGTTCCCACCCCTAGGGGGGCGGCAGCCCTAGATGGGATGGAGGGGGGCGGCCAAGAGGGGGAGAGGGGGGCGCGCCCTAGGGTGGGCCTTAGGCCCATCTGCGCCTAGGGTTTCCCCTTTCTCCTCCTAGCTGCGCCTTGGGCCTTGTGGGAGGTGCACCAGCCCACTCAGGGGCTGGTCCCTTCCCACTCTTGGCCCATGCAAGCCTCCGGGGCTGGTGGCCCCACTTGGTGGACCCCGGGACCCTCCCGGTGGTCCCGGTACGTTACCGATAAAACCCGAAACCTTTTCGGTGACCAAAATAGGACTTCCCGTATATAAATCTTTACCTCCGGACCATTCCGGAACTCCTCGTGACGTCCGGGATCTCACCCGGGACTCCGAACAACATTCAGTAACCACATACAAACTTCCTTTATAACCCTAGCGTCATCGAACCTTAAGTGTGTAGACCCTACGGGTTCGGGAACCATGCAGACATGACCGAGACGTTCTCCGGTCAATAACCAACAGCGGGATCTGGATACCCATGTTGGTTCCCACATGTTCCACGATGATCTCATCGGATGAACCACGATGTCGAGGATTCGATCAATCCCGTATAAAATTCCCTTTGTCTAGCGGTACGATACTTGTCCGAGATTCGATCGTCGGTATCCCGATACCTTGTTCAATCTCGTTACTGGCAAGTCTCTTTACTCGTTCTGTAACACATCATCCCGTGATCAACTCCTTGGTCACATTGTGCACATTATGATGATGTCCTACCGAGTGGGCCTAGAGATACCTCTCCGTCACACGGAGTGACAAATCCCAGTCTCGATTCGTGCCAACCCAATAGCCACTTTCGGAGATACCCGTAGTGCACCTTTATAGTCACCCAGTTACGTTGTGACGTTTGGCACACCCAAAGTATTCCTACGGTATCCGGGAGTTGCACAATCTCATGGTCTAAGGAAATGATACTTGACATTTAGAAAAGCTTTAGCAAACGAACTACACGATCTATGTGCTAGGCTTAGGATTGGGTCTTGTCCATCACATCATTCTCCTAATGATGTGATCCCGTCATCAACGACATCCAATGTCCATGGTCAAGAAACCGTAACCATCTATTAATCAACGAGCTAGTCAACTAGAGGCTTACTAGGGACATGGTGTTGTCTATGTATCCACACATGTATATGAGTTTCCTATCAATAGAATTCTAGCATGGATAATAAACGATTATCATGAGCAAGGAAATATAATAATAATCAATTTATTATTGCCTCTAGGGCATATTTCCAACATAATAGTACTGATGCAGGCAGGAGTCGGTCTACTTGACACGGACATGATGCCTATATGCATAATCATTGCCTTAGATATCGTCATAACTTTGCGCTTTTCTATTACTTGCTCGACAGTAATTTGTTCACCCACCGTATTATTTGCCATCAAGAGAGAAGCCTCTAGTGAAACCTATGGCCCCAGGGTCTATTTTCCATCATATTTGTTTCCGATCTACTATTTTGCAATCTTTTATTTTCCAGATCTATAAACCAAAAAAACCCAAAAATATTTTATCTTTTATTTAGTTTTATCTATCTCTGCGTGAAGGGATTGACTACCCCTTTATCGCATTGGTGCAAGTGTTTGATTGTTTGTGCAGGTGCAGCTGTTGGGGACTTGCGCATTTCTCCTACTGGATTGATACCTTGGTTCCTAATTGAGGGAAATACGTATCTCTACTTTGCTACATCACCCTTTCCTTTTTAAGGGAAAAACCAACGCAAGCTCAAGAAGTAGAAGGAAGAATTTCTGGCGCCGTTGCCGGGGAGATCTACGTGAAGCCTACCAAGTAGCCATCATAAACTCTCATCTCTTGCATTACATTATGAAAGGATCGATATGGTTGTCTAGAGGGGGGGGGGGTGAATAGGCAACTACCAATTTTTAGCTTTTCTTTACCAAATTAACCTTTGCATCAAAGTAGGTTGTCTAGATGTGCAACTAGGTGAACAACCTATATGATGCAACAACAACAAGCACAAGAGCAAGCAAGGGAACAAACACTAAAGAGCTTGCACAAGTAAAGGTAAGAGATAACCAAGAGTGGATCCGGTGAAGACGAGGATGTGTTACCGAAGTTCCTTCCTTTTGAGGGGAAGTACGTCTCCGTTGGAGCGGTGTGGAGGCACAATGCTCCCCAAGAAGCCACTAGGGCCACCGTATTCTCCTCACGCCCTCACACAATGCGAGATGCCGTGATTCCACTATTGGTGCCCTTGAAGGCGGCGACCGAACCTTTACAAACAAGGTTGGGGCAAACTCCACAACTTAATCGGAGGCTCCCAACAAGACCACGAAGCTTCACCACAATGGAATATGGCTCCGAGGTGACCTCAACCATCTAGGGTGCTCAAACACCCAAGAGTAACAAGATCCGCTAAGGATGAGTGGGGGAATCAAAAATCCCTTGGTGGAAGTGTAGATCGGAGCCTTCTCAACCACTCCCGAGCAAATCAACAAGTTTGATTGGCTAGGGAGATAGATCGGGCAAAAGGAGGGTTGGAGTATTTAATGGAGCTTGAGCAATAAATGGTGCTTGGGCAATAATGAAGCTTGGGGGAAGAGATGGGTTAAAGGGGGGAAGAAGACACCCTTTTATAGTGAGGGAACAAACCAACCGTTACCCCCCACTCAGCCCCGCAGAGAGCGGTAGTACCGCGGGGGCAGGGCGGTACTGCCGCGCTAGAGGAGAAGGGGCTGGGGCTGGGACCCAGAGCGGTACTACCGCGGAGGCAGGGCGGTACTACCGCTCACAAGCAGCACTACCGCCACTACTACCGCAGCTAGTACCGTAAAACCCGACACGAGAAAATGCGCACTTGAGTCGAGGCGGTAGGAGCACGGAGCCGCAGCGGTACTGCAGCTGAGGCCATCCAGCGGTACTACCGCTCCGAGGAGCGGTACTACCGCTTACTGAGCTTCAACCGTACTACCGCTATACTGCAGCTAGTGCCGTAAAGCCCAGACACAAGAAAGAGCGCACTAGGGTCGAGGCGGTAGGAGCACGGAGCCGCAGCAGTACTGCAGCTGAGGCCATCCAGCGGTACTACCGCTCCGAGGAGCGGTACTGCCGCTTAGTGAGCCTCAGCGGTACTACCGCTGTGGCCCGCAGTACTACCGCTCGGTCCAGGAAAATACACACAGGGGAGAAAAGAGAAGCTCCAGAGAGGCGGAAAGAAACGGTGGGTGTGAGAAGGACGTGTACGTGTTGATTCCACCCAAACCATACCGAAGAAGATCCCCTCTTGATAGTACGGTGACTACTACGAAACTTAGTCCACCAACAATGTTACGAAAGAAGCTACACCGTCTTGAGTAGAGTGCCGAGGGGAAATAATCGTTTCGTGCCGAAAGATGAATATCTGAAAGAACTCAAAGCACCCGATTAGTCCGCAAATGCATTGTCATCAATCACCAAAACACCGTAGGGATAAATATGCCCTTACAATCTCCCCCTTTTTGGTGGATTAATGACAATACGGGATTTGCACAGAAAAGAGTAATGACATAGAATGCAAGAGAACCCACGCCTCTTAAAATATAGAAATGCTCCCCCTAGATGTTGTGCACACTAGATAAGTGCTTTGGACTGCATGGCACACATACTAGGATCACGGCTCCCCCTATATTTTAGAGACCAACAACCTAAGCAAGATATATGAGAACACATATATGATAGGATAAGCATGCAAGTTATAAGATACTGAGGTGCATAACACATAGATAAGATAACAAAGGTAGCATATGTCTTACACCATATGTCTGGAACTTAGGTCTCACAACAAACCAAACCTGGAGAAACGCACAGGAAACCACAAGACTAAAACAAAGCACGACACAAGAGGCAAAACAAGCAAATCCCTACACTCTCTCCCCCTTTGGCAGCGAGACACCAAAAAGGGCAGAGAGGGACACTATGACTCCAGGTGATCATCACATCTCTGCATCTGCATCGTGAGTTGAAAACTGCTCGGCATCGGAGTCGGTCCAGTGGCAGTTCTGATGAATCCAGTCCTCTTCTTCAGTGATCTGTCCCTCAGACCCACTGACAACTATGGCGCCCAACTGACGCATGATCTCCTTGTGGCGCGTCCTGGCATTCTTCTCCGCCACATGAGTCAAGTACTGACCATGGGACTCCATGCAGAAGAGCTTCTTCATCTTGCGCTTGAGCTTCTGGGCCCATGATGGTTCTGCACTGGAGTGGCCAAAGTCCTCATTGTGGGCATTAGTAGCAGCCTCACCCTCAGTTCCCATGGCAGCAGCAGCAGCAGCAGACGGGCCCCCCTGTGGCAGCAGTAGTAGAAGGACCCCCTGTGTGAGGCGCTGTCCAGTTGTCCTTCTTCCTCAGACGCTTGATCTCATGAGAAACCAAATCTCCAGTTTCTAGTAGCACTCTGGGATAAGTCTATGCCCAGGCCCTCTCAATGAGCCTCATGATGAAGGGACCATAGATGGGACACTTGCGCTCAGACACGGCAGACAGAAGTTCAGACCACATGACATGAGAGATATCCAGGCTCTCTCCAGTGTTTGCTTCCTTCTCATGCTGATAGAAAAGGAGCATGTCCACGAGGTAGGAGTGGACCTAATCCAGATTCCCAATGCGAGGGAAGAGAGTCTCATGGAATATGCGATGAAGAATGTCCAGATACGGATACAGCTCGTAGGTCTTCTTCTTAGTGACAGGGTGAACCTTCACAGTGCAGTAGGGCCAAAGGGCTTGCTTGTGGGTGGATGTAACATTGCGGTGAGGATGGAAACCGACAGGAGTCTCAAGCCCGTTATCCACCACATCAAGTAACTCCATGAACGCCCGCCACTTGACAGAAAGCAGCTTGCCATTGGTCATCCAAGTCAGAGTCCTGTCGCCATCTGTTCCAAGATGTACGGTGGCATAGAATTGAGCCACCAAATCTGCATCGAAGTCCTTGTTAAACTGCATGATCCTGAGAATGTTCAGCTGAGTGCACATCTGAAGGGCTTCTCCAAAGTACTCTGGGTCCTTCTCCATAGCATCAGTGTCAATGGAGCAAACATCAACAAACAGATTCTTCTTGGCCTTGATCACATCAAAGTAGATGGCAAACTGAAAACGGTTCCAGAACAAGTGGTTGACCAAAGTGGGTTCTTGGTCCACCGCATAGGGGTTGCGGCGACGCTTCTCCCAAAACTCCTTGTTGTTCATCTCAGACACAGTCTTCCCTTTTGGCTTGTTGGCGGCTCGCTTTGATTGTTGTGGAGGTGGAGGAACACTTGCAGAAGCACTTGCTGGAGGCGGTTGGGTGCTCGAGGAACCACCGGCAGGCTCTGAGGTCCGGTAGCGCTTGGAGGTGGCACGCCCGGGGTTGATACGGCGACCTTGCTGCTCGGAAATGTCATCACCTAGAGCCAAACACAAAAAGAGGCAAAACAACCAGAAGAAACGAGCATAAGCCAACAAACACAACAAAAAGATCAAGGGAAGGTAGGAGAATGATGGAAATTGGCACGCAGCGGTAGTACCGTGCCCTGCCCGCGGTAGTACCGCCCCAAGCGGTAGTACCGCCCCAAAGGGAGCGGTAGTACCGCTCTAGGTCAAGCGGTAGTACCGCTCCGAAGGGAGCGGTAGTATGGCTTGAGGCGGATACACAACAGTTTCAAAGCGCGAAGCGGTGAAACAGTGGTTTCCTACTACCGTGGACAAATCCGGCACTACCGGCCTACCAAATTCAAAAATAATCCTACCAAACATCAATCTAGATGATCTAGTTGCCTTCTCCAACCAACTCAAGCCTAGATTTAGCCAAAAATCTAGAGATGCAACCACCATTGCCCCTAAAGCACAAGAACTAAAAGCAAGACCAAAAGAGAGAAGGAACGGGGGCAATACCGGCATCCATGGCAAGAGGACGTGGTGGGGATCGACTCCACCGAAGGAAATGGAGAGGAACGCCCCGGAGGAGGAGATCCACCGGAGCCCTTCCGCGGCGGAACGGTGCTGGAGAGAGGGAGAGACACGAGGGGGCGAGCGAATGGGTATGAGGGAGAAGAAACCTCCCCCTGCCCCGATAAAAACCCCTTGGCCCCGCCCCGCAGCGGTAGTACCGCACTGGTGGGGTGGTAGTACCGCTTACCGCGGTAGTACAGTCCACCACCAGCGGTAGTACCGCTTAGCAGCGGCAGTACCGCTCACCAACCGCGGCAGTACCGCCCAGCACACCGCGGCAACTAGACAGCATGGCTTAGCTCAGAAAAAAACGGCGCCGAAGCCACCCGCAACAAAAAGCAAGAGAACACACCAGCAAGAGGTCAAGAAACCGCTCATCAAGAGAGGGCGGTGGCCGAAGCCACCTATGTTTGAGTTTAAGAGGTATGGCGCCGCGAAGATTTTAACCTTGGGCCCATGACCAAAACTCGTCTTTTAAGCACACATGCCATCAACAATGGCTAAAGTGAAAGACTTGATCGATTTATGCATAATGGGGGAGGGAGAGTTCATTGAGAGAACAACACTCCCCCTATGTCCATGCCTACACCTAAACTAGACAACAGATTGAGCGAGGTAGGGTGTGCACGGGTTCAAGCAACATTGCTCGAATCAATGATATTTAGCTCATGCCTTAACTCGCGAAATCTTGCTTCATCCAAGGGCTTCGTGAAAATATCTGCAAGGTTGTCATGAGTGTTGACATAGTTGAGCTTGATCTCTCCTCGCCTAATGTGATTCCGGATGAAGTGATACCGAATCTCAATATGCTTTGTCTTGAAGTGTTGCACCGGGTTGAGAGAAATCTTGATGGCACTATTATTGTCACACCAAAGAGGCACTTTGTCACAAGTGACACCGTAATCCTTTAAAGTTTGCCTCATCCATAAGAGTTGTGCACAACAACTACCGGCCGCAACATACTCCGCTTCGGTGGACGAGAGAGACACACAACTTTGCTTTTTGGAAGACCAACTTACCAAAGAGCAACCAAGGAATTGGCACCCTCCGGAAGTGGACTTCCTATCCACTTTGTCTCCCGCCCAATCGGAATCTGAATACCCTACAAGCTTGAAGTTTGATCCTCTTGGGTACCATAAGCCAAAGTTTGGGGTATGAGCCAAATATCGAAAGATTCGTTTGACCGCCACATGGTGACTTTCCTTAGGTGCGGCTTGAAACCGTGCACAAATTCCCACACTCAACATGATGTCCGGTCTAGATGCACAAAGGTAAAGCAAGGATCCAATCATGGAACGATATACCTTTTGATCCACCACTTTACCATTGGGATCTAGGTCAAGTTGGCACTTGGTGGGCATTGGGGTGGAAGCCGGCTTGACGTCACTTAGCTTGAATCTCTTGAGCATGTCTTGAGTGTATTTGGATTGATTGATGAAGGTTCCTTCTCTTCTTTGCTTCACTTCGAACCCTAGAAAGAACTTCAACTCCCCCATGGAGGACATCTCAAACTTTGAGGTCATGAGAGCGGCAAATTCCTCATTGAAAGCTTTGTTAGGAGAACCAAAGATAATATCATCAACATATAATTGGCACACAAACAACTCCCCTTTGACCTTCTTAGTAAAAAGAGTGGGGTCGATTATCCCAACTTCAAACCCATGGTCTTGTAACAACTCAGTAAGGTGGTCATACCACGCACGTGGGGCTTGTTTAAGGCCATAGAGTGCCTTATCGAGTTGATACACATGATCGGGAAAGTAGGGATCCTCGAACCCGGGGGGTTGCTTGACGTACACCAATTCATTAATGGGACCATTAAGAAAAGCACTCTTCACATCCATTTGATGTAACTTAAAGTTATGATGAGAAGCATATGAAATCAACATGCGAATGGATTCAAGACGAGCAACGGAGCAAAGGTTTCACCGTAGTCGATACCCTCGACTTGGGAGTAGCCTTGTGCTACCAAACGAGCCTTGTTGCGAATGATAATCCCATGGGCATCTTGCTTGTTCTTGAATATCCACTTGGTTCCAATGACATTATGGGTCCCTGTTGGCCTTGGCACCAATCTCCACACTTTGTTGCGCTCGAAGTTGTTGAGTTCTTCATGCATGGCATTGAGCCAATCCGGATCTTCTAGCGCCTCATAGACCTTGTGAGGTTCCACACAAGAGACAAACGCGTGATGCTCACAATAATTTGCTAATTGTCTACGAGTGCTTACCCCCTTTCTTAAGCTTCCAAGCACATTCGTCATGAGATGATCCTTGGTGGAGAGCTTGGAAGCAACTTTTGCGGCACGACGCTCTAATTCCTCCTCGGTGGTGAGTTGAGGAGCGGTTACTTGATCATCTTGAGCGTCGTCATGAACTTGTTCTTGGTCTTGAACTTTCTCGGGGTAGAGAACTTGACCTTGGGCATCACTTGGTGTGTCAACACCGTCTTGAGTATGATCTTGCCCTAGGTCTTGTTCACGAGGTTGAGGGCCTTCACTTTGTTCTTCGGAAGCGTGTGGGCCTTGGGTTGGTGATGGCTCCACTTGAGTGGAGCATTGTCCTTCTCCTTCGGCCACAAGGGGTTCCTTAATGGGTAGGATGAAACCAACACCCATTCTTCTTATGGCTTGAGGAGGAATTTCATCACCTACATCACAAGTGCCACTTTGCTCCACTTGGGAGCCGTTATTCTCATCAAACTCCATGTTACATGTCTCCTCAATAAGTCCCGTGGATTTATTGAGGACACGGTAAGCATGAGAGTTTGTAGCATAACCAACAAATATGCCCTCATAAGCTCTAGCCTCAAATTTAGACAACCGAACACCTTTCTTGAGAATGAAACACTTACACCCGAATACCCGGAAGTACTTGAGGTTGGGCTTGTTACCGGTGAGTATCTCATAAGGAGTCTTGTTCAAACCCTTGCGGAGGTAGAGCCGATTTGATGCATGACACGCGGTGTTGATGGCTTCGGCCCAAAAGTTGTACGGAGACTTGAACTCCGCCATCATGTTCCTTGCCGCATCCATCAACGTCCGGTTCTTCCTCTCCGCAACACCGTTTTGTTGAGGGGTGTATGGTGCGGAATATTGATGCTTGATTCCCTCATCACTAAGAAATTCATCCAAGGTGTAGTTCTTGAACTTGGTGCCATTGTCACTTCTTATTGTCAAGATCTTTGCATTGTGTTGACGTTGTGCTTCATTGGCAAAGTCAATGATGGTTTGTTGGGTCTCGCTCTTCCTCTTGAAGAAATACACCCACGTGTACCTTGAGTAGTCATCCACAATCACCAAGCAATACTTACTACCTCCAAGACTATCGAAGGATGGAGGCCCAAAGAGATCCATGTGAAGGAGCTCCAAAGGCCTCTTTGAATAAATGATAGTCGTGGGAGGGTGAGCCTTCTCATGTAGCTTTCCTTCGATACAGGCACTACAAGCACGATCTTTAGCAAAACTAACATTCGTTAGTCCATGGACATTGTCTCCCTTTAGGAGACTTTGCAAAGATCTCATATTGACATGGGCTAAATGGCGATGCCAAAGCCATCCCACATCAACTTTAGCCATTAGGCATGTCGCGGTCTTAGTGGGTCGCTCCGAAAAGTTAATCACATATAGACCGTTCTCGACATGCCCAACAAAGGCTACTTTAAGAGTCTTGCTCCACAAGAGGGCCACGGTATCGATATCAAAGAAAGTGGCAAAGCCCATGATTGCAAGTTGACGAACGGAAAGTAAATTGTATGCAAGGGACTCAACAAGCATGACCTTCTCGATCGTGAGATCATGAGAGATGACAACCTTGCCAAGTCCCAATACCTTAGAGGATGAGGCGTCACCCCACTCAACATTGGTGGGCATAGATGGAACCTTGTGCACGTCCACCACCAAGTCCTTGCTTCCGGTCATATGATTTGTAGCTCCACTATCGAGCAACCATGATCCACCACCGGAAGCAAACACCTACAAGAGATCAATGCTTGGTTTTAGGTACCCATTTTGTAATGGGTCCTTTGATGTTAGTAACAAGGGTCTTAGGAACCCAAATAGACCATTCAATGTACTCATGAAGAGAACCAACAAATTTGGCATAAACATGCCCATCACTAGCACGGCACAACACATAAGAAGGATTAAAATCGCTGGCTTTGTTGGGTGAGGTGACATTGCCCTTCTTGACTTTGTTCTTCTTCTTCTCCTCGGGGACACTCTCTCCCATCCTCACAAAGGTTTGCATGAGGGGAGGAGGTCGTTTGGTCTTGTCATTCTTCTTCTTGTTTTTGGAGTCGGGGACGTACCCAACCCCTTCCTTCGCTACACCTCCCTTTTGGTTGATCAAGAGATCATTGAGGTTCTTTTTGCCTTGTATGCAAGTCGCAAGGCTTCTCTCAAGTTGCTCCTTCAACTTAGTATTTTCCTCAACAAGATGTATATGCTCACAACACGGGTTAGTAGCATTTGCATTATCAATTATAACCATATGAGGAAAAGTTGCTTTCTCCTTAGTTAGCTTCACTTGGAGTTGATCATGAGACTCCTTGAGACTAGAGTGAATACCCTTCAAGGCCTTGTGGGCCTTGTCAAGTATATCAAACTCCTCTTTGAGTCTAGCAAGATCAACTCCGAGTTTGGCCTTCTCGGAATTTAGCACACGAGAAACAACGAGGGCATGATCATAATCTTTCTCTAACTTAGCATGATCAACGTTGTATGACTCCTCAAGAGCCAAACGAAGACCACGCTCTTCCTCAAGAGCATTGGAAAGATCCGAAATCTCATCGGCATAGTCATGACTATGCCCTTCCATCTTTGAGATGGTGTCTTCGTGAGCCTCGATCATGTCATTGGCCTCACCAAGTTGTTCCAAGAGAGCAACAAAGTGCTTCTTGGATTTTCCCTTGAGTTTGCCCATAAAGGCCACAAACTCGTTAGCCTCCACATTAGCTCCCTCAACTTCATTAATGCTCTCCGATGGGGAAGGATGATTAATGATGGTAGTTTTGATGTTGGAGGTTACCTTGTTGGTGGCTTTCGCCATGAGTCACTTGGCGTTGATGCTCTCGTTAGGTGAGTCGAAGAGAGACACTCGTGACGTTGTGGCAATGGCGACGGAGGCCATGGCAACCGACTCATCATCTTCATCATCGTTATCATCCTCATTGTACTCTTCTTGCACAACCAAGGCCTTGAGAGGAGTCTTCTTGGTGAAGTTGTTCTTGTTGGGGAACGACTTGGCCTCGTCCTTTCGGATGAGTTTGCCACCATTGTCTTCCCTCTTCTCATACGGGCATTCCGCAACGAAATGACTCACGTTGCCGCAATTGTATCAAGTCCTTACACGTTGCTTGCCCCTCGTGCCACTCGAGGTGTTTTTGCTAAAGTTGGGCCTTGAGTTTTTCTTGCTCCAAAATTGCCTTGAAGCAAGTGCCATGTGTTCATGATATGCATACTTTGTATCTTCGGGGTTGCTCTCCTCCTCTTCCTCTTCTTCTTCTTCCACGGTGAGCTTGGCCTTCAAAGCAAGGTTAGGCTTCTTTGCCCATTGAGAACGGAGCACCGCATTGTCGGCGGTCTTGTCCAAAATGTTCATGGCCACAAACTCATCCAACACCTCGCTTGAGGTCAAAGTGTGGAAGTACGGTCTTTGGCGGATGACGGAGGACATGGCCTTGTGGTAGGGCATCATTGCCTTGAGGAATTTGCGCTTGATCCAATTTTCATCCGTGTCCTTGCTCCCGTGATCTCGTAGTGAGACCGCGAGTTTGGTGACTCTCCGATAAAGCTCACGAGGTTCTTCATCTTCCTTCATTGCAAACTCATCGGCCTCATCTTGTACCACTTCATAGTTTGAGCGTTGAATGCTTGCGCTTCCCCGGTAGAGAGACACGACACAATGCCATGCATCTTTGGCCAAGGCGAAGGGACGAAGATGAGGTAGGTCTTCTGGTGGAATTGCATCTTGAATGATGAAGAGAGCATTCTCATTGAATTGATTGTCCGCGGCTTCTCGAGGAGTGAAGTTGCTTGGATCATGTGGGTAGAAACCTTCTTCAATGATTCTCCAAAGGTTAGTGTTCACATGATTTAAATGACGTTTAAAGCGGTAAACCCAAGAATCAAAATCCTCATTTTTCACAATCTTAGGAGGAGGACCGGCATGATTCAAATGAGTAGAAGGAACCGGTCCACGATACACAAGTGGTGGTTCCACATGGGCAAACATGTCGATGCCATTCTTGCCACTAGAAGAAGGAGCCTTTTCACTACTAGCTTCCCCCTTGTCGGGGATAGCATCCGACACCTTGTTGGTGGGATCCCCCACTTTCAACGGTGCGGTGGATAGTTTAAGCCCCTCAAGAAATTTAGTAAACATGTTTTCAACTTCGGTCGTCATGGAGGTTTTCAATGTCTCTAAGGCTACATTGAACTCCTCACGAGAGACCGAAGTTCCCCCATCGCCCGTAGACGAGATCGGATTCACACCGGAGTGTTCCTCCACACCGTCTACGGTATCAACCATACTCTTTGGACGGTAAAGTCCTTAATAAAGAGACGAGACTCTGATACCAATTGAAAGGATCGATATGGTTGACTAGAGGGGGGGGTGAATAGGCAACTACCAATTTTTAGCTTTTCTTTACCAAATTAACCTTTGCATCAAAGTAGGTTGTCTAGATGTGCAACTAGGTGAACAACCTATATGATGCAACAACAACAAGCACATAAGCAAGCAAGGGAACAGACACTAAAGAGCTTGCACAAGTAAAGGTAAGAGATAACCAAGAGTGGATCCGGTGAAGACGAGGATGTGTTACCGAAGTTCCTTCCTTTTGAGGGGAAGTACGTCTCCGTTGGAGCGGTGTGGAGGCACAATGCTCCCCAAGAAGCCACTAGGGCCACCGTATTCTCCTCACGCCCTCACACAATGCGAGATGCCGTGATTCCACTATTGGTGCCCTTGAAGGCGGCGACCGAACCTTTACAAACAAGGTTGGGGCAAACTCCACAACTTAATCGAAGGCTCCCAACAAGACCACGAAGCTTCACCACAATGGAATATGGCTCCGAGGTGACCTCAACCGTCTAGGGTGCTCAAACACCCAAGAGTAACAAGATCCGCTAAGGATGAGTGGGGAAATCAAAAATCCCTTGGTGGAAGTGTAGATCGGAGCCTTCTCAACCACTCCCGAGCAAATCAACAAGTTTGATTGGCTAGGGAGATAGATCGGGCAAAAGGAGGGTTGGATTATTTAATGGAGCTTGAGCAATAAATGGTGCTTGGGCAATAATGAAGCTTGGGGGAAGAGATGGGTTAAAGGGGGGAAGAAGACACCCTTTTATAGTGAGGGAACAAACCAACCGTTACCCCCCACTCAGCCCCGCAGAGAGCGGTAGTACCGCGGGGGCAGGGCGGTACTGCCGCGCTAGAGGAGAAGGGGCTGGGGCTGGGACCCAGAGCGGTACTACCGCGGAGGCAGGGCGGTACTACCGCTCACAAGCAGCACTACCGCCAGTACTACCGCAGCTAGTACCGTAAAACCCGACACGAGAAAATGCACACTCGAGTCGAGGCGGTAGGAGCACGGAGCCGCAGCGGTACTGCGGCTGAGGCCATCCAGCGGTACTACCGCTCCGAGGAGCGGTACTACCGCTTACTGAGCTTCAGCTGTACTACCGCTATACTGCAGCTAGTGCCGTAAAGCCCAGACACGAGAAAGAGCGCACTAGGGACGAGGCGGTAGGAGCACGGAGCCGCAGCGGTACTGCAGCTGAGGCCATCCAGCGGTACTACCGCTCTGAGGAGCGGTACTGCCGCTTAGTGAGCCTCAGCGGTACTACCGCTGTGGCCCGCGGTACTACTGCTCGGTCTAGGAAAATACACACAGGGGAGAAAAGAGAAGCTCCAGAGAGGCGGAAAGAAACGATGGGTGTGAGAAGGACATGTACGTGTTGATTCCACCCAAACAGTACCGAAGAAGATCCCCTCTTGATAGTACGGTGACTACTACGAAACTTAGTCCACCAACAATGTTACGAAAGAAGCTACACCGTCTTGAGTAGAGTGCCGAGGGGAAATAATCGTTTCGTGCCGAAGGATGAATATCTGAAAGAACTCAAAGCACCCGATTAGTCGACAAATGCATTGTCATCAATCACCAAAACACCGTAGGGATAAATATGCCCTTACACATTATTTGTCATTTGCCTCTCGTTTTCCTCTCCCCCTCTTCTAAAACGTTTTTAGAAAAACACAAAAAGATTTGCCTTTTCATTCGCCCTTCTTCCATTCGTTTTTTCGTTTGCTTTTTGTTTGCTCGTGTGCTAGATCGTCTTATTTGTTCCCATGGCTAATCCTCCTACCATTGCTAGCACTCCCTACAGTGAAGTTCTTAATTTCAGGCAAAGGGAAGGAGAAAATTTAAAAGATGCTTGATACAGAATTTGCAATGCTCAAAATAGATCTGCTCGTAAGCAATCTACTACCGTTCTCCTTCAAAAAATTTATGTGGGTGTTACCCCTTGGAATAAATATGTTCTAGATACTATTACCGGGGGAAATTTCTTGGGGAGCCATACTTTTGATGCTTATAATGCTTTGATAGATTTGGTAGGTCCATCAGCTCTTATGGTTAATGAAACTGATTTAACCTTGAAACATGTGATGCAAAGGCATGATATTATTGAAAATAAAATTGCCACGCTGTAGATCTTATTGAAAACTTGGATAGAAAGATTCATAATCATATTAATCAATATGGATCAAAGTTAGGAGTTGCTTTGAAGAATCTTAAGGAAAAAGAACCCATAGTTAATGAGAAGTTGGATCAAGGTTCCACTAGGATTGATAAGTTGGAGAATATTATTACTAACTTGGGTTCCGCTTTTCCTTCCGTTAAAACTACCCCGAATTTTCCTTCCACCAAAGCTACTAAGTTTATTTATGTTCCTAAAAATAGAGGTGAATCTTCTAGTGAGGAAAATGAAGATCCTAAGATGATGAGTGTTCACCCTCATTTTGTCAATATCATGAAGGAACCTTTTGTTACGAATGAATTTCTTATTTTCTTACCAAGGAGCGTGATTATAAATAAGATTAAATAACCTCCTATAAGGTCCAAAGGTATAATTGAGGAATTGCATACCAAAGATGACAACATCTAGATCTATGTTTTTATGCCTAGCTAAGGGCGTTAAACAATAACGCTTGTTGGGAGGTAACCCAATTTTATTTTTGTTCTTACTTTTTTAGTTCTGGTTTTCAATAATTTTTTCATCTAGGCTCTGGTTGGATGTGTTTTTATGTTTTAATTAGTTTTGGTGCCAAGTAAGACCTTTGGGATGGCTTACGGTGATAGTTGATTTGATCTTGCTGAAATACAGAAACTTTTACACCCAGTAAAATAATTCTCTTTTTTAACATAAGAGCGATAAAATACTAATTCTTTTTGCACAAGATTGTTGCCTATGTTGCCCTAATTTTTTCAGAATTTTTGGAGTTACAGAAGTATTTGAAGTTTACAGATTCCTAGAGATTGTTCTGTTTTTGACAGATTCTGTTTTTATGTGCTGTTTGCTTATTTTGATGAATCTATGGGTAGCATCAGGGGCATGAACCATGGAGAAGTTGTAATACATTAGATATTACACCAATATAAATAAAGAATGAGTTCACAACAGTACCAAAAGTGGTGATTTATTTTCTTATGCTAACAAATCTCATGGGTTTTTCTGTTGAGTTTTGTGTTGTGAAGTTTTCAAGTTTTGGGTAAAGATTTGATGGACTATGGATTAAAGAGTGGCAAGCGCCTAAGGTTGGGGATGCCCAAGGCACCCCAAGGTAATATTCAAGGACAACCAAGATCCTAAGCTTGGGGATGCCCCGGATGGCATCCCCTCTTACGTCTTCGTCTATCGGTAAATTTACTTGAGGCTATATTTTTATTCACCACATGATATGTGTTTTGCTTAGAGCATCTTGTACAATATGAGTCTTTTCTTTTTATTTTGCCACCATCATCCTTGTTGTACACACCTTTTGAGAGCGACACGTATGAATCGTGATTTATTAGAATACTCTGTGTGCTTCACTTATATCTTTTGAGCTAGTCAATTTTGCTCTAGTGCTTCACTTATATCTTTTTAGAGCACGGCGGTGGCTTTATTATATAGAAATTGTTGAACTCTCATGCTTCACTTATATTATTTTGAGAGTCTCTCTAAACAACATGGTAATTTGCTTTGGTTATGAATTTAGTCCTAATATGATGGGCATCCAAGAGAGATATAATAAAAACTTTCATATAAAGTGCATTGAATATTATGTGAAGTTTGATTCCTTATGATTGTTTTGAGATATAAAGATGGTGGTATTAGAGTCATGCTAGTGAGTAATTATGGATTGGTAGAAATACTTGTGTTAAAGTTTGTGATTCTCGTTGCATGCACGTATGGTGAACCGTTATGTGATGAAGTGAGAGCATGATTAATTTATTGATTGTCTTCCTTATGAGTGACGGCCGGGGACGAGCGATGATTTTTTCCTACTAATCTATCCCCCTAGGAGCATGCGTGTAGTACTTTGTTTCAATGACTAATAGATTTTGCAATAAGTATGTGAGTTTTTTATGACTAATGTTGAGTCCATGGATTATATGCACTCTCACCCTTCCATTATTGCTAGTCTCTCTAGTACCGTGCAACTTTCACCGGTGCCTTACACCCGCATTATATCTTCCTATTATGACATTTTCGTTAACATTCCGAGATATATTGCCATGCAACTTCCACCGTTCCTTTTTATTATGACACACACCATCATTATCATATTGATTTGCATGATCGTAAGATATCTAGCATGATGTTTACATGGCTTGTCCGTTTTTTGATGTCATTTCCTATGCTAGATCATTGAATATCCCGGTACACCACCGGAGGCATTCATATAGAGTCATATTTTGTTCTAAGTATCGAGTTGTAATTCTTGACTTGTAAGTAAATAAAAATGTGATGATCATCATTATTAGAGCATTGTCCCATGTGAGGAAAGGATGATGGAAGCTATGATTCCCTCACAAGTTAGGATGAGGCTCTGGACTTTACAAAAAAAAGGCCAAAGAAGCCCACCATAAAAAAAGGAAGAAGAAAAAATGAGAGAAAAGAGAGAAGGGGCAATGTTACTATCCTTTTTCCACACTTGTGCTTTAAAGTAGCACCATGATCTTAATGATAGAGAGTCTCCTATGTTGTCACTTTCATATACTAGTGGGAATTTTTCATTATAGAACTTGTATAGTATATTCCAATGATGGGCTTCCTCAAGTTGCCCTAGGTCTTCACGAGCAAGCGAGCACCCACTTAGTTTATTTTTGAGATTTCATAAACTTATAGCTCTAGTGCATCCGTTGCATGGCAATCCCTACTCACTCATATTGATATCTATTGATGGGCATCTCCATAGCCTATTGATACGCCTAGTTGATGTGAGACCGTCTCATTATTTTTGTCTTTTCCACAACCACCATATTCTATTCCACATATAGTGCTATATCCATGGCTCACACGCTCATGTATTGTGTGAAAGTTGAAACAGTTTGAGAACAGCAAAAGTATGAAACAATTGCTTGGCTCCTCATCGGGGTTGTGCATGATTTAATAATTTTTGTGATGAAGATGGATCATAGCTAGACTATATGATTTTGTAGGGATAACTTTATTTGGCCATGTTATTTTGAGAAGACATGATTGCTTTATTAGTATGCTTGAAGTATTATTGTTTTTGTGTCAATATTAAACTTTTGTTTTGAATCTTATGGATCTGAACATTCATGCCACAATGAAGAAAATTACATGGATAAATATGTTAGGTAGCATTTGATGTCTACTACACAACCTTCTTCTTGTAGACGTTGTTGGGCCTCCAAGTGCAGAGGTTTGTAGGACAGTAGCAAATTTCCCTCAAGTGGATGACCTAAGGTTTATCAATCCGTAGGAGGCGTAGGATGAAGATGGTCTCTCTCAAGCAACCCTCCAAGCAAATAACAAAGAGTCTCTTGTGTCCCCAACACACCCAATACAATGGTAAATTGTATAGGTGCACTAGTTCGGCGAAGAGATGGTGATACAAGTGGTATATGGATGGTAGATAAAGGTATTTGTAATATGAAAATATAAAAACAGCAAGGTAACTAATGATAAAAGTGAGCACAAACGGTATTGCAATGCGTTGAAACAAGGCCTAGGGTTCATACTTTCACTAGTGCAAGTTCTCTCAACAATAATAACATAATTGGATCATATAACTATCCCTCGGCATGCAACAAAGGGTCACTCCAAAGTCACTAATAGCGGAGAACAAACGAAGAGATTATGGTAGGGTACGAAACCACCTCAAAGTTATCCTTTCTGATCGATCTATTCAAGAGTCTGTAGTAAAATAACATGAAGCTATTCTTTCCATTCAATCTATCATAGAGTTCGTACTAGAATAACACCTTAAGACACAAATAAACCAAAACCCTAATGTCACCTAGATACTCCAATGTCACCTCAAGTATCCGTGGGTATGATTATACGATATGCATCACACAATCTCAGATTCATCTATTCAAACCAACACAAAGTACTTCAAAGAGTGCCCCAAAGTTTCTACCGGAGAGTCAAGACGAAAATGTGTGCCAAACCCTATGCATAGGTTCATGGGAGGAACCCGCAAGTTGATCACCAAAACATACATCAAGTGGATCAATAGAATACCCCATTGTCACCACGGGTATCCCACGCAAGACATACATCAAGTGTTCTCAAATCCTTAAAGACTCAATCCGATAAGATAACTTCAAAGGGAAAACTCAATCCATTACAAGAGAGTAGAGGGGAAGAAACACCATAAGATCCAACTATAATAGCAAAGCTCGCGATACATCAAGATCGTATCACCTCAAGAACACGAGAGAGAGAGAGATCAAACACATAGGTACTGGTACATACCGAGGGAGTCCTGGATTAGGGGGTGTCCGGATAGCCGGACTATAACTTTGGCCGGACTCTCGGACTATGAAGATACAAGATTGAAGACTTCGTCCCGTGTCCGGATGGGACTTTCCTTGGCGTGGAAGGCAAGCTTGGCGATATGGATATGTAGATCTCCTCCCATTGTAACCGACCTTGTGTAACCCTAACCCTCTCCGGTGTCTATATAAACCGGAGGGTTTTAGTCCGTAGGACACAACAACAACAACCACAACATACAATCATACCATAGGATAGCTTCTAGGGTTTAGCCTGTCCGATCTCGTGGTAGATCTACTCTTATACTACCCATATCATCAATATTAATCAAGCAGGACGTAGGGTTTTACCTCCATCAAGAGGGCCCGAACCTGGGTAAAACATTGTGTCCCTTGTTTCTTGTTACCATCCGGCCTAGATGCACAGTTCGGGACCCCCTACCCGAGATCCGCCGGTTTTGACACCGACATTGGTGCTTTCATTGGGAGTTCCTCTGTGTCGTCGCCGTTAGGCTTGATGGCTCCTACTATCATCGATGGCAATGCAGTCCAGGGTGAGACTTTTCTCCCCGGACAGATCTTCATATTCGGCGGCTTTGCACTGCGGGCCAATTCGCTTGGCCATCTGGAGCATATTGAAAGTTACGCCCCTGGCCACCAGGTCAGGTTTAGAAGCTTAAACTACATGTCCGATATCCATGGAGATTTGATCTTTAACGGATTCGATCCTCTGCCTTGTGCGCCACGCGGTCACGATGAGTATGACTTAGCTCTCCCATCGGACAGTGTTAAGGAGATCGCACCGGCAGCCGCCCTGACCCTCAATTCGGAGCCAGTTGCGCCTTTCGAGGACGGGTGGATGGACCCCACCACGGAGGCCTTACCCTCAGCGGCGATCGAGCCGGACATCAACCTTGCCTTGCACGAGAGCCGTGTTGTTAAACTGTTGGATCCTTCTCTGGCCACGGACTTCGAACCGCCTGCGCCCGTTCCTATCGAATCTGATTGGGCGCCGATCATGGAGTTTACCTCCATGAATATTTTTTAGCACTCGCCCTTTGGCAACATACTGAACTCATTAAGGTCTCTCTCCTTGTCAGGAGGATCCTGGCCGAACTATGTCTGGCAGGACTGGGATGCGGACGACGAAGAAATTCGAAGCCCACCCACCACCCACTTAGTAGCCATTGTCGATGACTCAACTGACATGCTCGACTCCGACTCCGAAGACATCGACAGTATGGACGACGATGCGGGAGGCGAAGAGGAACCACCGCCCACAGGGCACTGGACGTCCACCTCATCACATGACGTATACATGGTGGACACACCAAAGGAAAACGACGACGAGGAATGGAAGGACGCAACGAAGGCTTGTCCCCTCGAGAAGCAGTCAAAGCGGCGGCGTAAGCGCTGCCCCAAATCCCGCCTCAGCAGAAATAATGATTATACAGACCCAGTTTGGAACAGGGCGAACCACTGCCGGACCACGGCAATACGGAGAATCAAACCAAACAAACCGATTCTGTCAAGGATAATAGTCCGGAGGACATAACACCGGACAGACGCCCGGAGCAACAAAATGCACATCAAAGGCTCAAGGCTACGCAGGACACACTCCAAACAGATGGAGCAAAGTACTCAACACAGCAGTGAAGTATTGCGGTAATCGCCCCACCAAGAGCTACCCGAAGCGGAAGCTTCTACTTGAATTCGATGAGGAGGCCTTAGACCCCCCGCAACCAAAAATTAAAACGGCCACCTGGCCGGATAGATGACCTCACGGCCAACATAGAGCGGCAAGCAATGCCGCACATAAGCCAATACGCGATCCATGCGAGGGCTCGCATCAAAAGGACGGCGCAACTAGATCCATCTATGGACCACGCAAGTGCGCCCCAACATACGATGCAACAAACCAAACATCCGAACACCACGACACGCCTAGATACAGGGGTGCCGCACATCCCCTATGTTTCACCGATGAGGTGCTGGACCATGAATTTCCAGAGGGATTCAAACCCGTAAACATAGAGGCATACGACGGAACAACAGACCCTGGGGTCTGGATTGAGGACTATATCCTCCACATCCATATGGCTCGAGGAGATGATCTCCATGCCATTAAATACTTACCCCTCAAACTCAAAGGGCCAGCTCGGCACTGGCTTAAAAGCCTCCCCAAAAACTCCATTGGAAGCCGGGAATAGCTCGAAGACGCTTTTCGGGCAAATTTTCAAGGGACTTATGTCCGACCCCCAGATGCGGACGATTTGAGTCATATAACTCAACAACCCGGAGAGTCAGCCCGAAAGCTTTGGAACAGGTTTCTTACTAAGAAGAACCAAATAGTTGACTGTCCGGACGCCGAAGCCTTGGCAGCTTTTAAGCATTGCATCCGCGACGAATGGCTTGCCAGACACCTCGGCCAAGAAAAGTCGAGAACAATGGCAGCATTAACAAGCCTCATGACCCGCTTTTGCATGGGTGAGGATAGCTGGCTAGCCAGATGCAGCACCAGCGACCCAAGCACATCCAAAGTTAGAGATGAAAACGGGAAATCACGATGCAGCAAAAATAATAAGCGTCGGAATAAAGAAGACAACCCGAAGAGCACGGTGGTAAACGCCGGATTCAGAAGCTCTCAGCCAGGTCAGCAAAAGCCGCCCTCTAAAGGCGCCAGAGATGAACTGTCTAGCCCGAACAAAATTTTGGACCAAGTATGTCAGACCATAGCACCCCTGGCAAACCCGCTAATCATACCCACAGAGAATGTTGGGTCTTCAAGCAGTCCGGCAAGCTCAACGCCGTACACAAGGGGGAGGATACACCAAGCGAAGATGAGGATGAGCCTCTCAAGCAAGACGCTGGGGAACAAAAGAAGTTTCCATCAGAAGTCAAAACAGTCAACGTATTACACGTGATCAAGGGAAGCAAAGCGGACCTCCCAGATAAATATGCCCAAGGGCCTATCACCGCGAAACCCTGCCACTGGTCGTCTCAACCGGTCACTTTCGACCATCGTGATTACTCACCAAGTATCCGGCGGGCAGGATGGGCTCCCCTGGTATTAGACCCAATAATTGACGGATACCACTCTACACGAGTCCTGATGGACGGTGGCAGCGGTTTAAACCTGATATACCAGGATACAATCCGCGAAATGGGGATAGACCCAACGAAAATTTGCCATAGCAACATTACCTTTAAAGGAGTAACGCCAGGGCCAGGGGCTCATTGCACGGGCTCCCTGCTACTAAAGGTTATATTTGGCTTCCCCGGTAACTCCCGTATCGAACATTTAACCTTCCACATTGCTCCGTTCCAATGCGGTTATCAAGCACTACTTGGACGCGAAGCTTTTGCTCGCTTTAATGCAATACTGCATTACGCTTCCCTCACGCTCAAGATGCCCGGTCCACATGGCATCATTACAGTGAACGGAAATATTAAGCGATATTTGTGCGCCGAAGAGAATGCGACTGCCTTGGCAGCCGCACACTAAAAACGACCTCACCAACTAAAGCATTTGATAGGTCATCAAGACCACGAACGCGGTTAGACGAGTCCGGCGCTGCTATATGTAATTTGTACCGGATTGATGGCCACACCCCTATTACAAATACAAGGGGCTCAACGCGCGCAGACAAGTGGCAATTTCTACTCATTTTTAGTTATACATGGTTTCTTTAAAAACTATCTTTTTGCACGACAATTTTTTCACCTAAGTTCCGCTCTTTTACAGATGATCATCATGCTACACCCGTCCAGGATACGGCACAACGGAGACACAGACGCAGACGTGCAGCAGGGACCCGCTCCAAGGATTCTTTTTAGATTAAGACCCTGCGTAAACCTTTTTTACTATCTCTTGTTGATACACATCCCTCGAATTCTCTGTACAATTGAGAAGGATGCTGACGTCTTGGCATGTGGCCATGTCATAATAATTCACGTACCTAGACACAAGGGGCTTCTTACAAAGGGCCCTATTTAGGCTCGGTTTATACCATAAAGACCGAATACCTTAGGGAGTGTTCGGCGTCGCGAATTTGGCCTTATATGCATCGGCTCCGAATCATTGTCTTTGGTCAAATGTTGGGTTTGCCCGGCTCCTGTGTTTTGGTGCCTTACGTTCCGCTTTATCGGCTAAGGCAGCACCAGGATAACTACTGTGATTGTGCCCTGGTTCATCCGGACGAGCACCTTAGTAGAGAAAGCCGAAAACTGACTGTCATGATATAGCATGAGACTGGTCAACCACTCGATGACCTACCGGAATGTTACAATTCGTCCGCCTTAACGAAGGGCTGTTTTCCGGCTAGGCATGTAGGCACCCCGAGATCGGGAGAGTGCGGAGCCACCAGGGGCTATCTAGTAGCCCCACTGTCAAACTCCTATGGCTAAGTGAAAGTGTTAAAGCATTATAGTCCGGTTGCCTCGTTCGCTGCGCTATCACCTGCTTAATAGGACCAAGACATTGGGTTAAGTGTGAACACGCGTTTTTTGCGAGCACCTCCGCATTATATGCGTGGGGGTTGAAGCCGACGACTGCAATCTTTCAGGTTATACACATGTATACATAAACGGCCGCACGGGAGGCATCATATTACTTTCAGGCAAAAGTATAAACACAGCCTTACTATATTTCATAAAAACATTGTGTTTATAATGGGAATACATGTCATTCAAACATAATATTCTTCGAGCACTGGGGCTCTATCAAACGAGCACCCTCAAGAACCTCTTCAAAATAGTGCTCGGCAGCTACTCGGCCTATGGCCGAACCTTGCGCCGCAGCAGTGGTAGCATCCATCTCCGCCCAGTATGCCTTGACACGGGCAAAGGCCATCCGCGAGCCTTCTATGCACGCCGTCCTCTTCATCGCGTTGATGCGCGGCACCGCACCAAGGAACTGCTGCACCAAGCTGAAATAGCTGTTCGGCTTCGGCTTCTCCGGCCACAAATGATCTACAACAGACCTCATGGCGAGTCCGGACAACCTATTAAGTTCGGCCCATTCGGCTAGCTGATCAGTCAAGGGAAGCGGACGCTCTGGAACGTTAAATTGCAACCAGAATAGCTTGTCCACTTCACGATCTGATTGATCTTGGAAGTATTCGACCGCATCGACAGCGCTCGCCGCCAAGTCCATATATGCGTCTGCCGAACTCCACAGCCGATCCAGAGGGGCATACCGCGGATCTCCGAACTTCCTCCGCAGCAGAAAGGGCTTCCCTGCCGCAATATCCCCGGCTTCGCGCATCTCCTCCTTCTTCACCCTCATAGCAGAGCGACTGTCTTTGGTCGCCATAGTGGCCTTCTCAAGGTCCGCTGCCTTCACTCGGTTCTCTTCTTCAAGGACCTGGTAACAGTTGGCAGTGCCTTTTAATTCTACGGACATCTTGGCCATCTTTTCTTTGCTTTCGCAATGGGCGGCCTTCTCGGCTCTTAACTCTTCAGCCGCCTTCAAAGCAGCCGCATTACTAACCCTCACTTGTTCCTTGGCTCGGGCGAGTTCCGCCCGAAGGGTCTCCACGATGGCAGCTCCGTCTGCAGTCACAACATATTAAAGATACTGGCATCATTCTATTCTTATTGTGTGACATTCACCAGAAAACATTACTTACCCTGTGATTCATCAAGCCGCTTGTTAACAAGCTCGATGTCGGCGTCTGCTGCATCCAGTTGATGTTTTAATTCGGCAAACTCACTAGTCCGGCTAGCCACCGGAGCTTCCACCACCTGCACATAAAGGTAGTCTAGTTATTGCCTGGGACTATGATCCTCTGTTTGCCGCCGTTCTCGACGACAATCAGAGTCTCAGGGGCTACTATCTACACAGGGCACACCTAACATGTGCGGTACTATCACATATTATTTCACGTACCTCAAAGCCTGTCAGTAGACTCATAAAGGCTTCGTGTAATCCGCTTTCGGCGGACGAAATCCTTTCCATCACCGTACCCATCAGCACACGGTGTTCTTCTGAGATGGCCACTCGCCCCAACAGCTTCCTCAGATCGTTCGAGCGCATACCATACATTGCCGGACTCTTTTGTTTGCTCTCTTCAAGAGCCGGACGCTGGGGACCTCGGGGGTCTATGGGATTATCTTCTGGCCTCACTGATCCAGAGAGGCCCTCTATGATGACACTTTGGGGTCGCCCGCTTCTTGAGCGGAGGAGTCCGGGGGGTGGTGTTTCGCTCTCCATCATCTCCGGAAGAAGATCCCCCGAAGACGAGCTCAGGTGAGAAGGGCTAAGACCCGAACTGCAAGATATATGCGGCGGTTATTTTCTCAGAAGAAAGATAGTATACCTTCACTATTAAAGTATTTTTTTGGATCACTTACGACTCGTTGGAGGGCTGATCCCCCCGCGGACTTTGTGCGGCAAGAGCACCCCCCGAGGCAGGACCCTCTGTTGGAGACTTCTTCTCTCGTTTGGAGGCCTCGGCTTCCGGATCCTCGGAAGCAGTCCTCTTCCTCCCCTGGCTATCCTCCTTTATGGAGGCGCTCATTCCCTCAGTTGGAACTGGCAGCGATTGGGGCCCGCTTCTGCCCATATTATTCCCCCCTGTATCTTCCTTTGAGGGCTCCGGGCAAGGTGCGAGCTCGAGCATATTTTCCAATACCGGATTTTCCAAACCCTCAGGGAGGGGGGCCGAACACCCAATCATCTTCGCCTTTGTTAGCCAGTCCTGGTCAAAGAGCGGTCTCTCAGAAATAACCTCATGATGAATAAAAGACGGTGTGTTCGGCTAGAGGATTTCTTACTTGTTCGGTGGCGCGGTTACTGCTCAGGCCCACATCCTCGGTAGTATTCGGACACTCTATTTGAGGTCCGGAGAATGACTTGTACATCTCCTCGTGCGTCAGGCCGAGGAAACTTTGAATGGCACACGGTCCTTCTGGGTTGAACTCCCACAAGCGAAGGGGCCGACGTTTGCAAGGCTGGACTCGACGAACAAGCATAACTTGCACTACCACAACCAAATTAAAATCTCCCTCGAAGAGATCTTGAATGCGGCTTTGCAGTATAGGCACGTCCTTGGCTGGACCCCAGCTCAGTCCTCTGCTAATCCATGACATCAGTTGTGGTGGGGGGCCCGAGCGGAAAGCGGGGGCAGCCGCCCACTTGGCACTTCTGGGAGCCGTGATGTAAAACCACTCCAGTTGCCATAATCCGGACACCTCTGGAAAGGAACCTTTCGGCCACGGAGCTCCTGCCATCTTGCTTATTGACGCGCCTCCGCACGCTGCATGTTGCCCCTCGATCATCTTCGACTTCACTTCAAAGGTCTTGAGCCACAGGCCGAAGTGAGGGGTAATGCGGAGGAAGGCCTCACACACGACAATAAATGTCGAGATGTGGAGAAAGGAGTACGGAGCTAGATCGTGGAAATCTAGCCCGTAATAGAACATCAAACCCCTGACGAAGGGATCCAGAGTGAGGCCTAGGCCTCGGAGGAAGTGGGAGACGGACATGACGTTCTCGTTGGGTTCGGGAGTGGGGACGACCTGCCCTCGAGCAGGCAGCCGATGAGAAACCTCGACGGTCAGGTATCTGGCCTCCCTCAACTTCTTGATATCCTCTTCCGTGATGGAGGAGGGCATCCACCGGCCTTGAAGGCTGGATCCGGACATGATTGAAGATCCGGAGCACCTGACCTGGGCTTTGGGTGTTAGAACTCGAGGCGGGTGAGGGGTTCGATTAAGCACGAGAGGGAAAAAGCGAAAACCTTGTCCCTTTATAAAGAGGATGAATATCAAGCGTCCTCTCCGTAGCCATTTGGGACTTGCCTATAATCTAGGAGTCCTAGACACGGTTGGGTTACCCACGACCGTATTAATGAGAATCCCATAATTCGGGGAACACGATCTCTGCTTTGACAAGACGTGTCAAGAAACCGCCTCGCGTTATGTGTGGAGCTGGTTGAAGAAAAACGGTTCGAATAAGCACCGGGCCATGGCATAATGTCATGTGGCCAAAATGTGTCAGCAAATTAAGATTTGTGTAAATGTTATTCTCTCTACAACAGTATGTGGAACTTATTTTGCAGAGCCGGACACTATCCTTGTGTTCAAAATCTGCTATGAAGTATTCGGAGGAGGAACCCACCTTGCAATGCCGAAGACAATCTGCATGCCGGACTCGTCGTCATTGAAGCCTGGTTCAGGGGCTACTGAGGGAGTCCTGGATTAGGGGGTGTCCGGATAGCCGGACTATAACTTTGGCCGGACTCTCGGACTATGAAGATACAAGATTGAAGACTTCATCCCGTGTCCGGATGGGACTTTCCTTGGCGTGGAAGGCAAGCTTGGCGATATGGATATGTAGATCTCCTCCCATTGTAACCGACCTTGTGTAACCCTAACCCTCTCCGGTGTCTATATAAACCGGAGGGTTTTAGTCCGTAGGACACAACAACAACAACCACAACATACAATCATACCATAGGCTAGCTTCTAGGGTTTAGCCTGTCCGATCTCGTGGTAGATCTACTCTTATACTACCCATATCATCAATATTAATCAAGCAGGACGTAGGGTTTTACCTCCATCAAGAGGGCCCGAACCTGGGTAAAACATTGTGTCCCTTGTCTCCTGTTACCATCCGGCCTAGACGCACAGTTCGGGACCCCCTACTCGAGATCCGCCGGTTTTGAAACTGACACATACCCTCAGCCCCGAGGGACAACTACTCCCTCTTCGTCATGGAGAGCACCGGGATGATGAAGATGGTCACCGGAGAGGGATTCCCCCTCCGGCAAGGTGCCAGAATGGGTCTAGATTGGTTTTCGGTGGCTACGGAGGCTTATGGCGGCGGAACTCCCGACCTATTGTGCTCCCTGATAGTTTTAGGGTATATGGATATATATAGGCGGAAGAAATACATCAGGGGAGCCACGAGGGGCTCACGAGGCTGGAGGGCGCGCCCAGGGGGGCTCCCCCTGCCTCGTGCCTTCCTCGTTGCTTCCCTTACGTACACTCCAAGTCTTCTGGATTGCTTCCGTTCAAAAAATAAGTTCCGTGAAGTTTTAGGTCAATTGGACTCCGTTTGATTTTCCTTTTCTGCGACACTCTAAAACAAGGGAAAAAGAGAAACTGGCACTGGGCTCTGGGTTAATAGGTTAGTCCCAAAAATAATATAAAAGTGTTTAATAAAGCCCATAAACATCCAAAACAGATAATATAATAGCATGGAACAATAAAAAAATTATAGATACGTTAGAGACGTATCAACATCCCCAAGCTTAATTCCTGCTCGTCCTCGAGTAGGTAAATGATAAAAATAGAATTTTTGATGTGGAATGCTACCTAACATATTTCTCTAAGTAATTCTCTTCATTTTGGCATGAATGTTCAGATCCATAAGATTCAAGACAAAAGTTTAATATTGACATAAAAATAATAATACTTCGAGCATACTAACTAAGCAATCATGTCTTCTTAAAATAACATGGCTTAAGAAATCTACCCCTACAAAGTCATATAGTCTGGCTATGCTCCATCTTCACCACACAAAGTATTTAAATCATGCACAACCCCGATAACAAGCCAAGCAATTGTTTCATACCTTCTATGTTCTCAAACTTTTTCAATCTTCACGCAATACATGAGCGTGAGCCATGGACATAGCACTATAGGTGGAATAGAATGGTGGTCGTGGAGAAGACAAAAAGGGAGAAGATAGTCTCACATCAACTAGGCGTATCAACGGGCTATGGAGATGCCCATTAATAGATATCAATGTGAGTGAGTAGGGATTGCCATGCAACGGATGCACTAGAGCTATAAATGTATGAAAGCTCAACAAAAGAAACTAAGTGGGTGTGCATCCAACTTGCTTGCTCACGAAGACCTAGGGCACTTGAGGAAGACCATGGTTGGAATATACAAGCCAAGTTCTATAATGAAAATTCCCACTAGTATATGAAGGTGATAGCATAGGAGACTCTCTATCATGAAGATCATGGTGCTACTTTGAAGCACAAGTGTGGTAAAAGGATAGTAGCATTGTCCCTTCTCTCTTTTTCTCTCATTTTTTGGGCCTTCTTTTTTATTCCTTTTTTTCCTTTCTTTTTTTTCCGTCTGGAGTCTCATCCTGACTTGTGGGGGAATCATAGTCTCCATCATCCTTTTCTCACTGGGACAATGCTCTAATAATGATGATCATCACACTTTTATTTACTTACAACTCTTGAATTACAACTCGATTCTTAGAACAAAATATGACTCTATATGAATGCCTCCGGCGGTGTACCGAGATGTGCAATGAATCAAGAGTGACATGTATGGAAGAATTATGAATGGTGGCTTTGCCACAAATACGATGTCAACTACATGATCATGCAAAGCAATATGACAATGATGAAGTGTGTCATAATAACGGAACGGTGGAAAGTTGCATGGCAATATATCTCGGGATGGCTATGGAAATGCCATAATAGGTAGGTATGGTGGCTGTTTTGAGGAAGGTATATGGTGGGTGTATGGTACCGGCGAAAGTTGCACGGTACTAGAGAGGCTAGCAATGGTGGAAGGGTGAGAGTGCGTATAATCCATGGACTCAACATTAGTCATAAAGAACTCACATACTTCTTGCATAAAATTATTAGTTATCGAAACAAAGTACTACGCGCATGCTCCTAGGGGGGTATATTGGTAGGAAAATACCATCGCTCGTCCCTGACCGCCACTCATAAGGAGGACAATCAATAAACAAATCATGCTCTGACTTCGTCACATAACGGTTCACCATACGTGCATGCTATGGGAATCACAAACTTCAACACAAGTATTTCTCAAATTCACAACTACTCAACTAGCATGACTCTAATATCACCATCTCCATATCTCAAAACAATTATCAAGTATCAAACTTCTCATAGTATTCAATGCACTTTATATGAAAGTTTTTATTATATCCCTCTTGGATGCCCATCATATTAGGACTAGTTTCATAACCAAAGAAAACTACCATGCCGTTCTAAAGACTCTCAAAATAATATAAGTGAAGCACGAGAGTTCATCTATTTCTTCAAAATAAAACCACCGCTGTGCTCTAAAAGGATATAAGTGAAGCACTAGAGCAACAACAAACTACTCCGAAAGATATAAGTGAAGATCAATGAGTAGTCGAATAATTATGCAACCATGTGAAGACTCTCTAAGATGTAAGAATTTCAGATCTTGGTATTTTATTCAAACAACAAGAAAAACAAAATAAAATAAAATGACGCTCCAAGCAAAACACATATCATGTGGCGAATAAAAATATAGCTCCAAGTAAAGTTACCGATGAACAAAGACGAAAGAGGGGATGCCTTCTGGGGCATCCCCTAGCTTAGGCTCTTTCCGCTCCTTATTCCATAGTCCATCGAATCTTTACCCAAAACTTGAAAACTTCACAACACAAAACTTAACAGAAAATCTTCGTGAGCTCCGTTAGTAAAAGAAAACAAACCACCACTTCAAGGTACTGTAATGAAATCATTATTTATTTATATTGGTGTTAAACCTACTCTATTCCAAGTTTTCTATGGTTCATAAACTCTATTACTAGCCGTAGATTCATCAAAATAAGCAAACAACACACGAAAAACAGAATCTGTCAAAAACAGAACAGTCTGTAGTAATCTGTAGGTTTATAATACTTCTGGAAACCCAAAAATTCTAAAATAAATTTATGAACGTGAGAAATTTATCTATTAATCATCTTCAAAAAGAATTAACTCAATAGCTCTCTCCAATAAAAAATGGCAGCAATTCTCGTGAGCGCTAAAGTTTCTGTTTTTTACAGTAAGATCAAAAAGACTTTCCCCAAGTCTTCCCAACGGTTCTACTTGGCACAAGCACTAATTAAACATAAAAACACAACAAAAACAGAGGATAGATAAATTATTTATTACTAAACAGGAACAAAAAGAAAGGAACAAAAATAAACTTGGGTTGCCTCCCAACAACCGCTATCGTTTAACGCCCCTAGCTAGGCATGATGATTTCAATGATGCTCACATAAAAGATAAGAATTGAAACATAAAGAGAGCATCATGAAGAATATGACTAGAACATTTAAGTCTAACCCACTTCCTATGCATAGGGATTTTGTGAGCAAACAACTTGTGGGAACAAGAATCAACTTGCATAGGAGGGCAAAACAAGCATAACTTTAAAACTTTAAGCACATAGAGAGGAAACTTGATATTATTGCAATTCCTACAAGCATATGTTCCTTTCTCATAATAATTTTCAGTAGCATCATGAATGAATTCAAAAATATAACCAGCACCTAAAGCATTCTTTTCATGATCTACAAGCATAGAAAATTTACTACTCTCTACATAAGCAAAATTCTTCTCAATTGGAATAGTGGGAGTATCATAAGAGACTCGAATACTATAAATTTGTTGGGGATCATAGCAGAAATTTAAAACTTTCTACGCATCACCAAGATCAATCTATGGAGTAATCTAGCAACGAGGGGAAAGAGAGTGCATCTACATACCCTTGTAGGTCGATAAGCGGAAGCGTTCAAGTGAACGGGGTTGATGGAGTCGTACTCGTCGTGATCCAAATCACCGATGATCCTAGTGCCGAACGGACGGCACCTCCGCATTCAACACACGTACAGCCCGGTGACGTCTCCTACGCCTTGATCCAGCAAGGGGAGAAGGAGAGGTTGGGGAAGACTCCATCCAGCAGCAGCACGACGGCATGGTGGTGAAGGAGGAGCGTGGTAATCCTGCAGGGCTTCGCCAAGCACCGCGGGAGAAGAGGAGGACTTGGGAGAGGGGAAGGGCTGCGCCAGAACTTGGGTGCTGCTGCCCTCCCACCCCCACATATATATAGGGGCAAGGGAGAGGGGGGGCCGGCCCCCTCAGATCCAATCTGAGGAGGGGGTGGCGGCCAGGGGGGGTTGCCTTGCCCCCCAAGGCAAGGGGGGCGCCCCCCCTTTAGGGTTCCCCCAAACCCTAGGCGCATGGGCCCTAGGGGGGGGGGAGGCGCCCAACCCACTAAGGGGCTGGTCCCTCTCCACACATAGCCCATAGGGCCCTCCGGGGCAGGTGGACCCTCCCAGTGGACCCCCGGAACCCCTCCAGTGGTCCCGGTACAATACCGGTAACCCTCGAATCATTCCGGTGACCGTATGATGACTTCCCATATATAAATCTTTACCTCCGGACCATTCCGGAACTCCTTGTGACGTCCGGGATCTTATCCGGGACTCCGAACAACATTCGGTAACCACGTATATCTATTCCCTATAACCCTAGCGTCATCGAACCTTAAGTGTGTAGACCCTACGGGCTCGGGAGTCATGCAGACATGGCCGAGACAACTCTCCGGTCAATAACCAACAGCGGGATTTGGATACCCATGTTGGCTCCCACATGGTCCACGATGATCTCATTGGATGAACCACGATGTCAAGGATTCAATCAACCCCGTATACAATTCCCTTTGTCCATCGGTACGATACTTGCCCGAGACTCGATCGTCGGTATCCCGATACCTTGTTCAATCTCGTTACTGGCAAGTCTCTTTACTCGTTCCGTAACACATCATCCCGTGATCAACTCCTTGATCACATTGTGCACATTATGATGATGTCCTACCGAGTGGGCCCAGAGATACCTCTCCATTTACACGGAGTGACAAATCCCAGTCTTGATTCGTGCCAACCCAACAGACACTTTCGGAGATACCTGTAGTGAACCTTTATAGCCACCCAGTTACGTTGTGACGTTTGGTACACCTAAAGCATTCCTATAATATCCGGGAGTTGCACAATCTCATGGTCTAAGGAAATGATACTTGACATTAGAAAAGCTTTAGCATACGAACTACACGATCTATGTGCTAGGCTTAGGATTGGGCCTTGTCCATCACATCATTCTCCTAATGATGTGATCCCGTTATCAACGACATCCAATGTCCATGGTCAGGAAGTTGTAACCATCTATTGATCAACGAGCTAGTTAACTAGAGGCTTACTAGGGACATGGTGTTGTCTATGTATCCACACATGTATCTGAGTTTCCTATCAATACAATTCTAGTATGGATAATAAACAATTATCATGAACAATGAAATATAATATAATAATAACTAATTTATAATTTCCTCTAGGCATAATTCCAACAAAATTGTTTCCACATTAAAAGAGTAATGTTCAGAAAAAGGGTAATCATAATCATGACAAGTTTTATAAATATAATCATCACTACTTTTTATAGCATATGTATCATCGCAATAATTATCATAAGTAGCAACTTTGTTCTCGTCATAATCGATTGAAACCTCTTCCAAGATAGTGGAATCATTACTAAATAAAGTCATGACCTCTCCAAATCCACTTTCATAATTATCACAATAAGATTCAACATCCTCCAAAATACCGGGATCATTACTTCCTAAAGTTGATACTCTTCGAAACCCACTTTCACCAATATAATCATCATAAGTAGGAGGCATGCTATCATCATAATAAATATGCATATCAAAACTTGGGAGACTACAAATATCATCTTGATTAAACATAGCTTCCCCAAGCTTAGGACTAACATTAATGGCAGCAAATATATTCTCAAAAACATCATCTTCATCAAACATAGCATCCCTGTGACGCCCCCGATTTGACCGTACACTAATCATACACGCAATCGTGTACGATCAAGATCAAGGACTCACGGGAAGATATCACAACACAACTCTACAAATAAAATAAGTCATACAAGCATCATTTTACAAGCCAGGGGCCTCGAGGGCTCGAATACAAGAGCTCGCTCATAGACGAGTCAGCGGAAGCAACAATATCTGAGTACAGACATAAGTTAAACAAGTATCCCTTAAGAAGGCTAGCACAAACCGGGATACAGATCGAAAGAGGCGCATGCCTCCTGCCTGGGATCCTCCTGAACTACTCCTAGTCGTCGCCAGCGGGCTGCACGTAGCAGTAGGCACCTCCAGTGTAGTAGTAGTCATCGTCGATGGTGGCGTCTGGCTCCTGGGCTCCAACGTCTGGTCGCAGCAATCGAGTATAGAAAGGGGGAAAAGAGGGAGCAAAGCAACCGTGAGTACTCATCCAAAGTACTCGCAAGCAAGGAGCTACACAACATATGTATGCATTGGTATCAAATGGAATAAGGGTATCATATGTGGACTGAACTGCAGAAAGCTGGAATAAGAGGGGGATAACTAGTCCTGTCGAAGACTACGCTTCTTGTAACCTCCATCTTGCAGCATGTAGAAGAGAGTAGAAGGTAAGTTCACCAAGTAACATCGCATAGCATAATCCTAACCGATGATCCTCCCCTCGTCGCCCTGTGAGAGAGCGACCACCGGTTGTATCTGGCACTTGGAAGGGTGTGTTTTATTAATTATCCGGTTCTAGTTGTCATAAGGTCAAGGTACAACTCCGGGTCGTCCTTTTACCGAGGGTCACGGCTATTCGAATAGATCAACTACCCTGCAGGGGTGCACCACATTTCCCAACACGCTCGATCCCCTTTGTCTGGACACACTTTTCTGGGTCAAGCCCGGCCTCGGAAGATCAACACGTCGCAACCCTACCTAGGCACAACAGAGAGGTCAGCACGCCGGTCTAAATCCAATGGCGCAGGGGTCTAGGCCCATCACCCATTGCACACCTACACGTTGCGTACGCGGCCGGTGAGCAGACCTAGCAACCTCCATTACAAAGGAAGTTGCGTTACGCGGTCCAACCTGGCGCGCGCCGCTCAGTCGCTGACGTCACGAAGGCTTCGGCTGACACCACAACGTCGAGTGCCCATAACTGTCCCCACGTAGATGGTTAGTGCGTATAGGCCAGTAGCTAGACACAGATCAAATACCAAGATCTCGTTAAGCGTGTTAAGTATCCGCGAATGTCGACCAGGGCCAGGCCCACCTTTCTCCTAGGTGGTCTCAACCTGCCCTGTCGCTTCGCCTCAAAGCAACAGTCGGGGGCCGTCGGGAACTCAGGCCCACCACTACCTGGATGGAGCCACCTGCCCCTTCAGCTCCCATCTCCAAACCGTATCACCGGTAATGTAACGGTGTAAAGTATATAGTATATGCTCGTGATCACCTCCCGAAGTGATCCCGGCCCAGTAGTATAGCATGGCAGACGGACAAGAGTGTAGGGCCACTGTTGATAATTAGCATCCTATACTAAGCATTTAGGATTGCAGGTAAGGTATCAACAGTTGTAGCAACAATGACAGGCTGTGCATCAGAATAGGATTAACGGAAAGCAGTAACATGCTACACTACTCTAATGCAAGCAGTATAGAGGAGAGTAGGCGATATCTGGTGATCAAGGGGGGGCTTGCCTGGTTGCTCTGGCAAGAGAGAGGAGTCGTCAACACCGTAGTCGAACTGGGGGTCACCGGCAGTCTCGGGGTCTACCGGAAAGAAGTAACAGAGGGGGAACACAATAAATAACAAAGCAATCAATGTAACACAAAGCAAGATGCGGCATTACGTTGTGCTAGGGGTGACCTGACGCGGTACTAAGTGATACATGCAAAAGAGGGAAAACATCCGGGGCAAAGTTGCGTGTTCGCTATGCTAGTGATATGTGGCGGACGAACGGCTTGCGTATCCGGATTCGTCTCGTCGTTCTGATCAACTTTCATGTACAATGTTTTTCGATCCGAGCTACGGTTTATTCTATATGATTTTTCAAAGATTTAAACAATTTTCTAAAATCATTATTAATTCGAAAATAAAGGTGAAATTGCTAAGTACACTCAGCAGAGTGCACACAGCAGTGCACAAGTGGCTGACAGAGGGTCCCAGTTGACTGCCCAGTCAGCAGTCAACTGAAGACTTTGACTAGTCAAAGGGGCCAGGGGGTCCCACATGTCATTGAAATGTTTTAACAGATTTTAAATATCTGTTAAATTAGTAGACTAATTAATCTTAATTAGTTAACTAAACATGATTAATTAATTTAATTAAATAACTTATTAATTATTGTTTTATATTTTTTACATACACTTTTATAGGAAAAGGGGGCTGGGCCCCACGTGTAAGTGGCCCAAAGGCCAAAGCGGGGCGGTGGAGTAGCGCCCGACGGGCGCGTGCGAGGCGACGCCCGCCCGGAGCAGGGCATGGCCGCCCGTCGACGGGAAGCCCGCTGAGCGGGGCAGTGGGAAGGCGGCGATGGGCGGCGCCTGGGCGCGCTGGCTGTGGCCTGCCGTGGGCAATGGCGGGGCGGTGGGGTGCCGCCGGTGGCGGATGCAGCCGCAGGTGGCGCGGCGAGGCAGAGAGGGAAGGGGCGGCAGCCACGGCGCTCTGCCGGCTGTCAGCGGCGGCAGGAGCGGGCACGCCGGGGAGCGGCAGGGCAGCAGCGGGTGAGCAGGGGATGCGGCGGGGAGGTGGCCGAAGCGACAGCAGCGGCAATGACTGAGCGGCAGCAGCACCGATGCAGCAAGAGTGGTAGGCGCCGGCAGCTATGGGGCAGCGGCGGAGGCAGTAGTGGTCGCGGCCAACGCGAGCGGGGCGCGCGAGCACGTAGCCTGGGCGCGGGGTGCTGGTGTGGCCGCGACCAGGAGCAGGCGACCACGCGCGCGGATGTAGTGCTTCGACCATGGCGGCCACGGTGATTGTAGGCGATTATGATGACAGATCGATCCAGAAAAATGGGGGAATCGGCAGAGGACCTCACAGTGGTTCGAACGGAGTTGACAGCGAACTCGGGGACGACCGAGGATGCGTCGGAGCAGCGAGACGAGGCAGCGGCCGTGGAGGATTCCGGCGAAGTGGGGCGACGCGATCCGGCGGTGGAAGGCTCCGCGGCTCACTGCGGAGGTATGGACGGCAGCAACGAAGAGGTGCTGCGGAGTCTCTGGATTCCCTCTCGTGGCACGGGGAGGTGCCGGAGCACGCGTCTGACGACGACGCGGCGCGGTGATGGTCGGGCGTGCGCGGGGAGGCAAGCGATGGGGCGGGGAAGGAGGGGAACAGCGCGGCTAGGTTTCATCAACGCATCGAGGGGGACCTTATAGACCGTCGAGGAGCCATGGATGCACGGCGCATGGACGATCCGTCCATGCACGCACGAGCAACGGCCAGCCCTCCCCTGATGAACAAGGGTTGAAGATGGGGAGTTCATGGGCTGGGCCTGGTGGCCTGGATGCCTGGTTGGGCCGAACGGCCCAGGGGAAGAGGAGTTTGGTTTTTGTTTTGTTTTGTTTTATTTGTACTTTTCTCTTCTGTTTTCTTTTATTTCTTTAATACTTTATAGTTTTATGAAAAGTAAGACCCACACCTAACATAGAGTTACAATTCCAACTACTGTCTCAATAAGTTTTACCCTTGAACAAAATAGTTTAGTATTTTATAAAATTTAAAAGGCATTTATATAATTGTTTTAGCTACTGTTTTATTCATTTTAGATTATTTAAACATTTTATAAAAGTATGGTTTCTCGACCATAATTACCTATGAATTATTTGGCTCACTCCAAACATTTTAGTTTTAATATTTGAAAACTTTTATTGTTTGCTTGAATTTGAATTTGAATTTGAATCGATTTCAAACTAGGGCGAGATTAGCAACTGTAACCGTGGTGACGTGGCATCATTAACGTGGGATAACTGTAGCTAATTATCCGGGCGTCACAATTCTCCTCCACTACAAGAAATCTCGTCCCGAGATTTAAGAGGTGGAGTAAGGGGAAAGGTTTGGTCATGAAATTCTAGCGCATCTTCCCGGACTTGGTTGCTCTTCTCGAAGAAGTCGATCCATTATATCGACGTCTTCATTTGTCTACTTCAGGTCATCATGATCAAGTCGGCATCCTTTCCTTGGGAACTCCATCGTACGTGCGAAGGTCAAGGGGTAACTTTGGAAGAACGGGCCGCTACAATGTTGCTTATCTGGTAGATAACATCAGGAGAGGTAGCAGAATGTAACTCTCGAATTGATACTTAAGGAATTATCGAGAGCAAAGTAAGAAGGTGCAAAATAGAAGTTTCAAGCGCATAAGCAATCGTTCGTTGCCTGAAGCGAAGTGTGAAAGGGGTTCAGAGTAATGGGAATAAGTATTGCGTCTGATACCAAATTGATGATCTCATCGGAAGGTGGCTCGTGAATTACACATGAGGCCACGCGCGAGGAATAACTTTGGGAATAGGGGGTGTACAGGAGAGTCAGGTTCCGATCCTATGGAACTGTGGGTTATGGGCCCACCATTTGGGATAAAAGTAGGAGGAGCGGTGACATCTTGCACGGTCATGAAAGCAAGGCTTGTCAGAGGGTAGCATGTTAGCTATGTCAGCAACAACATCGGTACCAAGGGCGAGGGACGAAGAGAACCATTTTCCTGCTCGTTGAACAAGGCGGACCAATAGGCAAAGTTCTCTCCATCGGCGGTTACCGGAATGTCATCAAAAATAGTAACATGGAGTTACTGATAGAGTGGCACACCGAGATCTTTACATAAGCAGGAGAATATTACTGCTTAGATCATATAGACCTGAAGAAAGGTTAAACCAAGCAATGGAAAGGAAAATATGATTATCAAATTAAACAGAACAATGGAAAGGAAAAATATGTTTAAACACATATTTCAGGGGTATATCCTTCCCAAGGGCAAATAGGGCATGATATCCATGACGGGATATAATGTAGAAAACCCTTTAGGAAAGGGGGGGGGAGAACTTTCATGACATTACCCATACAACGGTGTTAGGATAATTGATGAAGAAAATGCAGCATGGTGCTTCAAATGTTCTTTTTGAAGTTCGGAGTACCACATACATGTTTCGAGATAGCATTGACAAGGTCTTCAAGCTAAGGTCAGACCTTGGATACACAATGGATCCATCAGGAAAAACTTATAGAACAAGTCTCACAATTTCCTCATGGAAGCACAGATAACCTTACTGAAAAGGAAACTATAACAATAGGTCCTCCGGCCAGGTGTGTTAGGCATGTCATCATCTTATCGGGTCATATAAAGACCATGTTATAACTCTTGGAAATATGTTCCAACCATTATATCTGACCAAGATCCAGTTCTGATTGGCATCAGGATACCACAGACCCGGGATGCATGAGAAGAGAGGTGCAACCAAGTTGTCAAGATGACATTGTAAGATCCTCGGGAGTTGAACTGCGGGAGCGAGTTCCGAAACAAGAGTTCATCATTAAATCAAGGAGAGGTGAGGAGGTGGCTTATTGACTCAGCGACAATTCATTGAGATTCTCAGCAGACGGATTTCCACTCTTATGTGAACGAGGAGATATCATTTGTCAGATCAAATGATATAAAGAGGTATGCTCAAGGAAAACATACATAGTTAAACATTGGTTCAAAGGTGCACCCGAAATATGGGCTGGGTTGCAGGATCAATGTTAGAATGGTGACTCAATAACGAAACTATCGGCCATTCACTTTGAAACAATAGGGTTGCTAGAGATATTAAATTATCACAATAGAGTTCACTCAACACAGAGGGAAAGTAAGAATGGTGATGGTGAGAAGCATCACTACATCAAGAATTATTAAGAGGTGGTGAAATTCTCACAACATCCTTGACATAAAAGATGGTAATACTCCAAGGCAAAGAAGAACAAATGCTGGATAGTAAGGATCTCAAGGTATAACACAAAACATGAATAAGTTTGTGTTGGAGGGAATTCAATAAGGTGGTTGATGATAACACTGATCATCGAGGGCAAGGATGGTATTTCTCATAATGAACTCAACTGACATCCTGAAAGAGCTCAGAATGCTGATGATGATCACGACACAATTGTTGAGAGATTTCATGAAGATGTAATCGGTCGGTGATGACATCAAGCCAAAGGAATGATGAAGCGAAAGGTTATTGAACCCAAGGGTATGACACAAACTCGAAACCAAGCTCGTAGTTTAAGGCAAAATGGTATGAAGAGGAAGATCGACGTAAGCTTAGCTCATCGTCGAAAGTTGTGCTCCGGGAATAAGGACCAGGTAGCATAGTTAAAATCATCACAGTAATGATATAGCCAAATAGGGTAGGAAGGATGTGATCGGGTACAAACTCATAAGCAAAGAAGATTTATAATAGTTGTTGAACCGTAGTATGGACTCGGTTCAGTTATCGGTTTTTGAGTGTTTAATAACTCAGAGCCCGTGAAAAATTGGAATCAGTGAGAATGTAGTACTTGATGAAGAACTCATAAGAGGTTATGTAGTACTTGATATTATCGAGGTACCATGGTGTAATACTCGATGGAAGATCAAAGTAAAGGTTGGACTGGTGTATTGATCCACAGAAGACAAGTGCTTAAACTTGCCCGTGAAATGGGGTCAAAGAAGAACATATGGTCGAAACCACGATTGCAAAAGGCCGGATCCCAGATATAAGAACTTATACCAAGGGAAAAAATTAATTTAAGAGAAGCTTTAATGATAAGATCTACATCGTGTCCATGGGCATGAACACAAAGTTCAAGGTCGACTCCCACTTCTTCAATGCATAACCTTTCATTCACTGCTCTAGATAAAAAGATTTAAGTGTCAAAACCTACCTAGTGAATTACCAGAGGAGTATGACCCGTGAAAACTTTCGGGTTCACACAGATTAAGAAAGGCATAGGTTCAACCCGTCAGGGTATCGTGGAAACATATACCACAAGCTTCAATCGTAAATACCACCAGCTCAAAAAACAGAGCATGGTTGAGAAAACAGAGGATACAATTTACCAAAAGCATTATGTATCCGAGGAAAAGCTCACAAGGTTATTGAATACGGAGGACACTGTCTAATAATAATCCAATAAAGGATCTGACAGTCCATAGCGGAGCTGATGTGAGCATCGGCACACAATCAATTTGAAGAAAGGATGCAAGGGCATCATATTATAGAACACCTAAATGATTCGATGCTTAGATATCAAAGGAATTATGATTTCCAAATAGAAGGATCAGAAGCAAACACTCTGATCGAGGGTGGATAAGTTCAATAGACCTAAGGGTATAATTGACGGCAAACAGATTGGTCGAGAACAAGCTCATGTTCAAAATGACGTGTGAGCTGGAAGGATAATTTTCAGGGAAGAACTAAGGATTGTGTGCATTCACACACATGTTGAATCATCAAGATCAGAATGTCGATCACAGGGTATTTTAATGAATATTGCTAGACATATGGAAGTAACCATTATGCAAGCAGGTAAAGAAGATCAAGAGCAATAGGCTACTGAGGATTTCGAAAGAGCCAATGGCATTTCAAACAATTTTGCGAAACACCTGAACAACTGGGGATGAGCAGATAATTGGTAAGTGCGAGCAATTATCCGTAGGGGTATTTCTATGGCAAGGAACTACAAGGCAATGGCACAAGGGATTCTTAAAAGTCGGATAACAATTCGATGTAATTTGTAGTAACAAGAGCAACATGGAGTGATTGTATGAACGACAAGTGTAAGTCGTTATCCATATGGATATCACGGTAGTTGGGAATTGAAAAGACAGAGGGCACAAGGGTCTCGTGAAAGCATCGAAGAGTATCTTCAAAATCTTCTGGTGAAGCAGTCGATCATCTGGGCTCTCCGGGAGGAAGTAATTACAAGAACCTAGAGTTAGAGTTGGCAAAATCATTTAACCCGAATAGAAGAGAGATTGGAGTCCCAGAGTAAGGATCGAGGAGTAAAAGATCCTAATACCACCCAGATGGCAACGTGGGCCCGTAAGGCACACAACCATGTTAGTAAAAAGTTTTGTAATGTCTAGACTCGACTTTGGCCAAGGAGTGTGGAAGGGGGATTCCTACAGGTAGTTGGCTCTGATACCAACTTGTGACGCCCCCGATTTGACCGTACACTAATCATACACGCAATCGTGTACAATCAAGATCAGGGACTCACGGGAAGATATCACAACACAACTCTACAAATAAAATAAGTCATACAAGCATCATTTTACAAGCCAGGGGCCTCGAGGGCTCGAATACAAGAGCTCGATCATAGACGAGTCAGTGGAAGCAACAATATCTGAGTACAGACATAAGTTAAACAAGTATCCCTTAAGAAGCCTAGCACAAACTGGGATACAGATCGAAAGCATTGTTTTAAATAGCCCGCTATAGATCCGCTATAGCATGCTATAGCATTTACAAAAGGTCTTACACTAAGAGACATTGGTCCAAACAAATGAACAAACATTTTGAATAGCGCGCTATAGCTCCGCTATAGCACGCTATAGCGTTTAGAAGAGGTCCGCCGCTAAGAGGATTAGCGCGCTATTTAAAACTATGAGCGAAAGAGGCGCATGCCTCCTGCCTGGGATCCTCCTAAACTACTCCTGGTCATCGCCAGCGGGCTGCACGTAGTTGTAGGCACCTCCAGTGTAGTAGTAGTCGTCGTCGACGGTGGCGTCTGGCTCCTGGGCTCCAATGTCTGGTCGCAGCAATCGAGTATAGAAAGGGGGAAAAGAGGGAGGAAAGCAACCGTGAGTACTCATCCAAAGTACTCACAAGCAAGGAGCTACACTACATATGTATGCATTGGTATCAAATGGAATAAGGGTATCATATGTGGACTGAACTGCAGAAAGCCGGAATATGAGGGGGATAACTAGTCCTGTCGAAGACTACGCTCCTGGTAACCTCCATCTTGCAGCATGTAGAAGAGAGTAGAAGGTAAGTTCACCAAGTAACATCGCATAGCATAATCCTAACCGATGATCCTCCCCTCGTCGCCCTGTGAGAGAGCGACCACCGGTTGTATCTGGCACTTGGAAGGGTGTGTTTTATTAAGTATCCGGTTCTAGTTGTCATAACGTCAAGGTACAACTCCGGGTCGTCCTTTTACCGAGGGTTACAGCTATTCGAATAGATCAACTTCCCTGCAGGGGTGCACCACATTTCCCAACATGCTCGATCCCCTTTGTCCGGACACACTTTTTTAGGTCATACCCGGCCTCGGAAGATCAACACGTCGTAGCCCTACCTAGGCACAACAGAGAGGTCAGCACGCCGGTCTAAATCCTATGGCGCAGGGGTCTGGGCCCGTCACCCATTGCACACCTGCACGTTGCATACGCGGCCGGTGAGCAGACCTAGCAACCTCCATTACAAAGGAAGTTGCGTTACGCGGTCCAACCCGGCGCGCGCCGCTCAGTCGCTGACGTCACGAAGGCTTCGGCTGACACCACGACGTCGAGTGCCCATAACTGTCCCCGCGTAGATGGTTAGTGCGTATAGGCCAGTAGCCAGACTAAGATCAAATACCAAGATCTCATTAAGCGTGTTAAGTATCCACGAACGTCGACCAGGGCCAGGCCCACCTCTCTCCTAGGTGGTCTCAACCTGCCTTGTCACTCCGCCTCAAAGTAACAGTAGGGGGCCATCGGGAACTTAGGCCCACCATTACCTGGATGGAGCCACCTGCCCCTTCAGCCCCCATCTCTAAACAGTATCACCGGTAATATAACGGTGTAAAATATATAGTATATGCTCGTGATCACCTCCCGAAGTGATCCCGGCCCAGTAGTATAGCATGGCAGACGGACAAGAGTGTAGGGCCACTGTTGATAATTAGCATCCTATACTAAGCATTTAGGATTGCAGGTAAGGTATCAACAGTTGTAGCAACAATGACAGGCTATGCATCAGAATAGGATTAACGGAAAGCAGTAACATGCTATACTACTCTAATGCAAGCAGTATAGAGGAGAGTAGGCGATATATGGTGATCAAGGGGGGGCTTGCCTGGTTGCTCTGGTAAGAGAGAGGAGTCGTCAACACCGTAGTCGAACTGGGGGTCACCGGCAGTCTCGGGGTCTACCGGAAAGAAGTAACAGAGGGGGAACACAATAAATAACAGAGCAATCAATGTAACACAAAGCAAGATGCGACATTACGTTGTGCTAGGGGTGACCTGATGCGGTACTAAGTGATACATGCAAAAGAGGGAAAACATCCGGGAAAGTATCCCCGGTGTTTCGCGTTTTCGGACCGGTGAACCGGAGGGGGAAAGTTGCGTGTTCGCTATGCTAGGGATGTGTGGCGGACGAACGGGTTGCGTATCCGGATTCGTCTCGTCGTTCTGAGCAACTTTCATGTACAAAGTTTTTCGATCCGAACTATGGTTTATTTTATATGATTTTTCAAAGATTTAAACAATTTTCTGAAATCATTATTAATTCGAAAATAAAGGTGAAATTGCTAAGTACACTCAGCAGAGTGCACACAGCAGTGCACAAGTGGCTGATAGAGGGTCCCAGTTGACTGCCCAGTCAGCAGTCAACTGAAGACTTTGACTAGTCAAAGGGGCCAGGGGGTCCCACATGTCATTGAAATGTTTTAACAGATTTTAAATATCTGTTAAATTAGTAGACTAATTAATATTAATTAGTTAACTAAACATGATTAATTAATCTAATTAAATAACTTATTAATTATTAATTATTGTTTTATATTTTTTTACATACATTTTTTATAGGAAAAGGGGGCTGGGCCCCACGTGTAAGTGGCCCAAAGGCCAAAGCGGGGCGGTGGAGTAGCGCCCGACAGGCGCGTGCGGGGCGACGCCCGCCTGGGAGCAGGGCATGGCCGCCCGTCGACGGGGAGCCCACTGGGCGGGGCAGTGGGGAGGCGGCGATGGGCGGCGCCTGGGCGCGCTGACTGTGGCCTGCCGCGGGCAATGGCGGGGTGGTGGGGTGCCACCGGCGGCGGATGCAGCCGCAAGTGGCCCGGCGAGGCAGAGAGGGAAGGGGCGGCAGCCATGACGCTCCGCCGGCAGTCAGCGGCGGCAGGAGCGGGCACGTCAGGGAGCGGCAGGGCGGCAGCGGGCGAGCAGGGGATGCGGCGGGGAGGTGGCTGAAGCGACAGCAGCGGCAATGACCGAGCGACAGCAGCGGCAATGACCGAGCGGCAGTAGCAGCGAGGCAGCAACAGTGGTAGGCGCCGGCAGCTATGGGGCAGCGGCGGAGGCGGTAGTGGCCGCGGCCAACGCGGGCGGGGCACGCGAGCGCGTAGCCAGGGCTCGGGGTGCTGGTGTGGCCGCGACCAGGAGTAGGCGACCGCGCGCGCGGACGTAGTGCTCCGACCATGGCGGCCACGGTGATTGTAGGCGATTACGATGACGGATCGATCCAGAAAAATGGGGGAATCGGCAAAGGACCTCACAGTGGTTCAAACAGAGTTGACAGCGAGCTCGGGGACGGCTGAGGAGGCGTCGGAGCAGCAAGAGAGGCGGCGGTTGTGGAGGATTCCGGCGAAGTGGGGCGACGCGATCCGGCGGTGGAAGGCTCCGCAGCTCACTCCGGAGGTGTGGACGGCGGCGACGAAGAGGTGCTGCTGAGTCTCTGGATTCCCTCCCGTGGCACGGGGAGGTGCCAGAGCACGCGTCTGACGACGACGCGGCGCGGTGATGGTCGGGCGTGCGCGGGGAGGCAAGCGATGGGGCGGGGAAGGAGGGGAACAGCGCGGCTAGGTTTCTTCAACGCGTCGAGGGGGACCTTATAGACCGTCGAGGAGCCATGGATGCACGACGCGTGGACGATCCGTCCATGGACGCACGAGCAACGGCCAGCACTCCCCTGATGAACAAGGGTTGAAGATGGGGAGTTCATGGGCTGGGCCTGGTGGCCTGGATGCCTGGTTGGGCCGAACGGCCCAGGGGAAGAGGAGTTTGGTTTTTGTTTTGTTTTGTTTTATTTGTACTTTTCTCTTCTGTTTTCTTTTATTTCTTTAATACTTTATAGTTTTATGAAAAGTAAGACCCACACCTAACGTAGAGTTACAATTCCAACTACTGTCTCAATAAGTTTTACCCTTGAACAAAATAGTTTAGTATTTTATAAAATTTAAAAGGCATTTATATAATTGTTTTAGCTACTGTTTTATTCATTTTAGATTATTTAAACATTTTATAAAAGTGTGGTTTCTCGACCATAATTACCTATGCATTATTTGGCTCACTCCAAACATTTTAGTTTTAATATTTGAAAACTTTTATTGTTTGCTTGAATTTGAATTTGAATTCGAATCGATTTCAAACTAGGGCGAGATTAGCAACTGTAACCGTGGTGACGTGGCATCATTAACGTGGGATAACTGTAGCTAATTATCTGGGCGTCACAATCCCCAAGCTTGGGCCTTTTCATATCATAAGCATAATCACTTTCATCATTAATAGTATGGATAGCACCAATAGTATAGCAATTATCATCATCACAAGGAGTAATAGGAGCAACATGATTTGGGAGAGATGCCTTTTTACCTTTGCTTCTCTGTCTTTTCTTTTTCTTCTTCACATCATGTGTGGGTTCAACCCTCTCTTTGGAGCACCTTATTAATGAGATTGGTTGAATAGAAGGCTCCTCCTCGTTACCTGATTCATCATAAGAAATAATAGGAGGATATTGGGAAGTCTCTTCCCTTTCATTAGTATTCTCTTCATCTTCTATTTGTTTTCTTTTCTTTATGTAATTGGCAATATAAGGATTTTCAATGCAATTCACCGCACAATACATATAAATTTCCTCTAGATCAAAATCAAGAAGTTTATCACGGGCAAATACTGGAAGATAGTTAGTTATACATTTCATTTCTTCATAACCCATAAGCAAACTAAGTTCATTATGATGTGCAAGAGAAATCAAGTCATCACAAATTTTGGAAACGATTAGATCATGAAACAATTTGCATCGGATTCTTAAATGACGACATTCATTGCAAAGTTCACAAGTACGGCCAATAAAATTTAAATTTTCAGCACAAACATTTAGCCTTTCTTGCAACCATTTAATTTCTAAGTACTTATGCCTCTTGCAAAATCTATCTTCCCTAATTGGTGTGTACTTGCAAACCCAATGCACTCCACAAAAATTGACATGTTTATAGGAGACATTTTCATCATGACTAGTGCAATCATCATTAGTACTATGGATATTCAAAGAGTTCATACTAACAACATTGCAATCATGCTCATCATTCAAAGATTTAGTGCCAAACATTTTAATGCATTCTTCTTCTAACACTTTGGCACAATTTTCCTTTCCATCATACTCACAAAAGATATTAAAAAGATGAAGCGTATGAGGTAAACTCAATTCCATATTTTTTGTAGTTTTCTTTTATAAACTAAACTAGTGCTAAAACAAGAAACAAAAAGATTCGATTGCAAGATCTAAAGATATACCTTCAAGCGCTAACCTCCCCGGCAACGGCTCCAGAAAAGAGCTTGATGTCTACTACACAACCTTCTTCTTGTAGACGTTGTTGGGCCTCCAAGTGCAGAGGTTTGTAGGACAGTAGCAAATTTCCCTCAAGTGGATGACCTAAGGTTTATCAATCCGTAGGAGGCGTAGGATGAAGATGGACTCTCTCAAGCAACCCTACAACCAAATAACAAAGAGTCTCTTGTGCCCCAACACACCCAATACAATGGTAAATTGTATAGATGCACTAGTTCGGCGAAGAGATGGTGATACAAGTGGTATATGGATAGTAGATAAAGGTTTTTGTAATCTGAAAATATAAAAACAGCAAGGTAACTAATGATAAAAGTGAGCACAAACGGTATTGCAATGTGTTGAAACAAGGCCTAGGGTTCATACTTTCACTAGTGCAAGTTCTCTCAACAATAATAACATAATTGGATCATATAACTATCCCTCAACATGCAACAAAGAGTCACTCCAAAGTCACTAATAGCGGAGAACAAACGAAGAGATTATGGTAGGGTACGAAACCACCTCAGAGTTATCCTTTCTGATCGATCTATTCAAGAGTCCGTAGTAAAATAACATGAAGCTATTCTTTCTGTTCAATCTATCATAGACTTCGTACCAGAATAACAGCTTAAGAAACAAATCAACCAAAACCCTAATGTCACCTAGATACTCCAATGTCACCTCAAGTATTCGTGGGTATGATTATACGATATGCATCACACAGTCTCAGATTCATCTAATCAAACCAACACAAAGTACTTCAAAGAGTGCCCCAAAGTTTCTACCGGAGAGTCTTTCTGATCGAACTATAATAGAAAAGCTCGCGATACATCAAGATTGTATCACCTCAAGAACACAAGAGAGAGAGAGAGAGAGATCAAACACATAGCTACTGGTACATACCCTCAGCCCCGAGGGAGAACTACTCCCACCTAGTCATGGAGAGCACCGAGATGATGAAGATGGCCACCGGAGAGGGATTCCCCCTCCGGCAGGGTGCCGGAACGGGCCTAGATTGGTTTTCGGTGGCTACGGAGGCTTATGGCGGGGGAACTCCCGATCTATTGTGCTCCCCGACAGTTTTAGGGTATATGGATATATATAGGCGGAAGAAATACATCAGGGGAGCCACGAGGGGGCCGCGAGGGTGGAGGGCACACCCAGGGGGGTGGGCGCGCCGCCCTGCCTCGTGCCTTCCTCGCTGCTTCCCTTACGTACACTCCAAGTCTTCTGGATTGCTTCCATTCCAAAAATAAGTACTGTGAAGTTTCAGGTCAATTGGACTCCGTTTGATTTTTCTTTTCTATGATACTCTAAAACAAGGAAAAAACAGAAACTGGCACTGGGCTCTGGGTTAATAGGTTAGTCCCAAAAATAATATAAAAGTGTTTAATAAAGCCCATAAACATCCAAAATAGATAATATAATAGCATGGAACAATCAAAAATTATAGATACATTGGAGACGTATCAACATTCCACATCAAAAATTCTGTTGTTATCATTTACCTGCTCGAGGACGAGCAGGAATTAAGCTTGGGAATGCTTGATACCTCTCCAACTTATCAATAATTTTTGATTGTTCCATGCTATTATATTATCCGTTTGGATGTTTTATATGCATTATTAAGCTATTTTATATTATTTTTGGGACTAACCTATAAATCTAGAGCCTAGTGCCAGTTTCTGTATTTTCCTTATTTTTGAGTTTCGCAGAAAAGGAATACAAAATGGAATAAAACTTGATGATGATTTTTCTTGGACCAGAAGACACCCAGAGGACTTGGAGTCCAAGCCAGAAGAGCCACGAGGCGGTGGCTGAAGGAAATATGCCCTAGAGGCAATAATAAAGTTGTTATTTATATTTCCTTATATCATGGTAAATGTTTATTATTCATGCTAGAATTGTATTAACCGGAAACTTAATACATGTGTGAATACATAGACAAATAGAGTGTCACTAGTATGCCTCTACTTGACTAGCTCGTTAATCAAAGATGGTTAAGTTTCCTAGCCATGGACAAAGAGTTGTCATTTGATAAATGGTATCACATCATTAGAGAATGATGTGATTGATTTGACCCATCCGTTAGCTTAGCACTATGATCGTTTAGTTTATTGCTATTTCTTTATCCATAACTTATACATGATTCCCATGACTATGAGATTATGCAACCCCCGCATACCGGAGGAACACTTAGTGTGCTATCAAACTCACAACGTAATTGGGAGACTATAAAGATGCTCTACAGGTGTCTCTGATTGTGTTTGTTGAGTTGGCATAGATCAAGATTAGGATTTGTCACTCCGTGTATCAGATAGGTATCTCCGGGCCCTCTCAGTAATGCACATTACTATAAGCCTTGCAAGCAATGTGACTAACGAGTTAGTTACGGGATGTTGCATTATGGAACGAGTAAAGAGACTTGCCGTTAACGAGATTGAACTAGGTATTGAGATACTGACGATCAAATCTCGGGCAAGCACTGGTAGAAAAAGGGCCTATAGTCCCGGTTTGTAAGGGCCTTCAGTCCCGGTTCAGGAACCGGGACTAAAGTGTCGGTACTAATACCTCCCCCCTTTAGTCCCGGTTCAATCCAGAACCGGGACTAAAGGCCCTCCACGTGGGCAGTGCGCAGAGCCCAGTCAGGAGACCCTTTGGTCCCGGTTGGTGGCACCAACCG